>NW_028301577.1:23945000-24252500 GCF_042242905.1 Orbicella faveolata | reverse complement strand
GTCAGAGAGAAGTCATGTTCCATGGTGCAAACATGCTCAGCTGATTTTTGGAATTGCTCAGCCTGCTAGCATAACTCCACACAGTCTAATTCAATATTATAATTATTCAATTGTTACCAATCATAGGTAATAATTAAAAATAATAGCACTGACAATCGACTTGGTCCCGGAGACAATAGGATATTTTATATAATCTCTATCTCTGTACTACTAGGATGCAGAGTGGCCGAGTCGTTTAGGGTGCTGGTGTCATAATCTGGAGGTCCAGGGTTCAAGGCCTCCACCCTACCACTAGCAAGATTTGTTTCTCAGTAGTCCCGGGTTCAAATCCTCAGTCACGCTTTGTAAATAGCCTGTAAACTAGCTAAGCTTAGTGCTTGTACAGCTAAGTACACGACCACTATAAATAAGAATAACATTTACATTACATTTTACAGACACTCGGCTCTGGCCTTTGCTTTGACTGTAACTTAAATTTGGGAACACGAAGCAGTAATTCTTGCTTTTGATAAAAACACACAGGGCAAGATAATTTCTTATGATAAAGGAATTTATGCAGAACTCAGCATTTGTGGAAAATCTCCTCACCTTCCAGTTAGATGCAAGGAAGATGATTTCTGCAAAAAATTGTCTGATACGATCTGATCTGTGGATGTCCTCTATTCCCTTACTTCCTTTTCTTATCAGTGGGTTTGTAGACCCCCATAACATGGACACAAAGCACAGCCAGAATGCATCAGCTATCAGTTCAAGTATGCAAATGTATAAATATATATAATATATAAATATGTACTATAATTAGTCAGTATACATGGCAAAACTTAAAGACAGTGAGTACTCCCCCAAATAAGTACCATATCTATTGCTCTAACATGCAAATTTGCACCACCACGCCCCCCCCCCCCCCCCCCCCCCCACTTGCAGCCGGGTTGGGTATGGTTTTTTCTCTCTACTGTAATGGGTCGGCAATTTTAAAATAGCAAGCTTGTTCGATTAACAAAGTACAAACGATTTAGATTTCTTCCATTCTTCCATTCTTCCACCCAGAGAGCAGCCATGAAAAGAATGAAACCCACATAACATTTTATATCAGGCTATTTGAGATATTTATCTTACTTCGCGCCGCTTTGATCTCTGTGGAGATAACTTGAGAGATGTTTCACGTAATCGTCAAGTCATTCTACCGGTATATTAATATTTTTACAGTTTACATACTTACTGAGAGTATTACTCATTGTCGATAAGAATAAGTTAAAAATTATTTTTCCTTTCCATGAACAGAGTCTATGGAGCGTCTTTTAAAGGGGAGGAGAGAGAGAAAAAACACCGTCATTGCCCGCCATCTGCTTCAACCGTCCGCCATGTTTACTACGAAGTAGGCGACGCACTGGGAACGAGTAGTACCCATTTCCTCCGTCATACGGCAGGGTGTAGACCCGGTGGGGAGGGGGGCGCAGGGAGGAATACTCTCTTATATATGGGATACAAAGCAGCCCCAAAGGGTATAGTTTTTCGGCCGTTTTGCTTATAAATAGGGTATCAATTTTGACCATTTTGGTCATAAATAGGGTTTGGTTTTTGCACTCTAGGTCGTGAATAAAATAAATTAATTGGGTATGTTTCTTAAAAGAAGCTACTTTTTCATCAATCATCATTATCGATAAGACCATCGACAAAACTATGTTTAGGGCAACTGTGCCAGCCGCAACGGTCATAAATAGGGTATCACGTTTTTGGTCAGGTCATAAATAGGGCAGCGAAAATCGCAGATTTTGGTCATTAATAGGATAAGGGTTTTGGGAAGAGGGCAGCATACCCCCCCCCCCACCCAACTTTTCTGGGAGTACCTCCGGGGGTGTAGAACTTTTCAACGATCAAATCACACCGGCTCCAGCAGGTCGGCTGTACGCGAGCATTTTTATTATTATGATGACTTTCGCAACATCGGTTTCTTTTATTTTATACACGACTCCACAAGCTTTTAGCTTCAAAACTTATCGTGTTAAAATAAAGGCTTTCTATTTTATTCTATTCTATTCTATCGATAGCCTGACTAAGCATATGTTTCACCATAATTGGGAACCAGCGAGTGGCGCGAAACTTGGTGAATCAGAACACGTAACTGCTCTAGACTACGGGTAGTAGCGAAAGATGGACTAATCGTAGTCTTTCGCTGCTCCCGTCTGTCAGCCATTTTCGAGTTAACCTAAGCCTCTCTATCAAGCGAGGCCTGGTGCACAACCATTCATATGAAAATTAGTTTAATTTGTATGTGAATGAATCTCATTTTCATATGAAAGGACGGGCACCAAAACTCGCTTTGAGAAAGAGGTTACAGGTAATTCGGGAACGACCTATTATGCCCACTCTAGTTCTAGTCAACCATCTTTTAGCGGATCAAGATACATATATCATGTACCCAGTCTTAATTTTCCAATGTACCCTGAGAGCAGAGTCCCCTTCGATCTTCCAGGGAACTCGAATTCCAATGTTAAGATACGGATTTTCCCGCCAAAGTAACAATTAATCAAACACGCTTTACAATTCACCTTAAAAAATTGCGTCATCGGCATTTTTTAGGCCATGAAACTGGTAGTGTCGCAATTCTAATTTTGTGCAAGCGTTGATGCGAAAGTTCCAAAACTAAATTCATCAACAATGAAACAGACAACTGCCTCCATTCATCTGTTTGCTTTATTTGGCTTCGCTAGCAGAACGCATATGGCTCTCATAGGGATCTGGGAAGAGATTTCCTTCTTTTCTTCCCAATATCTCTCCCAGTGCAGGCGATTTATAGTTTCGTTACAATGATATAAGGTTGCGAAATTTTGTACATTGATTTTATAACACTATCTACACTTACGATATCACTAATGTCAATAGCTAAATCAATTAGATGAGTTGTGAGGATGACTTAGGGCTCAATAATTTGATTCATTCTACCTGCGCAAAAAGTAAACATTTTGTCGGGGATTTTCAAACAAACCTGTATCTTTATAACTAATGACTAAAGTTTCGGCCGAACTAAATTAAAAAGAAAAACACCGAAACATCTTCCGCCCAGTAATACGTGAAATAGCGTTCACGTACTCCCTCCAGATAAACTGCTAAACCATCACAGACCGCTGAGAGTACACCCTGTACAAGCTATGATAAGTAAGTACCGCTCAAACGGCACGTTTGTTTGAGCCGTTTTAGACAGAAAGAGTTACAGATTTTGCTGCTTTGGTCAGAAAAAAAGGATTTATACTTCGTTCAACTAAAGAAATACATAAGCTTCAAACTTATAAGTGGGACTGAGAAGTAACGATACACTCCACTACATTCAAATGCTCCGGTCTCAAAAACCGGTCAAGGGGCTCGAGTACTGGTCGGCACGCCACCATAGAAATTCCAGGAGTGTTCCTCCCCTCCCTAAAAATTCTCGCTTCCGCCCTCTCCTCATACATTTTTCCCTTTTTCTAGGTCAGGGATGGGGGGAGAGGACAGCGCAAACGTACACTGATAAAAAGAAACACACATTATGGCGAGGTATACAGTTGACAACGCTACCTCGAACTCCAACCTCGTTCCCAGGGAAAGATGAGAGACCCTGGGGATGAGGTTGCTCGAATTCTTAGAGGAAACGAAAAATGGCTCGAGATGTCGGGGCTTCGAACCGATAGTAAGTGACAGAAAAGTATACTAAGGGACAGTGATTTGGGTTCAAGAATGGCGGGGAGTTCGAGATAATGGAGTTTCAGATAGCGATGATTTACTGTATTGTATCATTATCATAACACGTTCGGGAGGCTCTGATAAGTCTCACGTGACTGAGGCTAAAACCGACTTTCGCTGTCTACTGAAATTTGACTCTTTTTATGAGTTTCTCTCGGTGGATATGACTTCTTATGAAATCTGGATTAAATATCTCAGTCAAGGAATGAATTAAATATTAGGAGAATGTCTGTACTCTTTTCTCTTGCATCAGGATTACTTGAGAGACCAGGCAAACTTCTCTTTCATAACTCTTCAAAAAACTGAATTCTTGCTGTAGATGTTCCAGTTTGAATCTGTAAAAACAACAAGGAACGTACCATTACTGAAAATGAATCAAATGAAGGTATCGCACATAACCGAAATATTGAAACGATGTTTGGAAAGAAAAGAGAAATTGCATAGTGACTTAATGGACCAAGATGTCAGTGTTCTAAAACTTTTCGGAAAAACTTTTATCGCCATTTCTTAGCTCCTTTCTCCGGACTCAAAAATTTCCCCTGGGCATTAACCCTCTTCCGAGTTGCTTTGACATAACGCTGAGCCTTGAAAATAAGCCTGTTCAATTATCTGGGCCATTATTGCTTCTAACCCTCCGCCCCCCTTCCCCGCCCGTTATGGCACAACAAGACAATTTCCGCTTGTTAATCAATTCCATTATCATCCTTACCACCAAGAGGAAGCTCGAGTATAAGAGTAAAATATCCTCCTCTCTGACTTGTATTATGTGTCGACTTTTCGTTGAAAACGGTAAAAGTTGTAAATGCTAATTAAAAATGAAAGTTTTTAACTTTTTTCCCCCTTTTTTGCGGGGGGGGGGGGGGGGGGGCGGGGGGAGTCAAAATGGAACCAAAAGCAAGCTCTCTCTGAAGACAAATGGGTTTCTGACGAAAATAGATGTTTACAACAACAGATGAAAGCTCATCGTCACCAAGAGCTAGAGTCCAATGGACGAGTAACCTTGCTGTTCCTTTGGAGCATTACTTCAAGCAGCGAACAGCTTGTTATACAGATTATGATTGCTACTTTAGAACTGAAGAATTACAAGTCACTTACTTTCTGTAACGTAGAGTATTTATTTTCCCCGCGTCTAAGATTTTCGTCGTGAATATAATCCCAACGCGTTTGTCTATCATCAATCTTTAATCCCTGAAAAACCCAGATAGATGGCACGTGAAAACTGAAGAAAACGCTATTACTAACAAACTTAAGCTGTTACCTTACAACAGGACAGAGATAAAGGACAGGTAAAGTAAATAGAAAACTTGTTACCTCCATCTGGGACTTGAGATCCCGAAGCTGTTGCTGAATGTTTCTATGTCTAAAAGAAATAAAAGTTTTATAATTAATAATCATGAATGTTTCCAATCCTTAACTTGGTTGGCTATTCAGTAGCAGATCTGGCGGAGGGGGCCAGGGTGTCCCTCTATTCTGTTGGAAAATATAACGCTTAGAGGGCTTTTTCCGCCCAACCCCATCCCCACCCCACTGATCGTCTCCCTAGCACCCCTCCTCCCTTAAACAAGAAAAGTTCATGGTATCTTCACATGGTCCCTCTTATCCTCCACTTTGAGCCATCTGGATCCGCTATTGTTATCGTCCCGTAGGTAACTAGCCTCATTCCTACAATTAATTTGCCACGCAATCTATTCCGGCTAAAGAATAAAGTCAAGAATGCATTCAAGAAAATCAAACCGGCAGAGGCTAATATTTTAAAATTTGAAAATTCTACGAGACGGAATGTCATAGATTCATCCTTACCTTTCTCTTTCGTACTCTCGCGACAGCTGAGAAACCTCCCCATCTGTTAACTGTTCCACGCTGCGGTCAATATCAGCAATTATTTCCCTAGGATCACTGTACCTCTGGAAAATAAGGCAATCATTGTTTGGTAACACCATGTTGTCGCACTTTTAAAAATGTGTTGTGTACGCTAATACTTGAGTGGATTTCCCATGCTACCGAACTTTACGATAGGAGTGAAAAGGTACAAAAACCGACCGGGGCTCAGTCATTGCTTACCAGTGCAAGATTCCCACGTAATGAGCATTTTCAAAGATTGCAATAAATTTACATTGTTTGAATGACTAAAACAGTGATAACAGACTTATATCTTTCCTCGACTACAAAATGCCTGCAGTTGACAACGGCAGCCCAGTTCACGCATCACGCGTTTCGCACACGTTGCGTGCCTAGCAGCACTGCACTTACAGAAAATACATCTGGTGACGTTGTCACTTCTACCAGCTTTTGTTTGGCCAACCGTTCAGCCTGTCGTGACTTCATCAGATCCTCTCTGAGCATCAAAGCTTCTCTCGCTCTGCAAGAAAACAGAATATTGGAGAACAAAACTGCAAATAAGGCAACAAAAAGTCATACTAATGCCAAGACACCGAATGTATGAGAAAGGTTTCTAAAAGAAGAGTGCAGTCATAACTAATTTAGTTACGACTGCAGAGTTGTAAGCTTTTGTGGATCTGAAGAAAACGTCAAAGTAACCGTGTCACTTTTATCCCGTTGACAAATAAATTCTCCCTTATAATGACCAGACTTTTCCTTTATCGTGGTACTACAAAGTAATAAGACTGTTGTCCTCAACTGATGGATTTCATTGTTTTCTTCACCTGTATCAGTGCATGACAATGTAACATCGTTATGAGAATTTCGATGTTGATAACGTACCTGGTTTCAGCCTCTTGCATGACTCTCCTTAACCTTTCCTCTGCTACTTCTCGTGCTTTCCTCTCAATGGCAATTCGCTCATCACCTGACTGTGACGTAAACAGTATTACAAGATGAACGTCAACAGAGGTAGCGAACTGTAGGCAAGTAAACTAAATTCTCCCAACCATTCTGACTTCAAGTTTGGATGGTCGTTATATCAGCGCACATTACCAAAACCTGGCATTAGCAAGAAATTTATAATTTCCCTGATCATATGGCAAATTCCTTAACTGAAAGAGGGGCCATGTTTTTCTTTTGTTGTAAGTTGTTTTCTCCAATTATTCCCTAGTTTTTATTTCGATTAGGAATATGTATCAAACACTTAAGACAATGTTTTTTATAATATTTCCAAACATCTCGACTTTTCTCAAAGAATATCCCATAGACTACTCTGCTGGACGCCGTATTTTTAACTCTCTTCTCGTTGTTTGGGAATGTGGTCAAAACCCGTCTCTCGTGTTTGATATAAAAACCTAACACAAATGACTTTGCAATACCGTACTGACGCACAATCGAAGTCGCTTTATTTCTTCTTCAGCATCAGAAGCTTTTTTTCCAAGTAATGCTGCCTCTTCTTCCGCCACTCGAGCTTTTTCCGCTAATAATTCTCCCATTTCTTCTGATTTTATCTAAAGCAAAGGGGAAAAAACACTAATTTCACATAGAGTTTTCCAATCACTGTCATAAAACGAAAAAAAATCAAAGTAATCACAATACGCGCATGTAACGCCATTTACCAATCACTAGAGCGCGAAGAAAAACTTTCAACATATATCCTGCGCCAAGCGCTGGAAAGACGTGAAGGTCAAGTCACGTGGGTTTGGGTTTGCTCCTGCTGATTGGTACAAATAACTTATGCACTGGATTGGGTAGTGCACATTGCACGGGGTTTTTTTTTTTGGAACCAAGTATAGAGCTACACGTATCAAACACAAAACAAAATGGTATTACTAGTACTTTCGACAATCGGTTGAAAAACAAAACAAAAAGCGCTAACAACTAAAAGTACAGTTGTTCGAGGTTTACCAATGCGTCTTTAGTTCTGTTGGCTTCTTCTTGATATTCTGCCATTCTTCTCTCTAATTCCTCCTTTTGTTGAGCCATTTCCTCTCGTGCTTGCTGTTCTTTCAAAAGCTTGTCTCTCTCTATCTGAAAATGAATAACTACTATTACAGACAACTTTGGGAAACAGGGGTGCTTCTCACGATGGAATCGTTTGAATCAAGTCTAAAAGGTCTTAAATTTCTTGAATATTAAAAACGAAATTGAGATTTGATGGTCAAGAGGTAGAATAGAGTCTATCTTTCGTCTCAAGTTAATGACTACACAAAAGTTGGCATCATCTGTTCCTGCTCTAACGAAAATTTGAACAAATTCAAATTCTAAGGCCCTGTCCACACACTACGCCGGAGGAATTTGAAAACAAAACAATCACTGGTCATTTTGCATTTATGTTTGAGTAAAACTAAGACAGGGAAATACCATGATTATGCTAATGTAATCGTTTTCGAAAAGTTTCATTTTCAAAATGTTTTCCGTCCACACTAAATCGCAAAGCCAGCGTTTTCAAATTCTTCCGGTTTGAAGAACGTTTTCGAAAAGTTCCGATTTCATGACAGATTAGTGTGGACGGAAGGTCTAACCGGAGAATCAAATTCCCCCGGTATAATATGGACAGGGCCTAAGAAGAGATACCAGAGTTACAGCTGTAGGAGATCAAACAAGAGCAAGAATTTTATCCCTTCACTCTCGCTTTTTTGATCTGGATAAAAAATGATCCAATCCATTCACTTACTCATGCGTCTTGTAAGAGTAACTTCCACTAACCTGTCTTCTCATCTTCTCCTCTCGAGCCAGTGAACGCATCTGTTGTATTTCCATTGTGTCTGGTTTTCTCCTTCGCGTGAAAAGTTCATGGTTGCCAACACACAAATCAAGAATCTGTAGTCAGGAGAATTTGATAAGATGAAGTGTTACAGTCACACTAGGTAACTGAAGTAAACCAGTTTAAGGTACAAACACTAAGGGTGCGAACACCTCCTGCATTGCACCAACATGTATACAAGTACATATACGTACCACTTTGTTGACTCGCAGTTTCGCTGCATGGAATATAAAATCTGGAGATGATTTGACCGCTGGCTTGATCTGAAACTAAATAGTTATTAAATAAAATCATTATATAACCTGTATCAAAGCCAGACACAGTAATCTCCAAGGTGCCATTTGTACAGTCAGAAATACAAGTTCATTTTTTTAAATCTTTGTTATGAAGCTCTACTTAACATCCTCTGAGGAGAAGGGGTGCTCATTAACAGAGAGGGATGGGGCTTATTTGAATAATAAATCAGCTAATAAACATCAAATTTACACATATAAAATTGTCCAATGTCTAAAGAAGTGCTCTTAATAATTGTTATAATTATAACATTTTTGTTTCTGTAGTCATTTACATGTAAAAGAGTTTAAGATTGACACTTACCCTTTTGTCATGAAAAGAAATATTCTTTGTCTCATTCCAAGGAAAAGAGATTTTTGGATTCAGTTTGTTGTCTTTCTCATAAATGTTAAGGCCATGAGCATCAATGCCAAGCCATAACTCAGTTCCCCTTCTGTTCTGTGAAAAAAAAAATAGAAAGTCAGAAACAATATAAATTCATGTATCAAGCAATGTGAGTTCATGTCCAGGAGTTTTGGCAAGGTAGTAATTAATCTGTGACACCTGAAGTTGCAGTAAGTCTGCACAGTGGTAAGATCACCACCCAAGAGGCCCAGGTTCAAATCTTGGACCTGGCTTCATATGTGGTTTTAGTTTGTTACTAGTTACTCTCCTTGCTAAAAGGGCTTTTCTTTGAGTTCATTGGCTTTCATCCCACCACAGACAACAACAGCCCAAAATTCCTTTTCAAATGGGAATCTGAGGGCCACCAGTTTGTCAGTCATGAAACTAAATATTACAATGTATGTTATGTTAATTATTTCTGAACCCCACCAAATATTGAAGCAGTTCAATTTTTAACATTGTACCTTGATTGCAAAGTAGCTCACGCCATACATCTCCAGATCTTGTGCTATTTTTAAGTATTCCATCTCTGCTTCATCTCTGTGAATACAATTTAATTCACTTGTAAGTGAACCTTGTGGTCAAACAAATACAAACGCGTATGATAGTCCTGCAAAATCACCGGTTTTACAAAGGCAACACTTATAAGTAGTCAGTGTTTCTGTCACTGTTGCTATTACATAGGCTAATGCTCATCATTTTCTGAAAAAGATGGCAAAATCAATGTTCATCAAATCAATGGAAAAACCGATCACTTTCCAGCAAAATTTGTTCAGAAAATTTCTACAAAATCAGCCATTTTTTACCAATTGTTTTTCAGCAAAATTTGCCCGAAAATGCCTGCAAATCATCCACAAAATCAGCCGTTTTTCCACAAATTTGTCTCTGAAAATCCCACAAAATTTGACTTTTTCTGCATGACCTATCAGAAGCCCTGAATACATCATCGTCTTATTTCAGAGTATACAGTAGAACTGAGGATTTGTTGGATTCAAGTGATTAGATGAAGGACCATGAATCGGTATTAATACCTTCTCATTCCTTTGTGTTCAGCATACCAAGAGGTGATCCTCTCTTCCCACATATCTGAAGTCATCTGATACTGGTCAATAACCTAAAAGCACAATGCAAGAAAATCAATAGAGTCTTCATGCTATACATATACGAAGCATTTTACTCAGGCAAGACTAACCCACACTGCCAGTGAGAGTATACCCTGGTTTTGGCTACATGAATTGACTAAGACCAGATGTTATGCTAGTCAGCTATACCATTTTCCTTAAAGGGACACAGTCAGCTGGTGCATATGTGCATTAGATACCATTTCATAGCTAATTTGCATATCACAGGGACATGATCCATACTGTTTTTAACCAAATATGATAAAAATAATATCATAGGATTGAGCAAAAGCACACTCAAAAACAGGTTTTTCAGTGAACGATTGAAAATTAAGAAAAACACTGCAAAGATTGAAGTGGATTTCTAGATGTACTTTGATTTCAGGTTGAGGTGAACTTTTTTCAAAGTGAGAAAACTATTGTCCAAGTCAGCGTGGTCCTAAAGCTGATTGTGTCCCTTTAACAGACAGCTGGTACAATGTAATTGCATTTGCACCCCTGGATGACCTGGATGGACGGAGAAACTGTGATGGTTACAACTGTAATTTAAAGTAAAAGCTCTCATTATGTATTGTTTCTCAATGATAGGCCATGTATTATGAGTACTCAAACAAAACACCAGGGACAAATACAGTGTCTACCAACCCTCTGAGGTAGCAGCAAATCTTTTGCAAGGAACCCTGGAGTGTGGAACTCTTTGTCATAGTCTCCATACTGAAACAAAACAAACACAACAAAACAAGAAGTGAGCCAGGAACAGTAAATATGGGAATGTAACATTGTTGTTGATCATCTATTTAAATTGCATAAGTAAGTAGCAGTTTTGGCTAGCCTGTGCCAAGCTTTAAGATAAGGTTGTCACAGTGATTTCACATTCAAACAGTAAGGAGAATTTTTTGTAATGACCTAAAAGTCCACCACTCAGTGGATTTAATATTAATAATAAAAAATTTTAGCAGGATGATCTTTTGAACATGCAGAGCACACAAGGATCTGATTGTTAGAATTCAATTTCTATTCCTGCCTAGCCTGCATAGGCGGTGGTTTAGTTGGGGTAGAATGCACAAGCTAGCAGCGAGAGCAGCAATGCCGCGAGGAGCCTGGTGGTAAAAACGAAAAACTACCTGCCCAGATTCCCTGCCTTTTTTATTAGTCCTGTATGCTGGAGTACAGGTTGTTCTCATTGGATCTGAACATTAACAAGTCAATCAAATGTTTTGTTAATCTCCCAGGGGAGAACTCCAAGGGACAACGCAAATCTTAGCATGAAAAGCAAAAGCATCGAGCCTGAATATTTGGTAGCTAATATTCTTCGCAAAGACGGTGATATAGTTCTGAATCAATCTAAAGCATGAGCAACAAACGGCCAAAAATAATTTGTTTTGTGAAATTGCGTCAGTCGTCGTCGACTTTGTTCACGGTGATTTCATTCTCTTTCCAGCTCCATATTCACACGAATGAAATTGTAACGCTAAAATGGGTTCTGTAGTTTTCTTCCACTGGTATTGCAAACACAGAAACGCGCCTGATGTGCCAACTTTCAGACCAATTTTTGCGTGCTCAGGGCACTAACGCCACCCACTCTCATTTTGAAATCCTTTCCACTTGAAAACCTTGAAAAGGTTTTGGGTCATAGTATAAGATGTCTTCTAAAATTTCCCGCATTAAATCTTTAGTGGACTTGTGCCTTGAATTGTGAAACCCTTGTTGTTTTTCATTTCCCTTCCTCGACAGGCTTTTCGGCATATCACCCTTCACCACCAATGAAATTTGGTTTGATTTCCCAATATGACTTTCAAGCAGCTTCCCCTTCTCATTCCTGCAACGCATACAAAACCTGTCAACAGGATAGTCAAAATGTGCAGAGGGGTAGCAATCAAAAAGGCAGCAAATCTGGGCAGGCAGTTTTTTTCATGTTTCCTTCCAGGCCACTCCCAGCTTCACTGTTCATTTTTGCGGATCACCCTCGATATGGTCCTATACTCCAACCAACTAAATCACCAGCTACACAGGCTAATTCCTGCCTGCATGTTGATATCATTGACACATTAAGCCTGTTGTAAAGGTAGATCATAATATTATTATGGTTAAGGCTATGCCTCTAAGGACACATAACTATATTGAACGGTGGTAATATGAACACCTTAGCTTGCACTGCGTATGAAGCCAAAAGAACAGAAGCCTCTGGTGGACAGAAGATGTCCATGCTCAGAATAGCCTCCTTAACTTGCAAGAAAAATAAGTGTTGTGTTATTTCTTGCATCAGTTCCTCTGCTACATCCTCTGGGAAAAACTTGATGCGGAAATTAAGGCTGACTGGCTCATCCTTTGGAATTGGAAGATCTTGACCTAAAACCTTAAAAATAAAGATCTGGATTACTGAGTATCCTGATTAAAGAGGGTACAAGAGAGTTAACTGTGTCCTAATGACAAGTGTATAATAACATATGACAGTTGCAAAAGTTAAGGGTATTTAATATGTGCCTACAACAGAGAACTAATAATAGTCAAGGAACCAATTGGAAAGTAAAGTTGTCAACAATGACATTACGAGTTACAAAAATTATTTTACATACACAGTGAGCTAGTATTTATATTATAAGATTACAAAAAAGTCGTCAAAAAAGCCAAGTTCAGATTAAGTTCTCACTACATAATTTATCAACCTTTAACTTTGCTGAATCTATCTGATTAAAATAAGACAGCTAAATACAGGTAGACTTCATAACTCATTTAGCACAGAAATGGAAGGGCGTGCGTGAAACAAATCAAAAAATTAAAAATACAATGAAAGGTAAACATTAGCGCCAAACACCTGCTGACACTTCAGCCATTTTGCGACAATCATGCTATCTAAATCAAATTTTATACACGTTAAGCTTTTGTCCTGATCTCACCACAGTTACTTGGTTCAAGGTGCTGACATTTTCCCCTAATTTCACTCGCGTTTGCTTTCTACCACTTTAAATCACCGATCGACGCAGCACACGGCTGTGCGTGGAATTGAGAATCAATCAGTTTGAGTCAAATTTAATTGAGGGAACGACTTTAATTAATAAATGGACCTTATCAGAAAATTTGAAAACAGTTCATAAATATGTTCGGCAAGGCGAAACTGAAACACGGCATCTGCAACTCTAATGCCCGCACGGGAACGCGGTAAACGACAACTGAGAAATGGTTTGTGAGCAATGGAGAAAATTAACGTAAGCTGCTGCCCGTATGCTTAAAATTACTTGTGTCTGGAATACCCAAAATTGATCTGAAAATTCCGTAAATTCTTCACATTTTCAATCGATTATTTACCAAAAATACCTTGATTCTTTCCATACCTTCTTGTTGAATTTTAGCCATGTGAAGACACCTTTCTTGTCCACAAACTGCAAGCCAAAATACCACGTTTCCCGGACGCCCAAGGTTCGCACAACAAGATCAAAAAGATCTTTTCCCGTGCAGTTCTTCTGCATGAAATTTAACAAGAGGGGCATTTATTGACAGAGTAACAGCTTCAACCGAGAACAGAGTAAACTAAGATCTAATAGATCTCAAGCAATCATCAAAATTTAGTAAACTTTTCAACTTAGTTTACCTCCACTGAGAACTCCAACTCCGCATCGAGTGTCGTAATGCGAATGTCGTGTGTCTTCGGCATATTTTCGCACCATTTGGGAAGGTTTTGACAAAGCACCAATTCTACTAGACTAATCTTGGCGATCTACATCTCAGGAAGGTTTTTTTTTCGTTACAATTGATGCTTGCTATGTACAGAATTTTGACGTGCCTACCATAAACATCCGTTTCCCTTCTAAGAGCTACCGCTGACCTGAAACTCCCTATTCATGTAGGAAGCATAAACTGTCTCCTCTCGAAGCAGGAGGAAGTGTAGAAGGGCCAGGGCTTAGGGGAAATTCGATCATGAAGCACAAGAAAGAGCACTGATCGAGGGCCATTGCAGGCACAAGGATGGAGCGCCTGGGGTGGGGGGTGGAGATATTCCCTTATATGAGCTAAATAGGTATGGGCAGCCCCAAAGAGTATGGTTTTTTTAGCAGAAATTTTGGTTTGAAAATGGGCATAGATTTTGACCAATTTGGTCTGAAATGGGGTGTGTTTTTCATGACCATAAATCTTTTGATTTAAATACGCTTTTACTCCATGTTAATCAAAACTCCTTCAAATCATGGCTAAATTCATCCTGAGGTGTGGCTATATTTTAGGAATCTACACCCCTTCATACTCCTTGTGCAAAGTACTAGTTATCTCTTGATTCTTCTCTGTTTTACTATCCAATCAGATTTCAGAAAATATCAAGGCTGTCTATAGCTTGTTATTCTTGACATGTGGCCTATGAGGGTGAGAATGCTTACGAAGCCATCAGCATTCTTGTGTCACTGGCAAAGTCAAGCTTTTTAAATGAGTACATCATCAGAAGGCTTAGACAGCATTCCTCAGTTTATCCCTTCTTTTCAGTTGCTAATAGAAGCTGGCACACTTAGAAATACTTTATAGAGTTCTAAATATTTAAAAATTTAAACATTTCACTTCATTAGGGCTTATGACAGCATATGTCAAGAAGTTTACTATGGAAACAAATGGAAACAAGAACCAATCAAAATGCGAACCAAACGACATTGTAACTGCACAGACAGATACTGGAAAACCCACATACAGTGCTGACTAAATGCAAGAAAGCCTAGTCAAAATTTAATTTAACTTTTTATCCCTTCTCTGTTAGTCCATGGCGTGATTTTTCTTCAAAATAAATGGCCTGCAGTGCAGGCAAACATTTGGAACTGAACGCTCGATAAACCAGGTTTTCAATGCTGCCATCTTGGATTGTAATTGTATGTTTGACTGGTAGAGGGTTGGGGCAGAGAGTGGGGGGGGGTATTTTTTCCTTCCCCTCCCACTCCCCCATTAACCATTTTTTTCACTTCATGCCCACTCACTCGGCAAGTTTTCCCTTGCCCTTGAACCCTCAACAGTTACCAAATCCAAGAAGGCAGCCAAATATAAAATTGTACACTCATACACCTAAAATATGCATGCATTGCAGGCTACAAAATAAATTGTGTACTAAACTTTTGCTATCTTTACAGTAACCATGGAACAAAAATTTTATAAATTTTTCCTACTTAACTACATGTGTGTCTATAAGTATTACTTTAGTAGAGAAATTAGTGTTACATCAAAGCTATTAATGTTAAAAGTTTATCAATGCTGAGAATTCAATAAAAACAACGATAGGTGCTAGAGTTTACTGTAGCAATTCTTCTTCAGTGCATGCCTCAAAGAAGAATAGCCAAATCAAAGAACGTCAAATTCTCAAAACCTCCAAGCGCATATTAGTAGAACATAACTTACAAGATCAATTAATTATTGTATTCTATCTGTTCTCCCTAAATTTTAACTAAGATGTGAAAGTAGGGACAAGTCGGGCAATTGAACGCCGACATACTGGGCAGTTGTTTACTCTGTGAGCACACTCTACACAACAACAGAAATGTCCACACTCTAAAATAACAACATTACGTTGTCTGTCCATACAAATGACACATGCTTCCTGTTGATCCAAGACTTCTCCTTCATCCAGAACGTTCACCTCTGTTCGCATTCTCCTTATGAATTCCAGTTCCTGCTGCATTTCACGTCGTCTCTTGAAATAGAAATACAGTGAGACAAGGAATAGAATTCCGCTTCCAAATGCAAAGATAGCACTCAGGATTTTCCAGACTCTCTTCCCTGACTGCAGTTGTCTTATAATAGCATCTAAAGTGAGTTGGGACAGATAATAAGTAAGGCCAGATTTGGGTGGACCTATCTTAATACCATCATCAGTCAAGGTGATTTCTCCAATACCAGTCAGCGTTGTACCAACAGGCAGCATCCGTTCAATTGTCTGGAATCCTTTGGTTTTGTCACCACTGGCCCACTGAACTAGGGACTCGGCCACAGAGCTGGATACAGGCTCAAACTTGTCATGTATCACTTTAAGTTGAAGGTCTTCTGCAGACAGGGGATCCATCACTTTAACAAGGACACCATTATTATACAGGGAGAATGGAACTGTAGTACAAGCAGAGCTTATTGTTCGCTCTAAGTCATGCCTGCAGGTTAATAAAAAATTGGATTACTACAATTCAGTGAGAATAATAACATAATGGTGACTTGACAATTAGTAGGCCATGTATGTTGACGACAGAGATCTATTTTAGTTTTATTATCTTAACGCTCTACTCCACTATACTCAAAACTGAATGCATTTCACTGCACTGAATTTTGCAAATAATGGTCCACTCAATAAAAATCACTAAAATAAACACTGTAAAATCACAGAGTAGCAGAGATTGTTAAAACCCTGCTAAGTAGGAGACTGTTTGACACATATTCTGTTCGTTAACTAAGATAAATATATCTACAAAAAGGAAACAATAAAAAATCAATACAGAGTACTCTGAGTAGAAAAGGAAAACATATCTATAGTGAAGCATTTCCACAATGGCACAGTCTCTGACAATTCTGCAGAATCTTTTGACTTGGTAAGATATCAAACAGAAACTTGCATGAAAAGGCAAGGACGTGACAGTGTAGTCGTGTCAAATATACATAGAGAAGTGAAAGTGTTGGCTTACATGGCTCAGCCATTTGCTACGAATGTCCTGCTCTAAAGATGAACACCACCAGGAAAGATATTTCCTGTTCCACATCAATCTTCCTGGCTTTACCACCACCTTGAGAAGGGCTTGGAAGTTGGGTACTATTTTCCGATAAGTAAAAAACAAATTGAAGTTCTAGATGGGAGGTGGAGTGGGGTTGAAGGAGTGTGAGTTTTCATAGAAAGAGGTACAAAAGCTTAGTTGCAAGCTGACCACCTTATAAATTATTTCACACATACCACAGCCTTGTTGTTCGACTCCATTCACTTTTATGTTCCCGTGTCTTTATCTGCTGTATAACTCCAGTGACATCTGATACATAAGGACTCCTAATCACTTCACTATTTTTTAAAGGCCTGGCCTCTCCTCTAATGACACCATAAGGTATTGAATGGTTCTCACATGCCATCAAAGTGGACATCAGCTTTGGTCCAATTTCAGTTTCTGTTACATCCTAAACAAATAGTGACAAAAAAGGTAAAGTTTGCATACAGTTGTAAGGGCCAAGTGGCACATCAGACTGGCGCTTATCTCCAGTTTCTGTGGCATGAAGTAACTAGGGGTCTGTCTACTCCCCAATGGATGGGATGCTAGTCCATTGCAGGGTTACCCCCAAGCATTAATTCACCAGTGCCCATGTATAGACCTAGGTGGAGAGAGGCACACTAAATAGCTGTCAAATATATTGCTTCCTAGGACGTTCACTTCATATCCTTGCAAAAAAAACATATCCCTGGGTACCCCTGTGGGGATGTGCTCTCAAAAGAAATTGAATATTATAAGTACAATAGGGGTTGGTGTAGCTTTTTAAAAGAGAATTACGATTTTTCCAACCAGTTTAGTTTTAAAGGGCTTTTGTGAAACAACAATAGAGCCCCAAAATTTTTTTCTTGAGTTAAGAAAAGAACGTAACAAATGCCAGAACTTGGTTTAAGAGACCCCGGAAACCTTAAGTAGATATATTTCCACAAGTATTCTTTGTAAAATTAGCCTTTATGCTTAAACGTTACCAGCAAAAGTGAAAATGAGACGTTTTAATAGCATGAATTTGTGAGTTTACCGAAACTGGAGCCATCATGCAACGTGTCATCAAAGGTCATATCAAATCACATTAATGCCAGGAAATCAAAATCCACAGAGTAATATGACTGCAAGCTTTTCTTTCACCTCAACAGGCAAACGTAACTCAATGGTTGAATTATTTACCTCAACGGGCAGAGATTTTGACTCAACGATCAAATGTAATGCCTCAACAGGCAAAGAATGCTGTGAATGATTTGCCTGTGGTACTGAAGTTGCTTTCGACATAAAGCAGGTTGGCTGCACACCTTCCTCTCTTTTCTCCCGAGACCAACAAGCTGCAGTCGGCAGTTTACCCCAAATCGAAGCATTTTTGCCTAACACTTCACTGCTGCTGAATGCACTGAGAAAAAAATGATCTACATGAAGTAGGACTTGATTGATATCTTAGCACCTCCTTTCGCGAATCAGCAAAAATTGTTCACATAATAGAGCAGCCAAACACATAAAAATCTCATCTTCCTCGAGAGTCATCATTAAACCATTCATGAACTTGATGACTACATGTACTTCCACAAGCAATTAAAGACATCTGCATTTCACCTTGTTTATCGTGTCCTTGATTTCTAGCAGAGCGGGACGGCTGTACACAGTTATTACTCAAAATCAATCAATATTTCCACGTGCATTCACAAGCACCCCACAATGCCCGGATATAAAAAACGCAATCGACTGCGCATGTCTCCGATCTTACATCCGACAAATTTTGGCTTTTTCTCACTATTGTAAAGAATAGGCTGCTGCCTCACTAGGGCTCACCAGCAATAATTATTTCTGGGATTAAACTTTGTTCCTGTTTGTACAAAAAGTTAAAAGAAAGGTTAACATGCTTTTCGCCTCATCTTACTTCGGTGCTGGAACATGACAAAACATTAGAATTCTCTAACTCAAGATGTCATGCAAAGCTGTTAGCCTATGGTAATTTGGTTGATACAGCGATTCTCAAATTCCATGAGCTGGTTTCCTCAATTCCTCAGTTTCCCCTGCCAACAATACCCAAGGCTAAACCCACAAGTTTAAAATAACCAGCCTAACCATGGAGATATACTTTTGTGGACTCTCCTTCCTTGACATAGATGGGTGCATTCCATTGGGATGATCCAGGTCAGGACCAGTGATCCAAGATCACTCGTCTTACACTTTATCAAAGAAACAGATGAATCCTTAACCAGAGTGGATTGGTCAGTCCAAGATCACTCAGATTGATCACGATTCATCAAAGAAACTGATGAATGCCAGGTCAGTCGATTCATCAAAGCAACCAATGATAACCAGAGTGAATTCATTGGTCCAAGATCACTTGGATTACACTTCATCAAAGAGACCGATAAATCCTTAACCAGATCGAGTGGATTGATCGGTTCCTTTGATGCACCACGATCCGAGTAGTCCTTGAGCCAGATCATCCCAAAGGAACGTTCCCTTATATCTAGCGATAGTACACCATCGCGACCCAAAATACCTTTTAACATTAACATTGACATAACCTGACATGTGAACGTTTAGAGATTTAGAGGGCGCATCTTTTCGCAATTCGTCACATAAGGCAAAATTGTGCCTTCTAAATCGGCCCTAACACTTCCGTAGGACAGCCTTTCTCGAAACAGCTGAACTGGCATATCCTTGATCTTGTTCATTGGTTGTGACTTGTTCCGTATTTGTATTTGTGCATTCGCGTCTTGATCTAACATCGTGGTGCCGATTTCTCTCCCTCACAAAAGTGAAATTCCCAACATGATTGACTGTTACCGAAAAAAGCTGATCAAAGCATTGTATATTTCAAAACGAAACCAATTAAGGCAGACCACACAAGAATGTTAAAACACGAACCTTCAGACTTCGTATGGCTGTTTCTCTTTTCTTGTATACCGCGTAGAAAATGGCTGACACGGCAGCACTTCCCAGACCGGTACACAGACAATAAAAGTAATCCGACATTTTGGAACCAGATAATAAAACCTAAACTGTGGCTTCAATATTTCGATCTCGTACAGTCCATTGCCGTCCACACTTGTCACCAGGTCTACGCAAAGTTAATGGCAAAACTATATGGTTCTTTGTATAATTATTTAAAAACTCCCTCATCTCATATCCCAAGCTCCCGTAGCACAGTCGGTTAGCGCGTCGTACTTATAAGCAGTGCAGGCGTAATACGCCGAGGGTGCTTAAGTAATGCGAAGGTCGGGGGTTCGAGCCCCCCCGGGAGCAATGGGTAGTTCTTTTTTTTTCCTATCCTTTTATTTTCTTTTTCCTTTCTAACTAAGTATTAGAATTTCAAAGTGGCAAAATATTCTTTAATCTTAGATCTATTTAATTATTTTGTATTTATGGTTTTTTTTGTTGCTCCCTTTATGATACATCAATCTCAGTGGAACCTTTTTGCACTCAGATTGTGGAAAGTTCACCAAAACGTTGACTAAATGCAGTGAATTTCCACAAATTGTGGTTGGAATGTAGAACACGAGCTTTTGCTTCAGACAACAAACACTGGCAACGAATGAAACTTTCGCACCAGTTCCAGACCTTCCACGGCCACGACGGCAGCCATGCCAAATTTCAGGTCGAAACCCAGGGCTCCGGTCGAACAGGCAAGCACAGTCCCCCCTATAGATCGTTTTCACGTGACGTCATCACTTTCTAAAATCCAAAACTAAAGAGCCACCAAAGTTTTTATCCTCGTCAGGCATAAGAGGTGGTATATTTATATCTGTTTACAGTTTTACAGCTCAATAACGTGCTTCGTTTGGAATCCAGAGTATTTTGAATTTCAGGGTTATGGAGGTACGTGACACAAGGCTACGATCGAGTTCGTCGAAAAATATACACTTATCTCATGATTTTTAGCCTTTTTAGAAGTTAGAGCATTAGGAAAAGTGCTTATGTAAATGCTCGTTTGATCAGTACTGATAATCAGTCGCCTAGATAGCCAAAGGAAGTTCCAGATGTTTACACCATTTTCTGGCCGCCATATTGGTGTACCACGGAGGTATACCAACATGGCGTTTTCATACTGGGCTCTGTAAATATCTGCGAAACATTTCGACGAATATCTGAAGTTTGGGGGAACGCACAGGCCTAAAACGTGGAGAAGTGTCTTATCTAGTTATCTTCCATAACATCACAATTTCATAGCTTTTTCCAAAGGATGGTTTTCGATTTATTTTTTTATTGCGTGACAGTGAAAACGATCTATAGGCCTAGCGAAAATAGGATGAGCTGTAGAGCTTTTTTGAACTGTTTGTCCTGGATGGAAATTACGCAGAACAACTTAGCCTTGTTAAATAATAGGTAAATTCGACATGTTCAAAGAATGAGAGAGATGGAAGGGCGATCGATGAAGGACGCGATCAGGAACGCGATCGACACGAAACATTCACTGAGGTAGCTAAAGACGTCGATCCAAAAAACAATGTTAAACCACGAGCAATCGGTTTTTGCTCCTCAAATCCTTCGCGCGATTGGAAAACTTAAAATTATGCCAATTAGGGGAAAAGGTGAGATGGAAAAGACATTTCACCAGAGCCAACTCCTCAGCCACCTTCTTTTCCTTCTTTCTGAGCCCGCGCTTCTCGCCGCTAGATTGTTCTTCTTCATGTATTCGCGTTGCATGCCAGGGTTCGCAGCCTAAACCAAATATTGAAAGAAGATAAGGGATATAACAATTGATGGAAGTAATAAACAATACTATTTGCACGGCGTGACCAAAAAATTGATAACTGACCGGCAATTCAGAATCTTCAGATTGGAAATCCCAGAGATATGACTGTTTTAATGAAATTGCGGGCACTAGGGCGAGCTGAAAAGGTGCGATTTTCATCACAGACTACTGAATTCTTTTTTAATTACATTGTGATAATTTACATTAACGTTTTTACTGTAGTAAGCCTTAGCAACGGTAAAATATATTGCTTCCTCAAATGCATTATTGACTAATTGATATAATTACTTGTTTTCTCTATCAACGGAACCTAATGAATTTAGTAAAGGTCTTGTAGCTATCTTAATAACCGTGATTCGGTTCATAATTTCGTGCATTCCTCCGGGTGTTCAAGTAGTTAAATAACTTGTCCATTCCTCTTGCATCGTCTCTATGTCTTGTTCTCTTTTGCTGTCCAACATCAGCAGAATATGTTATATCCCTAATCCCTTGATATCCCGCGGGTTCCTACACCAGGAACACAAAACTTTTATTATTGGTCATATTCATGTACTGAGAAAGGCATACAACTTGTCAAAGACGACTAGCAAGATGAATAAGGGAAAGAATAAGACGGCTAAATGTCCGAGGACCTTACATCTTCATTTGCTTTAAAGTGCCTATGAAGTAAAAAATAATTGCCGCTTATTTGAAAGGCTTTTCAAAGTAAAGAAGAATGGCGTTTCCCTTTTTGAAATATCTTTTTTCGTTCTAGAGATATTTACGTTTTTGTATTATGCAAATGAGGAAAGTGATGACATCATAGGTGGTTCCACTTGAACAGTAAAACACGGAATCAAGAATATCTCTAGAAATATTGGAGCAGTGTTCTTCAAACTTGGCACCACAAATGTGCATCACAAAAGAAACAGAATATCACTTTCTGTGTTGTTGCCATGGCAACACTTTTGGCTCCAGTCTCTTTCTGTGAAAAACCAAATATGCCAATTTGCAACTCTTTGAAAAGGGACAGAGGGTCTTACTTGGAACACTCATGATTCCCATATTGTCTTAACTCTTCCCATTAGATTGTTGGGAGTGGATGATCCTTGTTTGAGATAAAATCTGGTAATGTTAGTTTTAATTAAAACAGGACCAGCAGCATAACTGTTGCCATGGTGACGGCACAACGGGTGTCATTTTGTTTCTTTTGTGATGTTCATTTCTGGTGCCAAGTTTAAAGAACACTGCTTTAATATTTCTAGAGATATTCTTGATTGAGTGTTGAACTGTTTTAGTGGAACCACCTATGACGTCATCACTTATAATACAAAAACATGAATATCTCTGAAACGAAAACAGATATTCCAAAAAGGAAAACGCTATTCTTCTTTACTTTGAAAAGCCTTTCAAATCAGCAGCAATTATTTTTTATTTCATAGGCACTTTAAAGACACTTAAAATTAACAGAGTTGCTAAATAAAAATCAGGATCGGAGAAAACACTGAATTGTTGTTAGATATGTTTTTTTAGCTGGGGTAGCAGCGAAATCATCGCGGGCCAAGTGATAATTCTCCTCTTGATGATTCTGAACGACTGGTAGCCGAAAATTTGGGACGAAACGTTGTTTGGATATTTTTACGATTTTATATCTCTGATTTCTCCTTGATTTTCGTTTTGACTGGGAAAACAATCGAGATAGTATTCAACCACAATTTCAAACACCTCAAGGCTTGTCAAAAGCATTCTGCTCCGCGTCGTATTTTTGAACTCTCTTTTCGGTGTTTGGAGATGTGGTAAGACACCGCTGTTTATCGTGTTTGATATTTTACCAACCTTGTATGCTGGTTCAGCCACAGCTGAGCGGCCTTCCCAAGCTAAATTTTGTGAAAGTTGCCCGCGTATAAATTGAACTTGAAGCACAAGAACTGCGAGAAAACACGCCAAAGAACAACCCATTCTTCGACTGCGGTACATTGTGTTGAAACGCTAAGCGGTTCGATGCGAAGGAAGTCTGTTTGAAAGCCGAAAACAGTTATGAACGTATATAAATGGACATTCAGAATTAATCTGATCAAAAACAATTATCAAAAGACGGAAGGACGCGTTCTATGGGACTTGAAACATGGTGAGGCTAATTTCCTTTATTGCCTTGACAAGAATTATTTATGCGGAATTTTCCGTTATTATTTTTGAGTTTTTTTCTTTCTCCTTTTCTTCAAGCTTATCATAATCCGGATAAAGGCGTGTTGAGCAAGGAAATCCCCGGGGAAATTGTTAAACTATTATCATCAACAGAGGATATATTCTTTGCGGGATAAGGATTCACGGTAATTTAAAGCATGAAATCTGTCTAAAACGCGAAAACTAAGAACAAATGATAACAAAATCACGGAAGTGAAAGTTTCAAAAGCTAATTTGTGAATGCTCAACTTGCTGTACAAATTTAAATCATCTTGGTTATACCAGTACTGGCCAGAGATACCTCTGTATCTATCATCAGTTCAATGGTTTCATATTGGTTTTGTGACTCACTTGCGCACTTTCCCAAAGCAATTTGTATTGACAGTGTAATTGATGAAATTCCGAGCTTAGCCAAAGTTTATTCTTCAGTTGAGTCTAGTTTTTACGCACTCATTTCATTTAATTACTCACCCCTTCACTTTCTTTGATCGGTTCAGTTATCGCTAGTAAAACTCAAATGTACTGAAACTGCGCCATAGACGAAAGTTGCACATCACAGCGAGATAGAGAATCCATCCAGTTGTATAAACGGCTTTTTAGTTTTATGATCAGTGTCTCTGGAAGTATAACACTCGTTTAGGTCTGATTTGTAACTGAGGGAAAGCTGGGATGAAGGCGAGTATGTTGTTTGTCGTGGTTTCAAAAACGTCCTCTCAACATTCCTGAGTACCTGGTTGATATAACGCTGCTCTCAGTTACCCGTGAACATACGTGATTGATGTCGCTTATTGCTGAAATCAGTGGAAATAATATTAAATGTTTTTAAGGTATAAAACACAGCTTTTCTGTCAAATAAGCTACACTGCTGATTCTGAAAATTTGTACACTGCTGATTCTGAGAATTTGTAACATTCTCTCTCATCTACCCTCCCTATCAACTTGTATTTTATGCGAAGTTATGAAAAAGCTCCGCAAAAGTTCATCATTCTTTTTATCTCATCTGTTGCCTGACGCAAATTTTTCACGATAGAACTATGTCCATCAACGATGATTTGCAGGAGAAGAGACAGAACTGGAGGACACAAAGTCTTAGGTAACCATCACCATCAGTTAAAGGTCTTGATGAGCAAAAATTACTGCTGTCCAACAAAAGAGCCCGCGTGATGACACGTGGTGTCTTATCTCGTACAAGATCCTCTCACATCTGGGTACCAGACTTTGCTCTCAAGTATACTGTTCAATTGTACGTAGTCCCATGTTTTGTTATAGCTTTCATTGATTTAAATAGAAACTCTGCAGAATTATAACACAAGTGATACAAAAAGCTACATGCAAGCAATAAACCACGATAAAAGCTAAAATGATTATTAAACGAAAGAAGTGTTGTAGACTAACTGATCGAGGATTTAAAAAGTTTTCAAACGGGAGTAGTTTTTTGCTAGGGCAAAAAAAGTTCCTAACCTGATGTGCGTGTTAATTATTTTTTTTATTTTTTATCTTTTAGTCCATGATTTCACTTAATACAGTAGCTACCAAACCAGGTCAACTAATACAAAGTTAAGACAGATCGACGACAGACTCCGATATTCAGTGATTTATTTATTTCACTTTATTTAACCATATATCTTTGACATAAAGTACTATAATGAGTTTGTCTATATCTAGGCGTGTCTACATCTTATGTTCTGTTCATGATTGAGGAATTTAGTAGCTATTAGTGTCTCATGCGTTCCATTGTCTGTCGTTACTCAGTATAATAACTGTCGGCTATCGCGTCCCGACTCAAACGTCCAGTGGCTGCCGGCACGTCAGCTGAATCTCTTTGCTGGAGTTGATATCCATTCAGGTAGTTCGCGTGCCTTGTTTCCTCGGGTCCTACAGGGTCCTGTTATAAAATAATGAGAGCATTTAACACTTTTTCAGATTCAAGTCCGCTGTCCGGTGAATTTCTCTTTGCTTGACGAATGTCGTGGCTTCACCAAATCCGACAGCACAACCCAAGTTTTGCTCGTGATTGTAAAGATGTTTTAGACTTTACATGCGATATAAGTCTAAATACAAATTGTCTGGCACTGATTCAGTTTATTTCTAAGTCTCTTAGAGATTTTTAAATTGTATTTTTTAATTTTTTGACGAGGTTTAACTCTACCCGAAATTCATGAAATTAAGATTTGTCAGAATCCGTCACAAATCGTGGTTTTGCTGACAGATAAAACATTACGCTATATAATTGACATAGTACCTGGGAACGTAATGTCTATATGAATAAAGTTGAAGAATTCTGAAATCGAGTGTTTAGATCATCATTCTAATGAATTGTTACAGAAAAGGCACAATGGCTCAGTTGAGTGAACGATTAAACCCAAAAAGGAACAACTACATGTAGTTCCCGGCATCGACCCCCAACAAGAAACTCTAATCTGCCCCCCAACTAAAGCAAAACAGACGACGATGCTTAAGCTTTTGGTAACAAATTATGACGACCAAATTAAACAATTATCTTGCTGCTATTGGTATTTTCTAGTAATAGCCAGTACTACCTTATAGTTGTCGTGGAGTGCAGAATTAAAGGTTCGCTTTCCGCCGACTTTACCCACCGGTCCTTGAGGCGACCCAAGTTGGCAATATACATGTTGAAAACTCAGGCAGAGCAAAAGCAAGCAACAGACTAAAAACCTATCCATGGTTTTCTAATTTGCAAGTGTTCGAAGAAGGATGGCACCTTTGCTCTTTGAAATTGGTCTGATAGCAAAATATATATCTTCAATGACGGTATATAATACCCTTTGAATTCTATAGCATTGCCTGTTTAACAACGTTCTCAAAAGCTTCAAGCGAAAAAATTGAATGCGAGCTCAAACCTGACGCCAGACACACGCGGTGAATCATTTTCATGTTAAATCTGAACCTGAAAACTTTTCCACGTGTCGAGAAATATCCGCCCGCAATTTTCCGTTCCCTGATGTTTATTGTTGTTTTTGTCTGTCTTTTCCAACACAGATGCTCTTTAGCTGTAAGTAAGCAGCCAGTTGACCCAGTGTGAATGCGTAATTTTCACCTAGGAGGGTATGTATTGAATTGAACCGGAATTCTCTTTACGGAAGAAGAAACTAATCACACTTAAGTGGTAAAAACATTATGACAATGAAGATTATCAATCAATTAACACTGTTTATTACCAATTTCAAATAATAAAACGCAACCAGTGTGTTAGCAGAGAGAACAAGTCTCATTTTCGTCCTGAGTGGGGGTGCAAAGATAATTGGGGACATGCTGGTGTGCTTTCCACGTGAAGCCGAGAAATTATCATTTAACAATTTCCGGGTGTGGGTAGTAACTGTCTTGTTTCTAATACGAAGCTTTTAGCAGTGCTGTACTAATTAGGGACACTGAAACAGGCAATCAAATATTGTAAATTGATCAGAAACTTGTTAGAAATCCCAATTGGCGGAAGGCTGAACGGAGTTGCCTCTTTATGCTTTACAAAGCGTGGAGGAGTTAAATTTGGGACACAAATTCCTCTATAGCGGCAGGGAAAATATTCTACAAATGTTGCTGAGTTTTCAAAATTGAATAGGCTCATTACACCTGTTTCAACAATAAAAACAATCAGTCACTATCGTTTCGAGATTACAGAGTGATCTTAAATGTGGAGTATTGAGCTTGTACAAAGACAATGATCAAAAATGGTTGTGAGATTGTAAAATAAATATCTAAGAAAACTCTGAAAACTTGGTAAATCTTGTCATAACCAAGCTACTGGTGAAACAATTTAGACATTTCAATGGCATTTCATTTGATACATCAAGTCTAGAGGTTCTACTCCTCTTCAAGCAAAACAGTACAAACAGTTTTGCTACTTTGGTTATTAGAACGTTTTTAAATTAAAAAGGTCTTTGGGAAAGTAATGATTCATTTGAATTTTCAATCTATTTCATTTGCATAAAATTTTAATTTTGTTTCACGTGTTTGTTCAATAACATTACTCTAGTTTGTATCTTGAAGTTATCTCAGAGGACATTCCCGCATATGTATCAAAAGAAATTCACAAATAAAAAAATGAAATGAAGTTTTCCTATCGCTTCTGTTCTTGTATTCAGTGAAATCCCGATTTTTCGAACCTCCACGGAAGACAAAAATTGGTTTGAAAAATCGTGCAGTGCGTGAAATCAAGGGGAAAGGTACAGTGTTCACCTGAGGGAAAGAAACCGACTTTTGGTTTCGAGTTTTCGGGAGGTTTGAAAAACTTGGGATTCCACTTAACTTCCATTCATGTAGTACATCGATTAACGTTAGCAGAATAGGCAATTTCCGAGGTACCATTTGCCTCGGTGTCAAAACGAGACCACGTGCGAAACCATTCACATGAAAATGAGTTTCGCCCACAGGTTTATTTTCATGCAAATCAAAGTCATTTTCGTAAGAAAGGTTTTGCACGAACACTCGTTCTGAAACAGAGGCACAATGGCCTATTGAGAACTAACTTTCAGCCTTACTAAAGTTTTTTCCTGGCTAACAGAGCTCTGGGTAGCCCGTTAACGGCTAACTTCCAGTAATGAGACTAATGGACACGATATAAAATTTAAAAAATCGGCTTCATCTGAATTTTGCCTGATGATTTTGGTTTTTTCAATTTGTGTATTCCATGCAGTGGTGTTAGTGTTTTATTGTCCTATTCGTTTGTTCCTGTGTTTTATCCTTCCTTAAACATCCCTTTTGTCATTCAAAGTGAGTATAGTCAGTGCTTTTAAAGGAGCGACGTCATCCTCTTAAAAGATGACAACTGCTTATTACAGGCGAAGTCACCGAGCGATTTGATATCCCAGACTATGATAATAAACGCTTATATGACTGTAATTTATAGTTATCGTCATGCACTTGGTCGCCAGGTTATCGGTATTTCCTTCACAAATATTGTTTTTACTGCATGGGTCATGCAGATATCTGATTAATTCAATTTATATTATGTGGTCGTGTTGTTTTTATTTTTTTGGGTTTATAACAGGAAAAAAACTCACTACATAGGACGTGTTTTTATTACTTCTCATGTCTTTTTAATTAATACTGTTTAAATTACATTTTCCTGAAAGTTTAATCCGTTTTCCTTATTTCATTTTTGTTTTTCTGTACCAGAACATGAAAGAAAGCCAGTGATATTTTACGTAGGGGGATGCACAACAAAAATAGCAACAGCGTAACCGACCATCACATGATTTTTTAACAAAAGCCTACCACAGCGACATCATTTTTTAATAAAATTCAAGCTTCATTCTATTTACATTACTTGCTGAGGTCGACATGGAGACTGGAATAAAAATAGTGGAAGAAACAGAATATATAACTGATTGCAAGTTTATCGGCAGGTAATTTTTCAAATACGAAAAAGCTTGAAGTTTTACAAATAACTTTCGATGAGATTTCCTGTGCACAAGAAAGAAAACGTCGAAAACTAACCAGTCGTTAAAATGAAAATAAATCAACTTTTGTAATCAATTACTGCTTGCTTTAATTTATTCTTCAATATTACTTATTATCCCGTCAATTTTTTGCAATGGGTTATCGCTGAGAGGACAGTTAGTTGAAGTTGTTGACACAGCTAAGTGCACCCACTGAAAGCGAGGTTTGAAGCTCCGTTGGAGAACTTTTTCAGGTGGTTATGTCTCATGCCGTTTTTCATCATGCCCTTGCAGTTGTCTGTCTGTATCACACTTTTTCTTTCTTTTTTTTTTGGCGTGCGATTACAGTAAACATTTCTCTCGACAGGTGCGCGCCGAACAAAGGCGTAGCGTTCATTTGCAAACATGGGTTCAGCCAGTCTTAATTACAAACTCACTCACGCTCTGAGAATTAAAACGCAATGAAATTTTATTTCAGCTGAAAATCACCGTGACAGTGAGGAAAACCTAACAAAGCTTCTCTCCAAGACTTTTAACTTAAAGGTGAGTGATTACAGATTCGAATCATGGCGTTTACATGTAAAATTTGTCAGTGTCTGGTCGTGCAATTTTGATATAAATACTTGCCAGTTCCCGTCAGCCATAGAAGCTAAACTTGTCTCTATTTCCATCCAAACACAAACGGAAAAAACTCATTTGGTTATTTATTCAGCAACAATTCTCCACATCAGAAAAGGCATCATTTTATATGCCCGAAAAATGCGAAAATAATTATCAAAGTTAATAAGGGCACCAAACGGTACAATATATTTTAAGAAAGCGTAGAGCAGTTTGATTGAGTTTGGATTCGAGTGACTAGCTGTGATTAGTGAACACGCTAGAGAAACCGGAATGTAATAGACGTTATGGCAATTTCTTTTGCTATTTCGTATTACTTAATAGTGGGAAGGGGAAAACAGAATGATGGTTTGTAATTCTACTGAACAAAACATTTTATTGCACTATATATAAGTACTCCTTATGTGAATACATCAACAAAAGAGATCTTGAGGTTAATTGTCTTTTCCTTCGTTGGGAAGGAAAATATGTAAGGAAAATATGTAGAACTAAAAGAATATGTCTCGTTAAGGTTAGCAGTGGGCCATCACAACAAACATAAAAGCGAAAAAAAAGTGTTATGCAAAACATCCAACAATTTTCACACCACGCGCAGATTTAATGCTCACAACGGTGAGTCCTGTATGGGCAAGGAATCGACAACACCAGCCCTCGGTTGGAGAACATAATTTTTTTTTGTTCCCTCCCAGCGTTTCTATTAATAACACTGTCTTCCAGTTTTGTCGCCTTGTCACCATTCCCCCCCAAATGTGATCTTGCAATGTTAGTAAATTAATTCAAAGCCTTAGTTGAGTAATCATGCTTCAGGCATTAGGCATATAGTTTGACCAAATGACTGATGGCAATGAGAACTACCTCGCAGAAAACGAGCACCTTTAAATTATTTATAAGTGAAGATGTTAAAGTTGATAAACTAGCAAAATGCACATATTTATGTGGCGCAGGATTTTCTCAAATGAAAAGCAATAAAAAGAACTGTAATCTGGGAACAGGAAATGGCTAAATTAAGAACTGAAAATGTCCTTAATCATAATTATTTATGATATTAGATGCGCAGATAAACGGTTTCATGGATGAAACACCGACCTCATACAGAAAACGAGTCTAACTTAGTTTATTGTAAATATATCAAGTTATTGAGAAACGTCTTGCTTTTTTTAAGAGCAAAAATGCTCTATAATTTAGTTTATTGTGAGGCCAAAACTGACCTTTTCAAGCTTAATTTCGAATCTTCAACCGACCACCGTAATTCAGTTACAGAACTCCTCTTCAATCACTAGTGGGTTAATGTATTTAAACTCGATGATAGATAGTCTATGGACGAAACAATTCAAGTCGCGAATTATCATGCAATCTTGCGTTGTCATGATCATGATAAAAGCAGTTTTTTTTTGCCAACAATTTATCTCTAGACATATATCAAAAAGAGAGTTTCTGGAAATGAATTTTAACCTTCGCCTATGACAACAGCGATCAAACCGTGGCAGATCAAACTGATGGTTTTAATTAAGTGAAGCGCTTGATGTTTTAGTTTGCAAGCGGCCTTTGTATTTCTCAGTACGTTGTTGAAAGAACAGAAGTGCTCGCAGAAATAGGTGTAAACTGCGTCAAAAGCTGCAAAAAGCAAAATTAAAATGTATCGTAGTTTTCTGGAAAAGGCAATTTCAAATGCATGACGACCTACTAATAATGTGCAAATTTCTTTTTCTTTTAGACATTAATTTAAAGGTCGATCGCCAATAAACACGAATAAAATTTAGGTTGTCACAAAGTTTCTTCGCGAAACGATTATACATTACATAAATCTTGGGAATGTTTTTAAGCCGGCCAAGAGGTGCAAAAAATAAACTTTTTTAAGTTAGTGTGAGGGAAACACATTAGACATCACGATGAAATGATGAAATGATCATTTGTTATATTACCATCTAGCTATTATATGAGTGTTAATTTATACGGTTTTTCATGTCATAAATTGAAACCTGGCTATATCTTATGATGTTGACCCAAGGTCATTAACTCCAGCACTCAATATCCGATGAGATAAACATAAAACAAGTATTAGTGCTTTAAATGCCAGTTGAGTAAGAATCGCCTCAAATGGTGAAGAAAATGTCAGCTTTTGAAATCGTGTCGACTGCTTTGCCTTGGACGATGTTCGTGTCTTACAACAAAAAGTGCTTTTCAATACAACTTAATGACGTATAATTTCAACACATTAGATGGTGTACTTAAGATCTAATGATGTTGTTTTCCGAAGTTAAAATACAAACATGCACTTTGCCAGTAATTGAAAGACGCCGTAAATTGGCAGCTTTTCACTACAGGATAATACAGACGTACTTCAACTGAGATAGAAGAAAAAGAACTGAGAATGATCCATCGGCCCTCACAGCTGCCTGAAGATACTGAGAGTTAAAAAGTCAGTATTCAAATATGGTAATTTTCCTGGACTACATTTTTAAAAACCGCCAACATGTTTACACTTTTTAGCATTTGCTTCGAGACAGTTAATTTTGTTTTGCTTTTTACCTTAATTAAAGGAGCACCAACAGAACTATGGAGTCAGATTTCAAGGGAATACGAGAAAAGCGACAGAAATGCGCCGAAGAGGTGAAACAAGCTTGGCAATCAGAGAAGGACGAGGCCTCCCGAGTGATTCAAGACTTTGGCTCATACACCACGCTACACGGCTTTCATTTCGTGTTTGATTCAGCTTCCAGAATACGCAGAATTATTTGGTTCACGCTGATACTTCTGGGCGTAATTTTCCTCTTCTTCCAGTTCCGAGACAACTGGAGGAAACTTCGCAACAACCAGAGCGTCATAGGCAAAGATCTTGAACACAGCCAAAAGATGCTATACCCAGCCATAACTATTTGTAACCAAAACATGATGCGAAGAAGCAAAATCATGGGCACGGACGCGCAGACATTTCTCGACCAACAAGATCATGTGAAGTTTAAGTACTCCGGCGAAAACCTGCTGGATAAGGAGACGAGCCCGGACTTCAATATTGAAGAAAGTGTGATAAAAAACAGTCATAATCTAACTGAGATGTTGAAGACATGCGAGTGGCAGAAAGTGCCTTGCAGCGCTGCTAACTTCACCTCCTTTGTATCTTTCATGGTGAGATTAACTAATCATTACCCAGTCATAGGCACGTAATGTGTGCATACCCTAATTACATTGAAAGCAATGCTAAAATATTGAACGCTGCGTTATCCACCCATTGCGTCCTCTAGTTTCTTAAACCCAGTGACTCTATCGATACATTCGGCAATGAGTGGCTATCAAAAAGTATATTGAAATCTTGATTTTGGATTTTAAAATAATAATAGTTTTCCTATGTTTCAGCGAGGTGTTTGCCACACGTTCAATTCTGGTCAGGATGGCCATCGCGATCTTTATGCAACCACAGCAGGAAAAATACAAGCCTTGTCTCTTTATTTGGATGCACAGCCCGAGGAGTATTATGGTCCATATAGCTATGACGCAACAGGTTTTAAGATTCTAGTTCATGATCAGAGAGAGTTGTACCCTAACATTGAAGATTTAGCTTTGGACGTCACACCTGGATTCACTACTAATATACGCGTGCGCAGGAGCAAGGTTAGTAAGGCTTAAAAACAACAACTCTATTTTTCGCATTATAACTATAGATATTATAACATTTTTGGTTTATTTAATTTATGTAATATGTTTTAGATGAGGTAACGGGCATGGTCTTGTTTGAATGAGACTGGAGGCTAAATGAACCGATAGGTGTCATAGGTTTTCGAGTTAGACTCCAGCCTAGTTATGTCTCACTGTAGGACAGGAGAGATAAACGAAGAATTTGCAGTTTACATTTCGGTTTAAGGGAGAAAAAAAGAACAAAAATTAGCTTGGTCTGACAGTAAACAATGTTTTATTTGTTTTCCTTTGAAAAAGCAAATACACTAAGTTCTTTGTAATGGTTGGAAGTTCTTTCCAAAGATCTATTGCCTGACATAGTTCCTTTAAACCTCAATCAATAGTTGCCTCATAAAGTGTAACAAAAGAAATGTGATAACCTCAGCGAACAGGCGTCTCTCTTCGCGAGCTTCTCGCGCTCGAGAAACACGTCTGAGAATCGAGCAGAAATTATCCATTATGATGACTAGCCTTTCAATGATACAGATATTGTTTTCGTGTGGCTGATGTTCGGTTTTGTAATTTCCTTTGATTACAGCTCATCAGCCTCCCTACGCCATTCAAGTCCAACTGTGGTGAAAGGAATCTGACAAGTTTCAAGGAGTATTCGGAATATGCGTGTCTTACCGAGTGTTACACCAATATAACTGTGCGAGAATGCGGCTGCCGTGTGTTATCGATGCCCTCTGTTGGTAAGAAATACAGTCAAACACGATACGATATACAAAGTAGGAATATGAGTGGCAGGGAATATTCAGGGATCTTAACTTACGGCACCACGCCTAATTAACACAAACACGATTCAAAATAGCTTGCATTTCGAAATGGGAAAGTTGAACTCGAAAATTAAACATGGAATACTGTACTCAGTTGCAGCGCCCGACTAACGGACCTGCTCCTTTCTATATGGAGAGCTCCTGGTTTTTGTTTGTATGTTTGTTCTTTTTTTTTTTTTTGTATGTTTTTTTTTTAATTTTATTTTTGCTGAACACAAACCACTACCTGAACTACGCTGAGACATTACAGAACTACGCCAAATTACCAACACCACTAGTAGCATGTTGATATGTAGAAACAAAAAGAACAATCCCACTGACCTTAAAAAAAGATGACTATGATATCGACAGTTACTTTTCCATCAGTTAAAGAAGGGAGAGGTCCCATTTGTTAATTAACTGAGTTTTGATATTTTAACAGGTGTTAACGAAACTAGATTCTGCACAGCAAAAGAGATCTTCAAATGTGTCTTCCCCATATTCAGTAAGTGAACAACTTGAATTTAATTTTGATGTAAAACTGAGCAGTCGTTTGTTACAGATGATGTTGACACACTTGTTTTCATCTCTAGGCGATTTTAACCCCAGTAACTGTGACTGCCCGGTGCCGTGTACAAAGGTTACCTATCGTGTCCAGGCTTCCATGGCATACGCGCCGTCAAGTCACGTGTGGGACACACTATTTCCTTTGTTCAACTTGTCATCGAATGACACCGACAAAGTCACCGAGTACCAAAACTACATCAGGTAACAAACACAAATGCGCCTCCGTTAGTACGAAACTGGCCAGGGGAGGGCACGAGGGGAGAACTCCCATCTAAAAACGACAGGAGTGCTCGTCGAAAATTTTTTAAAGAATCTCTAAGAGGTACCATGATCCTGTTTTGTGGGCGTGGCTTGAATTGTTTTCGCCCCTAAGAGGAACCAACGGCCTTATGCGCCACTTAAGCACGAAGAGGGTTATGAATGTATGTTATGTAAGAGGAACCAATTTTAAAACAACACATCATCTCCTGTCATCGTATTGTTTTCGGTTGGTTTAGAGCTCAAGTGTTTTGCATCAAAACGTTCTCTCCTTGTTCAGGAGTGCGCTGCTTATTCGAGGGCGCCGCTGTCCAATGCAGTGGTTATTCGTTGTGGTGCTTATTCCGTAAAGGCGGTGATGAGTCTAATGAGGTTTGCTGAATATTTCTAACCATTCATGAACGTCAACAGTATACTGTTTGCATTTTCACAGGAACGAAAAATGTTACGAAATAGCCAAAAATTTTCATATTCTCTGCACTTATTTGAATGTTACCTACAGCACTTTTTTGTCTCGTTACATTAGGCAAAGAATGGTACAAGTGCATATTTACTACGAAACTCTGGACACGGAAATAACAGAAGAAAAACCGGCATACGACCTCAACGATTTCGGATGTAAGTATTGTCATCTTGGAAGTAGTTACACAAAAAGACAGGTAACGCCTGAAAGGCATTCGAGTTTATGGCCTGGCCCAGTGAAGATCATACATCCCCGAGTTGTAAATGTACTTGTCGATATTTGAATTAAAGTTATTTTGTTAATGACACTTAAAATTGAATTTTCTAGCTATTATTGTGGAAAATAGCTCGGTCTATTTGGAAAACCATTTGACAGTAAATAAGAAACGTAACTGTTATTTATTGACCTAGTGAGCTTCCTGTATGGGATAATGATTTCATAACTGTATAGAGCTCTCTTGCACTATTGAATTCTCCTTTTATTCGCCTCTATACAAAACAGCTACATAGAAGAACTTACAGACCTTGAGAGGATGCAAACGTTTCTCTCGATTTCGCCTTCATTCACAGAGGCTCAGACTTTAGGGGAGGTAACTTCTACAGAGGAGATAGATTCAGTAGTAGATCTAGAGGTACTTCAAACTGGTGGAGCTGGGGAATGCAAATGAAAATTGGCCCTTCAGTACTAATTTTGTCCCCAGGGTGAGGCTGGATTCTTTCATGTGCGAACAAGTCGGCACTCTCTTACACCAATAACGGGGAGGGGAGGCGAGGAATAAAGATTTCAACCATTCGAGTCCTCTGTTCAGCAAAAAGGGGAAGTGGGGATTGGGGAGGGGGAGGCACTTAAAACCCAATTCGACTTGATCCAAACGGAGATAAATAAGAGAAGGATTTCTAAACTTTAACGCTTCATTTGCTTTTCCTTTCAGCGGATGTTGGAGGCAACATGGGATTGTTCCTTGGTTGCAGTCTGTTGACGCTGTGTGAATTCGTCGATCTCATTATAATCATGTGTCTCCGCTGTTGGCGAAAAAGGAATGCAGTGGATCTTAAAGGAGATCAATTTCAATAAACTTTTGTTTTCAGTATTTAGGATTGTCCCATAACAAACACAGAACGCGGCGTAGACATAATTCGCGAACGAGCAAGCAAGTTTAACATGTCCATGACCAAGCACGTTTTGTTGTTTACTTTCGCTCGTAGGTTCGTGTCTCTGCATTTCTAAAGAACCTTGAACAGGTTACTCATTTTATTACCTCTAGTATTTGACGCTTATCGATTCATGCTGGAATTGGCGAAGGTTAGAAACTGTAGAGTCTGAAATGCTCATACTACAAACTGCATATCCAATCATTATTGATCCTAGAGCGTTAAGCCTGGTTTACACTAGCGACATAACGACATAACGACATAAGGAAAAGATCAGTTTTATCTTTTTGTCGTTATGTTCATGCTGTTATGTTGCTATTATGTCATTATGTCTAAATGTTCACATTACAAATATAACGTCCTTTTTAGGTCGAGATAACGTCCTTTTTATGTCGTTCATGACGATGTCGTTATGTCGCTAGTGTGAACCAGGCTTAAGAGAAAATTGTCCGTTTCAAAGGAAGATTAGCGTGTATTACAAGCAGTAAATTCATGTCCCTCCATTCTAGACATTAAGAAGTCTCAGCAAGAAAAGCAAGAGGAAAAAAATTCCGCGCAAGATCTTGCCGCCAGACACAAAACGCCTCAATTTTTCTTGCGCGGCCATTTTTCTTATCATTTCTTTTTTAAGCGAGGGACTACCCGTGGTAGAGAGCTTAGAAATATCTGCTGTACAGAGTGTCTTGCTATCTAGGCCGGTGGGAGACAGGTAGTTAAGGAGCGGAACTTTTTTTGTTTCTTCCTATCAATTCGATCACACTAATGATTTGTTAGAACACAATAAAGGTTTTGCACATACAGTATCGACAAATATTGAGCGATTAAATTATAACAAATGGTTATCAAGAAAGACGTATAATGAAAGTTGTATTGTAAATAAACCGTGAAAATTTTACCAGGCTTATGTTTCAATTGGTTGGGTTTGCGACAACACTGTTGGGTCTCTTTTGGGGGGAGTTTACACGACGAGTTGGTCCCCATGACCTGTTGCAGGGAAAGTTCATCTATTGTAAGGCCTAGTTCACAAAAGCGACAAAACGACATACCCGTAGTAAGTCATACTGATTGACAACGCAGGAGAATCTTAGCGAGCGAGTGCACTTTGATTGGGCGAGCACAAGAAGGGAAGGCTTGCGGAGAGTGAAAAAAGAAGAGCCCTGTGGGGTAAGAATGGCTCATTCTCTCGTCCCAAACCTCTAGGTTTTACGGCACTGAAATGGAGCCCTGAAACACGAACTAAAGTATCCAGTGGTCGCCAAGCAGTGGAAGGGAAGACCAGAGTAACAGGCAGCTGTGGTTTTTAAAGGAGCTCAGTCACAGCATTTTGAGTTATTTTGGCCACGTACTAAATTACCTTTCAATTGAAGGAAACCTGAAAAAAGTATTTTACTAAGATAGAAAAAGACCAAAGAGGTAATAATAAACCATAAAGGAACAAGGATGGTCAAGGATGGAGAAGATTGACACGAATTAGAAAACGAAGAACTTGAAAAATTTAGGTTTAACTTTTCAAGATGCGCAAGCCGTGACGTACATGTAGCTTCTTTAACGTTGGGAAACTAACAGTAGCCTAAACAAATTCTCCACCTTTCCCAGATCAATTTCCCGAACAAACACAACGTAAATTAGTTTCTATAAAAATTTTTATTGAATTCTCATTGCAGCTGAGTTTGGTAAGATCACAGGCCGTATAAATTATCATGTCAATGTTGATTCACAACTTATTTGCGTTTCATTGTCTCAATATTACTGGTCATTCATAAAATACATTATCGGATAAAAAATGAGCATGTTTTTCTGACATTAACTAGGACCCATTGACACCAGGTACATCAGGATTAAAACGTTGAAATTCGTGACTTAAAACCAGTCTAACTTAAACACTTTTTTTCAAGTAAGCTTTGGCGTGATTGCACTATAGATCATACTTGTGTACCATAGTGTAAACGATTAGTTTTTTTTTCTTTTTTTTTTTTTTTTGTTATTTATAAAAAAAAAAAAATAGGTCACAGAAATTGTAACCCACTCGTTGTACGTCGGGTGATGCAAATACACAAAATGATTGATTCAACAATTCTTGTCCCACCCTACATGGTAAAGGGAGTACCTTAAAATAGAAGATTTTCAGTATGCTCCTTGATCTGAAGCCACGCAGTTGAGGCTTACAAATTTGTAAAATGAGCGGCACCTATAGCAGGATGACTATATATAATCTGTAGATAATCTCGGGGTTTTTCATTCAGACCTTTTTGACAATAGCGGATACTTCAGGATTAAATGCTATGATTACTTCGGCTCATTTATAAAGCTCAGTTAACATAACAGTTGATTTGTGACTGTCGATACAGTACGTACGTACGCACTTACAGTATGTCAAGATATGCATCAGCAGCTCTTATCACAGTGAGTATTTCACAATCGACTGACAGACACGTAAAGCTGGTCTTGTTCACGTAAGTGTATGAAATAAGACAACAGTTACTAACATAATACACTGTTAGTTTAAATTCGACCTTCACATGCTTCTTAAGTTTCTCCTTGCGACGTCGCTGTTTGTTTCTTGACAGAACAGGTTTGATCGTTTGTGACTGCAGTTAAAGCAGATGTGTTTGACGATACACCAGAAACATTCAACCTGCTGTTATCTGTCACACTCTCTTCACATTCCACTGCGTTAGTGGCGTGATTTTCGGTGTCTTTCGATGATAGGTTGTCACGCAATGGCACACCATTTGACAAATGTGACTTACCATCATGCTCACTTCCGTTAACGTGCCACTTCACTTCCGGTGCATTACAAGGGCCTAAACTTGAACTTCTCTCCGAATTTGAATCAATTTTTTCATCCAAGCGGCATATACTTCCGCTTCCTGTTAAACGTACTTCCGTTTCTTTGAAATCAAACAGTTGGTCGTTCCCTTGATTTTGAGGCTGCTCATGTGATACGTCACTCGTACCAGTCTCTAACGTTTTGGTGCAGGTAGGTTTTCGATGTTGTTTTTCATGTTCTCTGCATGGAAGGTGCTTCGTAAGACATATTCTCTGATTGAAAGTTTTGCTGCAAGTGTCGCATTTGTAGGGCTTGTCATCTGAATGAATGTAACTGTGCTCTTGTAAATGATGTTTCCGTTTGAACGCTTTCCCACAAACCTACAACAAATAATTAACATTTATTGCACAAGGTTGACCAAATTACCGTGATTTGTCACTGGCAAGCAGATCTATTATATGCCGAGGCCAAAGGCCTGCAGTTATTTGCAGGTCACGTGGTTGGTTCTCAGCCAATGAAGAGGGCGGAAAATGCACGGAATGAAAATATGCCTTGGTTATCATCAGAGATTATAATCTGCTAGATTGAATGGCAATCAGTAAGGCCCAATGGACAAACCTGTGGAAGTCAAGAGTTTGCGTAGGGTACACAAGTTGTGTTATTCGGTGAGTAAACCAGTTGTAAGTTCACAGAGGGGTAGGGGGACATAAAAGGGAGCAAAGCAAAGATGGGCACTTTCATTATAATAACACGAAGGAGGCTCTAGGGTGAATGCGTGCTCTTTCTTGCTCTAACAAGGAGGTATAAGGGGGCTCCACCGAGGATATTTCTCTCCTCTCCTCTGCCTTCATTGGTGACCGTGAATTGCCCGACAAAACATTGGGGGGGGGGGGGGGGAGGGAAGGGACAAGAGGGGTTGTGGGTGTTACCTGACATGCGTAAGGTCTGTCGTTAGCAGAGCTGCTCTTTTTACTGGATTGGTTGGTCTGAGCTTGAGTTGATTTTTGTGGTGTATTCTGGGAATGCTGTCTTGTCACATGTTGTTTAAGTCCGCTGCTTTTCCTGAATGATGATTGACACTGTGAACATTTAAAGGGTTTCTCATCTGAAACATAACACAAAGATGATGATGATTAGCTCTCTCTTAACTGCGTGCCTGCTTTTGACACCATCAAGCAATGTTTATGTGCATAACGATAATTATTCTTCTCTAGGCGCTTGTTTTCAGGTACATGTATGTCAAGGGCTGTGCCCTAAAAGTGCCCAGGTGCCACAGGTGACTAACTTTTGCCTTTGGGCGACTGGGAAAACTTACTTTTTTCATAGAAACTTAAGTATTGGGCACCCAGGTTTTCAGGTTTAGGAACCTTTGGGCTCCTCATAATTTTTCTTAGACCACAGCCTTGATGTCACATGATACATTCTCAACCAATTGATAAAAGGCATTTCAGTTGCAGCAAGGTATAACAAAATTGCCACTAATGATCAGTGTTGTGATTCCCATAACATGTACATCTGGCTATCCATTACCATTTCAGAGAGAAATTCATGGTGTTGGAAAGTCTACGACAAATCCTGGTTCTTTCACTGTCAGGTCATAAAAGCATTTTGTTGAAGACCTCTGAAGGGCCCATAAACCATACTCAGCAGCAACAGGTGTTACTAGTAACAGCCTGACAGCCGCGGATGTGTCACTACCTGTCGGTGTTTGCTGGCTAACCTGGAATGGACTGAGCATCTTTTTTGTCATCACCCTTCAAACATTCTGTAGCGGCTTCTTTTGAAATGTTCATTTTGTCATCTGCAATTAAGATTATGACAAAGTTTCTAGATGGTATTCAGCATTGTTGTGGTTATTCATCATAAGCAACAGTGCATAATTCAGCTTACAGCTGTAATGTGTTCCACTCACCTAAATGGTGAACAGCCTTCATATGATCGAGGAGCTGCTCTTTCTCCACAAACATAACAGCGCACAAACAACACTTCCGCAGACCCACTAAATTACCAACATGGATTAAGGGTGCTTCGTTGACATAATCTTCCACACTTTGAAAACTCTCCTTCTTTTTCCGTTTTCTTTTCCTTATAACAGTCTTAGTTTTAGTAATTTCCTGATGTGAATTGTTTTTATTTGACTGTACATGCACCCTTTGCCCTGAAAGTCTTATCTGGTCAGGGTCCACCCAGTCTTCTCTGTAAGCCACCTTCTTGGATTTTAAACTTCTTATTCGTGCACTGATTCTCTCAGGGGGCAGCGGTGTCGAGGAAGCTTTACAACTATTATCTTCTTGCTGTTCGGATTTTCTTATATTACTTCTCAGTTTTAAGTCACTGTTTTGTCCCTGTGTATTTTTTTCTGTTGAAGAGTGTAGACAGAACGCATCATCCTTTGACCCATTAACACTGGTGTCGCTGGTATCGTGTTTTCTTCTGTGGACAAAAGAATTCTTCAAGATTGATATCAACACACAGACTCCCCTGACACTTACTTTACTGTTTCCAACAATTGATCTTGTTATATAGCTGGTGTTTTTCCCGCTACAGCGCGCCCATTCATTGGCTAGTTCTTGGTCACATGACATCTAACAATGAAACTGTTTCCCACCAAATGCCATGTGCAGGCAACATTGCAAAAACTATGAAGTCAAACGGGAAACAGTTCACTGTTACCTGCGAGATGTTGACCGCTGTTGCACATCATTTGTCAAATATAAAGTGATTATTTGTTTTCGACCGGTTTGACCCATTTGTTTTGCTATACCCTTAAAAAAGTAGCCACTTCAACTTGGTAGCAAAACAAGGAAAAGGGTGATGTTACTAGATTGAGACCCTGGTTGATGCTAGTTATTCCCTACTTTATTTTGCCACAATATTATTTATTGCTGCCGATAGGCAGCCTTCATATTCTTGAAAGCATCCAAGAAGTTTCGTTCGATCGATCAATGGTTCGGATAGAGAATTAACCTATCAGCAATCCACTTTAAAATACGAGCCAGCAGCCAATCAGCAGTTCCCTTATAATCGATGAAACTCACATGTGCTCCGTTTTGACGTTTCTCATGTTTCACAAGAAAGATAGAGCGTTTGCGATCTATTCAGGTGAGTTTTACACCTCGTTTGTTCTCTTTGATCGTGCTTTCCATGTTGTTTTAGAAATAAATTAGTTATATTTCTGTTGAAGTTCCAATTGTCATATTTACATACAAACACGCTACTAACTGCAGCACTCACTTCTCAATGAGAGCCCCTAGTTACTAAAAATAAATGATGTTGGAGCAAAATGAGAAAGAACCTTTACCTCTTGGTCTTTGGAACACCTTGCTGAGAATCAGTTTCTTCTTCATCCTAAACATATTCATTGAACACAAATGCATGAACAAGTCTGAAAAATTTTACGCACAGATCTGTTGATATTTTAGGCAATCAATACTCTAGATTAGCTAATTTAATCTTCTTTGCAGTCTGAAACATTGTAGAGAGGTACCATACACAAAATAGACAAAGATGGCGTTTGTTGTGATTGTTGTTGTGTAAATGTTGTTGTCATTACAACTGTTATATTGTTACTATATTGACATAACCTTTCTTAAAAATTAAAAAAAAGGTTTATGTCAATATAGTAACAATATAACATTTTTTTAAAAAAACTGTGGGAGGCACAGTGGCCTCATGGTTAGTGCGCTCGTTCCCCGGGCAACAGTCTAGGTTCAAGCCCTGGCTGGGGACACTGTGTTGTGTTCTTGGGCAAGACACTTCACACTCACAGTGCCTCTCTTCACCCAGGAGTATAAAAGGGTACCGGTGAATTGTTGGGGAAGCCTAACAAATTGCAGGAGAGTGACCTGCAATGGACTAGCATCCCGTCTAGGGGGAGTAGAAATACTCCTAGCCGCTTCATGCTACAGAAACCAGGATAAGCTCCGGCAGCTCTGAGCCATTTGGCTACAAGGCTTCACCTTTTTTTTTTAAGTTACAGTTTAAAAACTGTACAAACAAGACTCTACAAACAAGCAAACTTATAACATAACTAAAGCAAAGTGCGTGCTCTGATTGGTTAATTTAGCGTTTACTATTTGCCCATGGGTGTACGTTGCTGACCTGTGTGCTAATGTTTACAAAGCAAATCTTTTGACAGACATTGTTTCCAAAGTAATGGCCGACGTTCTTCTGCCAGAAATGCGAAACTGTCTTCACAGTTGTCTGAAGATGAAACTTTATCGAGTTACTGGTGTGCAGTTGGTTTTCATGAATGAATTTTCGCGCGCTTGTTTTCCCTTGTCATGTAAGACTACACGAACATTTTTTTGTAGCTCAATACAAGGACTTCTGTTGTTCCAATGTCTCAATGTTATGTTATAAAACAAATGGTAAACGCCATAGCGTACACAATTGAGTTATGGATGCACTTGGGAGGTTTGCTAAGCACTCAAGAAGCTAGAGTCGCACTTGGCTATCGCCTCATGCGACTCTTACACTTCTTTCATGCTGAGCAACCTCCCGCGTGCATCCATAACTCAATAGTACACGCTATGGCATTTACCATTTGTTAAATTGTTGCAAAAACAGAATTTCCCATTTTGTCTTGTTACGAAAGCAAAATGTGTCAGAAGAATTCAGTCTAAACATTTCATGTTTCTCTAAAACAAAATTTCCTTCCACAACAAATGTTTTGCAAATATGCAAAAAGTAAAACATCTACGGAAAAAAGTTTCCTTGTTTGCAGGGGTGTAACAGAATATTACACAAATGAACATATGATGTCTGAGAGACCAGCAAATGGATTTATCAGTAGAATAATTAATCTTGATGTTTACAGGATTAGGTGTGGTCCCCTTGGTGACCTACATTTATTTATTCACTTAGCCATACAAAACAATATGACAAAGAACTGATATAATATATCATTGAATCAAATGCTTCTAAAATGTATACTAAAATACTCACAATAATAGTCTCTAGTTCTTCAGGATTTTTTATGTCACAATGTTCTGATAATTTCTGGATAATATTTTGAAGTTTAAGCCTGAAATTGCAAGTGAATATAAAATTGTTGATCATCTATTAAGACATTTATAAATACATACGGTAATAAAAGATTAGTTGTGGTGTGGTCAATCTCTCCTATCCAATTCACTACAAATACCTTAAAGGACTTTCATGCCTTATTTAACAAATAAAGAAGCCTAAGCCGTGTATTATGCTGTGATAAAACATGGCAGGCATTTGAGAACACAAGTTAGAAATGTAGCCTGCAGCTCGTGTTTTCAGACTACATTTCTCAAGTGTTCTCAAATGTCTGGAGTGTTTTATCAGAGTGTAATACATGGTTTAGGTTTCTTCATTTGCTTTATGATATAGAGGTAATGTGGCAAAAAACAATAAAACACATTTTTTCTATGTTATAACATGGATTTTTGACCAATCAGAGCATGTGCAGGGTCCTCGCTATATTATAAAAATTAATATAAACCCAGAGTTTATTTTATACTACTCCATGCTAATACCACGTACAAGACATGTCAACACAAAAGACTTAAATAAATTTAAGTTGTTGAAAAGAAAGATAGTGTTTAGATATATGTATCCTGTTACAAGTGAATATACGAAATATCATATATTTGGTAGAGCACCGCACTGGTATCGCAGAGGTCATGGGTTCAAATCCTGTTCAAGCCTGAATTTTTTTCATGCGTTCATTTCACAGCTGCTTATAAGCTGTATACATATAACTGTGACGATCGATCATGTCTTCATATCTCTCTTTGCAGTTCAAATATATATTTTTTTATATTCACTTGCATTTTGACCATCTGCGGGTACAGTGTATATAACAAACTCACATCGTAACCAGGCCCAGTTAGCTAAATAGCTCAGTTGGTAGAGCACTGCACCAGTGTTGCAGAGGTCATGGGTTCCAATCCCATTCAAGCCTGATTTTTTTCAGGCTCTAATTTCACAGCTGCTTAAGCTGTGTATATAACTGCAAATTATGATCAATCATGTCTTCATATATTTCCTGTGTTCTTATATATTCTTGAACAAATGTATAACATGTGGTATGTCCATAAAACAGTATCAGTCATAATGGTGTCTGAATGAAAGAGGTCTGATGGTAATATTCCATGAAATACTGCACAAGTGACAGTGATTCGTAATACTTTTGAGTAGTATACCAAGAAATATTACACATGACTTGTCAGTTTATACACAAGACTTAAGAGCTTCTCCCTGAGAGACCGGGGCAGACTTGGAAATGAAGGTCGGCCGATTTCGCTTAAAATTGGTACACAAAGTCGTTATATGGACTTATGTAATATGCCAAAGTTTCAGGTTCAACGACCGTTTTTTAGCCGAGTTCTGGATATCAGCCCCTCAGGGGTCCTCAAAGGCTGATTTTTAGTGTAATTTTGGCACTTTTCATTCTCTCTTTTAGCAACATAAAATTAATTTCAGGCAAAACCAAAACCATATTTGTAACGCCCTATCCCTAGGCTTCTATGGGTAAAAACATTAGCTCACGGGAAGTTTTTGTTAGCCTATGGCTGTGATCACAACTTAGTCCTATTTGAAGCATATAGGGAGTAACCGGAAATGGCCTGTTTTTTAGACCGCATATTTTCCATGCCCATGTTTTACATCGTGAAGTCTTAGTATCCCTGCAAAGTTCAGCCCTTAGTTTAGTAATACCAAGAAAAAAATACTAAGGTTGAGGCTTTTTTACTAAGAAAAAACTTACGAGAAGATGACTAACCAGGCCACTTCCGGTTTAAGTTTCAACAAAGCGTGTCTGTAAAAATCAGCCATTTGATCTCGATAAATACCTTTTTTTCTTCTAAGTCGGGAATTAGAGACTGTGAAGTTAATTCTAACCGAAAAGGCTTGCCGTTAATCAGAAATTTTCATGACTTTTTTCCGACCGATCAGATTTTGGTCCGGCAACGGTTACAAATTTTGTGGAAGAAGTCTTGAAAATTACGGATAATGGAGTTGCTGGACTTCTTTTCTGAAGAAAAACAACTTATCAGTCACTCTAAATGCAATCACGTCTCTCATGACACCACTTGAAAATCGTTTTGAACCTCGAATAAATTTCGAATATATTTATAGCTAATTGTAAAATTAAATGCAGTCTCACTATTCCAGTCTATACACTTTAGAGGCACGCCCCTTTCTTATAATCCATTAAAAGTGAAGCAACATTAAAAACCTTAGCCCCAGCGATAAATTGATCGTGAGTGCATCGCTGCGAGTAATGAAAATTCAGGTTGGTTCATACCGTACGTGACGAGGTCACGACACGCCAACTTATCTGAAGTTTGCTGGCTATGATTGTCTTGGAATTCAGTTTTTTCCCGTCTAGATTTGTCTCCTTGATACTGCAGAGAATCATCAGGTATAGAACTTGCATGAGAACCTAAAGAACGAATGGATATGCTACAGAATACTTATTCATACCCAGTCCCCCGGTGCAAACGGCCTAGGTATTATAAATTGGGGAAGTCCAAGACGGTCCGTTTTCCCCTCCAAGTCGCTGAATGTCTGACTAAATTACCAGAAAATTACTCATTGGCACACTTTCCCTTTCTCTATCGGGATTTTCCTTTTGCCGCTTTCTCAGTCCACACAGATCCAGACTAAATCGGTGTACTGCATATATCCAAAGATAGGACAGGGGAGGAATGGATTTTCCTTCAAAGACTACTGCTTATAGCACCCTAGCTGTAGAATTGCTGACCCTTAACTCCGATTTCCATAAAAAAGAAGTGATAATCCCCAGGACGACCAGTATGCTTGGTGTAGGTGGTATGGTAAGTTGTCACAAAGTCCAGTGCCTCATTCCTGCTGGAGCTTAAATTGGTTATTGCTCTTCTTCCCTGAACAAGATGATAATCACCGGCTCCCAACAACCATTAGGCCGTGATTGTGCTATGTGCTAGGCAGTTGTCAGTTTTGTATAGAATCCGAACGCGTTACTACGTTACATGTTTACTTCAGTCTGTCGTAAATTGATAAAATGCAACCGTGAAATGAATATATGGCCAGCACATGGACATCTTGCCTGCTGGATTGTTTATTTACAAGAAAAGAAACTATCTGTGATCAATTAATTAAACTTATTAAATCTATTCATTCTTTAAGTGAATTTGTTTCATTTGAGTGAGCTTGCTTAAACCGAAAAAGTCTGGCTATTACAATTTAGTCTCCTCAAAAACTGAAAACATGATTATACAGTGTCCCGTTTGGAAAGAAGATGACATATGCAGGGCACGAGATAACAAGCCGCCAGAGGCTGCTGTGACTCTCCCGTTAGTGACGTTAGATCGAGATGTTACCCACCTGCTGGCCAAATTAAAGTGGGCACTGGTGGTAATAAACTGGCCACTTACCACAGAGTTGAAAATTTCCCCGAATGGAAGTTAAAGTATGAATTAAAGAAGACTGCCCACGTCACCGCCGAAAATTCACTCGTTTGCGTGACCAAAGTGGGCCATGTCAGCACCCTTTTGAAGAAATCAAAGAAGGTTACCGCTGACATTTCAGATAGCATATTTCAGGCGTTTGGCATTGTAATACCTATTGCATCCATAAGTATCCCAAGGTTAGAGTGACTGCATGCATGTTCATCAGACATAAATTTATTTTGCACGTTCAAAGATTTTTTTACACGCTTTAATGTCTTTAATTCGTTCCACTGGTTCAAGGATCGTTGTTCTATCATCATCTGCATACACATTAAAACAAAATATCTCTAACTTAAATTGTCTACCCAGTACCTGCCCACAATTCAATTTCTAACATTTTCGACGCCATATTGGATGTTGTTTCACTTGAAAAGTCGAAAGGGCTTGGTGATGAATTAAGTAGTTTCACATGCCCAATATTAAATCAGAGTAGAGACGCTTCGCGTGTCATGCTCAAACAATGTAATCTCCTGGCGAAAATAGGAAGTAATTTGGCCCTTTATTGTATCACGAGGATTACTAATACTTGCAATCTCTATCGTAAAGATGATATTCTTATTTAGAGTTGATACCAAAGAGGAGCCTGGACGGACGCTTGAAGGAAAGCACCTCTGAGTGCGTCACAATTAAGTCGGAAACTTCGGTACCACTAGTCACACAAGGTATTTGTGATCTTCTGGCAGGGGGAAGGAGAAAAAAACTCACGACTTAAAATTCTAATCATGGTGAACAGTCAGCTATGAAAGCAAGTGATGTTAGAATGTCATAAATTTCAAAACATCCGTCATATCGAACCCACCAGTCTGGATTTCATGACTATTTCATGAAATCAAAATATCGTTTCAGTTTGCCAGGTATAACAAAATTAAAAGAGAAGAGAAAGGGTACTAAAGGAATTAAAAGGTGCAAAAAAACTATGTTTGTCCCAAGAAACCTTGAAAATGTCAATAAAAAACAGAGAATTAGATGAGAAAAGTCAAACTTAGGGTAATTATGCCTGACAAAGCAAGGTTGCCATGGAAACAAGGCAGAGTCCCATAAATAAGGCTTTTTCTCTCAGCTTTTCCCACCTAACTTATACACTCAGTAAACAACTTGTTTCATTGCATTTTGATTACTTTTCTTGTTATCAACGTATAAAGTTTCCCCTCACCTTCCAGTCCCCTGGGCACAGGGTACAAATGCTACATAAAATTTAGTTTCAAATCCGTCAGTAGGAAAGTTTCTAGTTTATGGTTTGAAAATATATATTTCCTTTAAATAATTTACTTTGGGATCATTGATTGTTTGTTAATTGTGCAGCTGGTGTCTAAAAATCTCTCCTAAAAAGTAATTAAGAGTTTGACAGGATGTGCGTAGTAGGTAACTTCTCTAAAAATGTTTCATAGTAAAAAAGCCTCAACCTCAGTATTTTTTTCTTGGTATTACTAAACTAAGGGCTGAACTTTGCAGGGATACTAAGACTTCATGATATAAAAAATGGGCATGGAAAATATGCGGTCTAAAAAACAGGCCATTTCCGGTTGCTCCCTATATGCTTCAAATAGGACTAAGTTCTGATCACAGCCATAGGCTAATGAAAACTTCCCGTGAGCTAATGTTTTTACCCATAGAAGCCTAGGGATAGGGCGTTACAAATATGGTTTTGGTTTTGCCTGAAATTAATTTTACGTTGCTAAAAGAGAGAATGAAAAGTGCCAAAATTACACTAAAAATCAGCCTCTGAGGACCCCTGAGGGGCTGATATCCAGAACTCGGCTAAAAAACGGTCGTTGAACCTGAAACTTTGGCATATTACATAAGTCCACATAACGACTTTGTGTACCAATTTTAAGCGAAATCGGCCGACCTTCATTTCCAAGTCTGCCCCAGTCTCTCAGACAGAAGCTCTTAAGACTTGTGTTTTGATAAGGATTTCTGAAATTTCTGATCTATAGATAGGAAGTTTCTTCAGCCATGCCCTCCCTCAAAGTGTTGTTCCAGAAAATATCTATATCCCTCCCACAGAGGGTTTTTTTAACCCTCTCTTGATCCCCCTGCAAATTCAAAGTTTGGCTCATACTTTGCTTTAACATTTTTGAGTTTTGAGACCCCACCCCCTCCCCACCCCCTTAGAATTTCCAACAACCTTCCTTGGAGTGACTATGGATATTTTCTGGAACCACACAATAATAATAATAACTTTATTTACATGCCAACGAGATTTAGCATCGCTGCTAATTGGGGACACCAAAAACGAGTTACAATTATCAGGACTATGTACAAATTAAATTTAACAATACATTTTATTTTGAGCACCAAACGAAAAAAATCAGTTTGACGCCATGTCAAATGTTAGAAATCCACATTAGAATAATACTGCAAAATATTGTTCTCCAACCTTTTTTTCTGCTTTTATGTTTCAGCCAAAAAAAAAATTACGCTAAAACTGATAGACCAGGTGAGAGTGATCTCTTGACGACCTTGATTCACTCCAACAGTAATGAAGAGGACCTTCTGAGCGATTTAAGGCGGAGAAAATGCATAAAAATTTAGGTCTAAAAGTGTATCTCTCGCAGTGGTGAGTAATGTGAGATTGATCTATATTTCCCTCAATACTTATGATATAAGCTTTTGCTTAACTTAAAACATATAACTTGGAATAGGATACAATACATAACCCTGGAGATCTTGCCAAGAAATATTACTGCTGCTAAAAATTCGTCTCATGCAACTGTGTCGCAATAATGAGCCACAAGTCACAAGCACTTGGGAATAATATGGCTAAATACACAGCATGACCCTTAGAGTTGGTTTTCGATCCAAACCAATCCATTCATTGCAACATCTCTATACTCGCTCGCTTCATAGCGTTACACAGTTGCGTGCAGACAAAAACGTATCGAAATCGAAAACGACAATCAGCGAAAATGAACTTACCCTCGCTGGTCAGTGGGGCTTTGGTTTGTGTCTGCCATTATGTCGCCAAGAGTAAACGAATGGAACGATGGAAAACTCAGTATCATGACATGAAAACATTGAACGAGGTATTCCTTTGCGAACACTTTTCACGCAAGTACCATCCCAGAGCGAGTACCATATCAAGTACCATATCGAGCGAGAATAGCAGTCCCGTCCCAGTCTCCCGTGTGACCCCTTGACTGTCCCTGGCGCCTCTATGAGACTGGAAGGACGTAGCAGTTGTTGGTGAAACGTGGGTAAAAACATCCGTGAATGTTATTGGTGACGTTCGTGGAACCTATATAGTGTGTTAACCTTGTATCATAAGTAAAGACGGAGTACCTTACTCCTTTATATCGTGTCGGGGTCATGCTGCACGCTCGGCCGATTTCGGAATCACTCACCCGATTAGTCTCTAAATTGTTACTAACTACTAGTAAATCTCAAAAATTGACCGAGCAGTTTCGAGGTCAATAAGGCAAGGCCGAGGTTTGAGATTTTCTCGTAAAATACCGAACGTTCGAGGTTTATAAGTTGTTTATTTGTTTTGTTTTTCCGGGCCCGTAATCAACCTGTGGGCATTACTTGAGAATAATGCCCTGGAATTAGCCAATCAGAGCGCGCGCTATATCAGCTACAAACACAACCAATATAAAATAATAATGATAATTAAAAACTGGATCATTGATAAATGCAATTGTAGAGTTAATTGCTTTAGCCATCATGGTATATGAGTAATTATACCATGCTTTACAAATATGGAAAGCCTACGCATAATTTTATGGTGTATTTTTACTTTTGTTTCATTTCAATTTTCAGTTTTCTATTTTTTTGGGGGGGGGGGAGGGGGGAGGGGGAGGGCATTTTTAATAAAACAATTCTTCTACTTGCGCTTGTTGGATATGAGATGGTTATAGTCAATCCAACGTTACTAACCTGCGATAGGGCATTCTTTTTGTCGGCCAAAAAAAAAGGAACGTCACGGATCGCAGATAACAACGCTACGCGCCTCTTTGGCTATCCACCTTCTCGTATCCAAATCGCGCTCATAGTATGACTGCTAAATAACCTGCAGTCCAGTCCCTGAAATCTCTCTTACCCGCACAATGTCCGGGTTGAGCCCAGGTGCGAAAAAAGTCTAGGATAACTTGCATGCGAATGCTCAGAACGCTGTCATTTACCATTCCAAATCGTGGGATCGGAAAACTCGTATCTGGCAGAACTTTTGGAAGCGCGCCGCGCGTACATTCTAGCCATCTGTTGATTACTTGCAGGAATATCAGAACCGAAGCAACCTTTAAAAGGCTTTTAAGCCTAATCGCCAAAACTGTAATGGTGCGTCCCTATCTGCAAATCGCTTAATTCTTGATCAAAATTTACTTCCACGCGAGAGTTCAAATCAGGAGTGTTTCGAACCGTCCCAGCGTCATTTCCTGGTCTTAGTACATACTCATTAGAAATACTGAGATTTGGACGCATTTAGCGACAAGTTTCTTGCAATTAAGTCGTGGGCTTGGCTGGCTCAGTTAAATTCGTCATTTGGACTATCTCTTCTCCCGAATAGGTTCAACCACTCCAGTCAATACTAGCCAGAAGGCAAAAAGAATGAGCATCAACTCTCCCATGATGGAACCAAAATGCCCTTCTTCAAGCATTTTCAGTTTACTTTTCTATATGGGCAATTCAAGTTGAGTTCAGTTCAACTCAATGGAATATGAATTAACTCAAGTTTCCTCCTAAAGTATGTGAGATGCATAATAACAAAATGTAGGGAGAAGGTATAATTTGATCAGTACTGAAATACAACACCAAGTAACCTTTTTTAACACCCTCAAATATCTCACGATTATATTATCCTGCACAAAAAACAAGTTTTCCCTTAACAATTTAATAACGAATAGATAAATATATACAGTGTAGAATACATTCTGGCTTGCATTTTTATTGTTTAACAAAAACACCGATTCTGGCGACTGCTGATATATGTTGTTTTGGGCTCAGATTCTTTATTCGTTGGATTGCTGTAGTGGTCTAACTAGATAAAATCATTTCTGATTCCCGAAGCCCAAAATTAATAAAACCATGAAATACACAGTATTGGCCTTTTCATATCCTTTACTTATTCCATGTTACACTTTCTATCTGGAATTAGTAGAACTCTACTTGTATACTAATGCAAATGGAGTAATCTGATTGGCTAAGCCATTGAACACTATCAGCCATTATAGTTCACCACTAAATTTTCTCTGATTCTTATTGGTTTAAATTGATCACGTGACGCGATAGTGTTCATCTGCGGAGAGACACTATCAGCCCGTAGTGCCTGTCCGAAGAAAATACCCGGATGGATAGTACTCGTCCGTGGAAATGTTCCTGTGAATAGGTCTACACAAGCGGGCTTAAAGAAAGTAGACAGTTTAAATTGTATTAAGTGGGTTTTTGTCTGTTTTCTTTTTCAAATTTTACGTTTGGCTTTCACGGCTTTCATCTAAAAAAGCTGAAAATAATTCACTATGATGCTTGAACTGGCGCGCGGAAGAAACTTTAGCGGTGAACAATAAAGACAATAGAGTGTTTTATATGTCTCGGAACTATCGGTCTGATAGTTGCCCCTTGGAAATTTGATGTTCTCAAAAGCAGCATATTTGCCCTCGAAGCTTTAAGAACATCAAATTTCCGCGGGGCAACTATCAGCCAATGGTTCCTCGACAGAAACACTCTATTGTTTAATTAGTGTGCAGTGGCTGGAGGTCGTCTAGGAAATGGCGACATTTTTTTTTCGCTTATCCAAAGTTGTGGAGGAAAATTTTGATGCAAATGGATAATTAAATTCCTGAGAAGTCAAAATGAAGGACATTTTCGGTTTCTTGACATTTAAAAAAATTGAAACTATTGAAAAACCTGATACGCGTGCACACAACTTCAATTTTAAATGACAATTCAATTCGAGCGACCTTTTTCAGGAGCAAAGTTTAATAATACGTCAAGAAGTAATTGGAAACCGTTATTTGAAGTAAATTTTAGTAAGCATTCTACTAACAATTAGATTATTCGCTCTCGATTTTTATGAGGTGATAGTTGATTCGGCCTTCGGCCTCATCAACTATCACCTCATGGAAATCTCGAGCACATAATCTAATTGTTAATTATGGACTTGGCAAATAACTGAACTTCACGTGATGACAATTTCTAATATTCTTCTCCTTCTTCCTCCTCGCCTTCAGCATCAACTGAATCCACGCCAACTTCCTCGTAATCCTTCTCCAATGCTGCCAGATCTTCACGAGCCTCAGAGAACTCTCCTTCCTCCATGCCCTCACCCACATACCAGTGGACAAAAGCACGCTTGGCGTACATCAGATCAAACTTGTGATCCAGACGGGCCCAGGCCTCAGCAATAGCTGTGGTGTTACTCAACATACACACAGCACGCTGAACTTTGGCCAGGTCACCACCAGGAACAACAGTAGGAGGCTGGTAGTTAATTCCAACCTAAAAAACGCAATCATTAAATTTAGCTGCAGTTTAAATTGGTCACACCACAGCTGAACACTACCCTGTACGTTCAGAAAAATAAGGTAGATATTCATTTTCATACCAAATGATCGTGAAATAAACCATGACTGACCACTGAACAAAACGGAAGTGCGGGGAACTGAGGGGAACATGATTTAATAGGGCTGATTTTGCTTCACACAAATTTTGATACCAACCTTAAAGCCAGTTGGGCACCAGTCCACAAACTGAATGGTCCTCTTGGTCTTGATTGTTGCAATAGCTGCATTCACATCCTTCGGTACCACGTCACCACGGTACAACAAACAACAGGCCATGTATTTGCCGTGGCGTGGGTCACATTTAACCATCTGATTGGCTGGCTCAAAGCAAGCGTTGGTTATTTCAGCAACACTCAACTGCTCGTGGTAAGCTTTCTCAGCAGAGATAACAGGAGCATAGGTGGCCAGAGGGAAGTGAATACGTGGGTATGGCACCAAGTTGGTCTACATTCAAAATATAAGAAAGATGTTTTCAAAACCTCATTGAAATAAAAAAGCAACTCAAGCAGCATTTAAATATACTCCAAAATATACAGGCGCTTTCAAACTGAAGGAAACACTACATGTAGAAGCACTACATATTGCGAGTGTCAGTACTTAACGTACCTGAAACTCAGTCAAGTCAACATTCAGAGCGCCATCGAAACGGAGTGAAGCCGTGATGGAGGACACAATCTGACCAATCAGTCTGTTCAGGTTGGTGTAAGTTGGCCTCTCAATGTCCAAGTTGCGACGGCAGATGTCATAGATGGCCTCATTGTCCACCATGAAGGCACAGTCAGAGTGTTCCAAGGTGGTGTGAGTGGTCAGAATGGAGTTGTAAGGCTCCACAACAGCCGTTGCAACTTGTGGTGCTGGGTAGATGGAAAATTCCAGCTTGGATTTCTTTCCATAGTCAACAGACAGACGCTCCATGAGCAGAGATGTGAATCCAGAGCCCGTACCTCCACCAAAGGAATGGAAGATGAGAAAACCTTGCAAACCAGTGCATTGGTCGGCCTTAAATACATATAAAAGACATATAAGCTGCACGTTTTGCCAGAATAAAAATCAAAGGTATATATTTCATATTTTTATATTTTCATTTCAACCAGCTACCGAGTTTCACTAACGCTTTGAGCCGGTAATCTTAACAATGATCTTTTTTTTCCAGCGCTTTCCACCGCGGGTAACACTCTGACCTTCTTTCCCCAGTTCTGACCCTTCTCTTTTTTTGTCCACATTTAATACGAATTGATATTTACAAATTTAATTAATATTCAAATATGTTTTAAAATTCGTCGACATTTTCTCGAGCCTTCATATTTTGACACGAAATTCTAAAATTTTCGCTTTGCCATGATCATGTGGAGTAAAAAGTTGAGTTCCTCCTACATCCTCTTTATTTCTGAGCAATTTTTTCCTTTCAAAAAGGGACTGAATGGATAATGAAGCGCTTTCATTGTTTCAAATAAAACCAGGAGCCATAATCGGGGACGGAGACCGTAAGTCTCGGGATTCGCGCGCACCTATGATATGGGACAATTTTTCTATTTTTAGAACAAATTGCGCCATCCTGACGTCATATATCCGCGCGGATTCACGCGCATGTCGGGGCTCTCGCGTGGATGTTGTCACGTTGCGTGATCAAATTGTGAGAGATTCTCTTGCGTATTTTTCACAGCGATGGCAGGGAATAAGGCAGGGAATACGAACCAGGGCGCTTATATGTAGTTTTATGCCCTGAGCTAACGGAAAAGGTGGGTTTTTCAGGGTCGAAAACAAGACTTCAATCTCGCGCTGGAAATGAATAATAAGATCTGCTCGCGCTAGTTGTAAGCTTACGCGTATGTTTCGTTTGTTCTGACTTAAGAATATAGCAAGAAAACTCTCTACTCTGGTATCGAGTTAATTTGTGAATTTCTCAGACAATGGTTCATCATAACAAAAACCTGTTGTGATGGTTTCTTATTGTTTCTGCTTGTTTGGTGAGTTTGCAAAAGTTTTTGAAAGGAAAGACTGACGCGTACAATTAGCTCATTTGCATAGTGCAGCTCGTGCACTTTCAAGTCCGAGTCGGTGTTTTCAATTGTCAACAAATCTTGACAAAGATTTCTTTCGTTATCTTTTGTGCTGGGATGCTGTAACAAATTTCACGAACGCAAACAAGGCTACTAACATCGTGTGTGTTTCTTCAACATAAGCATAGTGAAGTTTTACACTGCGAAAATGAAAATGGACAAGGAGTTTTGATAACTCGATCAACAAAATCGAAATCGTTATTCCAAGTTGATTAAAGAAAGCGTCATCGTAACTTTGCTGATTATTTCTGTTTTATTCACATATTTTCAGCTTAGCTTTTAATATGTTCTCAAACATTTATCAATCTTAAATATATTTAAACACTATAGAGTTATTGTTTGAGTTCGATGTACGCTTTCACACGAAAGTGCCGCGGAAGTACAATTTGTCATGTTTACTGACTGTACAAAACACGCATCGGCGGGCGCTCTCATTCATCGACAACAGAGAATTTACTGGATTTTTTACACGAATAAAACTGAGCGGTATCTACGGACGTAAAGTTATTGGGCCTTGATGAAACATCAAGCGTTGCTTACAATTCAAGCGAAACTCAAACTAGCAATTATTTTGTTTTACTTTCCGGTCGCGATAGACTGACAAATTCCTCGCAAGCGTGTGGCAAGAGGAGTTAAGAAACTATGAAGTCCTGAAGCTCTGCTATATCTAAATATATCCAGCTAGTTTTTTGCTGTGTAATGGAAAAGCTGTTAACCTTCAACATATGTGAAATTTAAAGTGGAGTTGTGTACAGCTCATGTAAAAGAAGCATCCGTCGGAACACAACTTGGTCAGCGATATATATAAGCTTACAGCAGAACATACCTAAATTCGACACGGTCTTACTTCGCTCAAACTGGAGCAGCTTACGACGAAAATGCTTAAGCAAAATTCCAACAGACGTAAACGCGTTGAGTTGTGAACCAAAAACATGAAAAATTTCGGGAATTTCGGACGCCATTTCGCCCGCGCGACATCCGCAAAAATCCTCTCAGCATGTACGCGCGTGTGTCGCAGGCGATGGCGCAATTTGTTCTAAAAATAGAATTATTGTCCCATATCATGGGGACAACCCCAATACTAGAAATGGCGCGCGCTTACGGTCTCCGTCCCCGATTATGGCTCCTGATAAAACTAATCAGGACAGACTATTTTGCTCCCAGAGCTAATCGCGCCAGAAGTCATGAGCAAAGGAGAATAGCTCTGGGGTAAAGAATTCAGTTCGCACTGGTTTAAATGCAAGTTTCAGATGACATGCGCACTTACCAGTTTCCTCATTCTGTCCAGGACAATATCAATCGCTTCCTTTCCAATAGTGTAGTGCCCGCGAGCATAGTTGTTAGCGGCATCCTCTTTAATTGTTCTGGGTGAAACAGCTGCCGGTATGTGCCAGTACGAACTTCATCTGATAAAATCAAATATAAAGAAATTCTTCCAGTTTTTTCCTCTATTTTGTTAAAATAAAACATTGAAAATGTTGCTATCAATTTCAAGACATTTCAACAGAGCTAGCTTGAACACAATTATGTTTTCGTTGAAGACCATTCATTATTGCGTTCGCAGAGCACGGTTGATAATCTTGGGTGTCCTGTGGTTTCAAGGTGACCTTTTTTGACATTTTTCCGTCGACTGTCTGCATTTTCTGCGCCATTTAGAATAACGTCATACACCATATGCGCAAAGATAGCATATCTAACCCAGATATCGACCTGAACTCGTCTAATAGGTTTAATAGTTGTTCCACGGACTCTTCTTCCCTCAGGAAAACCGTGGTGTCGTCGGCATATTGCGTAAGTTTTATTTCTTTTGTTTCAACATTAACTCCTTTATTGGAGTGATCTTTTTTAAGAGTTCTTGCGAAAAGTTCAATGCCAATTATAAATAGCAGGCCGGACAGAGTACAGCCTTGTATAACACCGCGTTGTAGACGAAAGAAAGTAAATGCGTGGCCATTGTTTATTACACAACTAGAACCTTCATTGTATAAAACATCTATCCATTAATTTTAAGAGGTTTGGTCCAAAGTCAAGAGCCTTCAGCTTTTAAGTACTCCCATTCTATTGAGTCAAAAGCCTTTCGAAAATCAAGAAAGATCGCAATTCCGGGGACATTCGTGCGTTTTGTATAAAACATGATGTCCTGAATGAGTCTCACATTCTCACCAATATAGCGGCCTTTCACGTAACCGGTTTGATCAGGGTTTATAATTTTCGGCGGTACCTTCTCCAGTCTTTTAGCAATTACCTTTGTAAGGATCTTGTAATCAACGTTTAGTAGTGAAATTGGTCTCAAGTTTTCAAATAATGAAGTGTTCTTATCTTTTTTAGGAATTAGTGATGTTATTCCTCGTCTCTGACTGATAGACAGGGTTCCTGAATGGTTTGCTTAACGGAAAATGAAAATGTTCAAGCAATAAACGTACAAGTAAATAAAAATGAGACGATATGGAAATTTGAAATAATTCTTCGCGGAAGAAAAGCACTTCTCGAGTGAAACCCTCGCACGTAATTTTTGGCAAAGTTTCGGTTAAAACCCGATCGATGGATCGAATTATACAACCACTTTTGTTGTATACCAATCAACTACAACTAATTTTCAACAGAAAGTTCTTCAAAATTTTCACAAAACAGGTAAAACGGCTGCAATCACACGACGGCAACGCTACACAACTCGAAAACAATGACTCGCAATTACTTGTTCACAGTTTACCTGTCGTACTATTTATACTCCTGGAGATGTCATCTTGTCCTCAAAGTGACTGACTGACTGGCACTCAAGATCGGCCTCTTAAACTTAGTGGTCTTGCATAAGACCACAAAAACGGGTGAAAATAATGACGCGTCGATCGATAAAGCGAAGGCTCACTGTACTTTAGCAATAGAGCTCATATCAATTGAAGGATTTCGTGCAAAAAGGGCGTATATCGCTTTTTGGACCGATTTTCATTTTTGCAGGATCGAGCTAATTTTTGGCAGACTGACTTGTTTTGACGTGAAAACATCGTTCCGTAATTGTTTTTGTTGATTTGCGCTTTGTTTTCGAGATATGCAAAAAAAACTCAGTTTTCCAAGGGCATCTTTTGGAGATCTTTTGCCGAACGAAAAACAAAAGAAACCTTTGTTTCGCTAAACGATGAAGTCACCGAAGCCTGGCATTTGCCGCTAGTTGTTCGAATTGATACAAGTTTTGTTATTCATATAATTACCCTAATTTCTTCCTGACGCTTCGTTAGCGCAAGCGAATAAGGCGCTGAACGGGCCAGATTCGGGTCTGTTTTGTTGTGACACCGGTTCGATACGACGTCGGTCGATTTTTCTTTTTTCCGGTCTATTTCTCTACTTCTTTCAAAAACCAAAACATCTATTTAAAAAAGCCGTGCTGTCAAAGCTGCTAAAAGCGGCAGGGGTAATTTGTAGAACGCCGAACGCCAAATGCCGAATGCAATGTCTTGTTGCGGTTAATTAGTTAAATTTGCTTGCGGTTAGTTTTTATATCCTGATATCTAATGCTGTGAAGATATCATGATAACATGATATCGTGATAACTTAAAGATATCATAGAGATATCATGATATCTAATTTTGAACGCGATGGCCCGCCATAATGGCCCGCCATAGGACAAGGCTAAATGCAATATAATGCTGTCCTTATCAAACAAAAGCTAACCGCAAGCAAACAGTGAAACTACTAAACCGCAAGCAAACAGTGCATTTGGCGTTCGGCGTTCTGCAAAATACCCCTACCGTGCTAAAAGAAGCCGTTCGCGTCGCGCCGAAATCCACCTTCGAAGGAGATGCCGCTTAGAACACTGAGTTTTTTGCATACGTTATTTCTCGAAAATGAAGCGCAAATCAACAAAAATAATTACGGAACGATGCTTTTCATGTCAAAACAAGTCAGTCTGCCAAAAATTAGCTCGATCCTGGTAAATGTACGCGGAATCTGTCACGAAACTCTTTAATGCAAGTTTACTTCTCGCGACAATTAGAGGTAATTAATACAAAGAAACTTTTTTCGTTTATAGCTCTGCTAAGAATCAATCTTTTTTCATATAAATTTTTTTAAATGAAAGATCGCAGTAAGATCTATCTGAAAAAGCGAACGGCAGGGGTAATTTGCAGAACGCCGAACGCCGAATGCCGAATGCACTGTTTGCTTACGGTTACTTCACTTATATTTGCTTGTGGCAAGCAAACAGTGCATTTGGCGTTCGGCGTTCGGTGTTCTGCAAAATACTCCTACCCAAAAGCGAACAACATTTTTTTCGAAAAATGGTCAATCAATTTTGGGGTATACTGAATTGGTTACCGGTCATCTCGTCACCACGGAGTTTCGCCACCAACGAACTCGCCACAAAGCGAAGTCACCTCGCGACAAACCGAAGTTTCCTCGCCACCAATAATCTAATAAGGCAGTGGATAAAAGAACGAGGAATAATCTATATATGCGACTCGAAAAAAAAGCTAAGAAGGCAATGCATTGTCCATTTCAATGATGCAAAGGACTACTGCACAATCATAACAAGAAAGTAACAAAAGAAGAGCGAGGCAAACCGATTCGCCAGCTAATTTACCTCGACTACTTTACTCGACTAGTTAAGTTATCTCTTTGTTGGTGCTTGGTGGCGAGGTGACTTCACTTGATGGCGAGTTCGATGGTGGCGAAATTCCCTGGTGGCGAGGTGACCGGATACCACTGAAAATGGTTACTGAATTAAGCAGTTCTCACCGACAACTGTTGGTTCTAAATCAACGAACACGGCGCGAGGAACGTGTTTTCCTGCTCCAGTCTCGCTGAAAAACGTGTTAAAGGAATCGTCTCCTCCGCCGATAGTTTTGTCGCTCGGCATTTGGCCATCAGGCTGAATTCCATGCTCCAGGCAGTACAGCTCCCAACAAGCGTTTCCAATCTGAACTCCGGCTTGGCCAACGTGGACTGAAATACACTCACGCTTGGGTAAAGAAGATAAAAGGATGTTTAACAGCCTGAAATTAGCGACTTAAACTACATACAGTGGTAACTACGCGCGATTTGAAAGATTATGTATACACGCATTGGCTTTTCCACATTGTATGGAAAGCGAAATGTTCAGCTCCGTAGTCAACTATGGCTGATCACTACAAAAAAATTGCACAATGACACGATTTTCGATATCGCAACCATTTGGCTTATCTATGACCGTTAAACAAAGAATTCTACTTACCATCTTGATGTAGGATTATTATTAAACGAGCAGTCAAATACGGTTGTGCTAAATTTGCGTTAGAGTCTTCACTCGTAAGGCGGCCCTTTATGAGAACATTTTCATGGCAACCGCGTGTTGACAGCTGAACCGGTTTTCGCAACAATAGGGTTTACTTAAATTTGCATAACTTTCTTAACTGAGGGAGGCAAGCGGTAGCAAAATATTTTGCGTGAAACAACAGTAAAACCCATCTGAAGAGAAATAAAACAGATAACCGAGGCGTAGCCAGGCATTTCTTCCATTTAAGCCCAAATTGAACAGCGTAAGTCGTATATCAAATTTTGCCAACGTCCAAAAACAACAACAACAACAACAACAGTCAACTAAATTTTCGTGCGCAAAACCATTTCAAAGCTCTGCTTTGTTAATAACTTTTCAGCATTTTTTCATTTACAAGATTGTAAGTCGTTATTTTGTTTTTCAAAATAAAACATTGATATAGCGGTGATTCGCTATTGAATAGTAAGAAAAAGAAAATGTGGCCTTTCGGCTACTAAAAAGATTATTCATAGAAATTCTTCTTGAGCCCGTGCTTAATGGCTTTAAGGCTAGCTACGCCCCTGGATAGATTGTTGTCTTAAGTGAGAAGTGAGAAGAATCAAGCCAAGTCGCAACCATTTGGCTTATCTATGACCGTTAAACAAAGAACTCTACTTACCATCTTGATGTAGGATTATTATTAAACGAGCAGTCAAATACGGTTGTGCTAAATTTGCGTTAGAGTCTTCACTCGTAAGGCGGCCCTTTATGAGAACATTTTCATGGCAACCGCGTGTTGACAGCTGAACCGGTTTTCGCAACAATAGGGTTTACTTAAATTTGCATAACAGTCTCACAACAACAACAGTCAACTAAATTTTCGTGCGCAAAACTATTTCAAAGCTCTGCTTTGTTAATAACTTTTCAGCATTTTTTCATTTACAAGATTGAAAGTCGGATCGTTTTGTCTCTTAGCAACCACATGAGATGTTGGCAGCGAAACGCATTACCTTTATTAGTTTGCATCTTTTAATATACAAATGTTTCTCAGCTTCTGTCATTGTTATTGTTAATTAGGTACCTATCTTAAATTTAAAAAATTTAGTTGTTACTTTTATTCTAAACGGTCACTTCTAAAGATGTATGTCGAAACATACGAAACGTCAAGTAAAATGATTTTTTTTTTCCAACATGCATTTTATTGTCATGCCTGTCACTGCAGTTTGTGTGTTATTTCTTATAAAGCAACGATGGTCAAAGAAATAGAATATTCATTATACAAGGAGTTTCTTTTAGTTCATTACTAGTTCGGACAACAAGTTATCCTTCTCTGGATTTGTCGAATTGCAGGCACGCAATTGCTTGCGAAAATTACCTCGCGCGAGTGTTGTTACAACCACACTGCAATCAATTCGAAGTCAACATTACCAGTACATTCGCATCTCCTACGGGCAAACTCTATAAAGGAAGGTCTGGATGGAGTTTACTGACAACCGACAAATGACGAAAAAATAACTGACAACTGACAAATGTCCGAAAATTAAACTGACAACTTACAAAAGGCTCTATCCATTGTTACTCGTTTGAAATTAACCAAAAATAACTTTTTTCGGTGGGAATATTATTATTTTAACCTTGGTAGTTTAATTTGTATAACCCTTCATAACTTTTATTATCCAGCTGCAGTGAATACCGTCCAAATAACAGTACAAATATACAGCGATATTGTACAGTTATTTGTACAGTAGAAAACCTGTTTGCCGTACAGGTCGGCGCGCGCACGCAAAACTGTCACACTCTCCCCCTTTCACTGATAAATTTATCGACTACAGCAGTTGGATAATAAATCTCTTATTAGATGTTTTGGTGTGATGTATCGCTTTATATTTGCACTCGTTGTTCGTATTTTGACTTACCCTAAGGGCTCGTCAAAATACGGCACAACTCGTAGAAATATACAGCGATACTACACACCAAAACATCTAATAAGATATGTAGTCGGTTTCTCGCAAGATGGTTGAGCGCGCACTTACTGACCTTACTCGTCGCCAGTCGTCTTCATACACGTGGTGAGTGAGGGGAGATGGGAAGGGAAGAAGGGGAGAAAACGACGTCTAACTCTCTCGCTTTCTCCTTAGGGACCGTTCATTTTTTATAAGGTAGGGGGGGCTGGTGGGATTTGGGGGGGGGCCATGCAAAAAAAAATGGCTTTCGAGGGGGGGCCATCCCAAAAAAATAAGGGAAAAAGGGGGGGTCACGTGAAATATTTTAGTAAAACTTTAAAATGGAATAATGTTTGAATATCAAAAAAATTGCTACAGAATAAACATAGAAGGCAGGATACAAATTTATTACAAACTTTCCTACTGCTTTAAAAAAATGTTTGGCGACAAAAAGCATTTGTAGCTACTGAAAAGAAGTATTTAACACTGTTATTTTCGAATGCAACTTTCACTGGCACTCATCTCCATCTTCGCTGTCGTCGAGTTCTTCGTCGCCGCTTGTGCTGCTATGGGAGTCTCTTTCACCAATGCTACAAGAAGCAGCAATGCTTTCCGTCAGAGTGTACTCTTCAGGGTACATGAAGGTGTAAACATAATCTCTGACTTCCTGCTCAAGATTGGTGGTGATTCTGCTTCTTGCAGCATTGGTAAAATAATTCCCTTCCAAGAGCTGTGCGATGTATGGCCCATCTCTTCTAAATAAGATGTCAAACTGCCTGGATCGTTCAGCTGTAAACCTTTTCTTAAATGACTCGTCGCTTTCGCCATTATTGCGCATTTTGGAATGAGCCTCTTTCATGATGCTCATGTAGTAATGCGCCCTTTTCCCGATTGGATTAACAATATAGCCAAGGCTTGTTTTCCGGAGACCCTGAGGTATGGTTGTATCATCAGCAGAGGAGGAACTAGTGACCTACCAGAAAAGGAAAGACGACTTTTTATTTATTATATTGAACTGATATTATCGAATGATCATGGTTCGTGTAACCATTTAATGTTGTATTCGTGTAGTGAAATGTAGACCTAAGTCAAACGATATATTAAAAGACACATACTATTTTAAAAATGTTCAAACAGTTTTAGGTGCTATCTTTACAATAGGAAAATACAGAAGTTTCTCATTATAAAAGTGAAGCATACATGCGTTTTTAATGTCCAGAAAATTATTGGAACACTGACAAGAAATTAACACTTACCGGCTCATCTTCTTGTACTTCAACAGCTTTCTGTTTTACCTGCACAGGGCAACATTTATACATGCCTATCACTAGAGTAGAGGTAAAAACCTTCCAAATAAAGACATCTGTAAATTAAATGTAAGAATGTGTTTCACACAACACATCAACAGATTTCCAGTTTTTTCACAACACTTCGTACTTGGTTCAGTATCACAATGCAGGAGCAAGGAAAGACTCTGTTCCAGGTCACTGTTACTTCCGTAAGATTGAGAAGTTTATGAATGAGCACTACGAGGAGGGGGAGAACAACAGGGAGTTCAGGAGAAATTTGTTCTTTTCGTTGTGAATGGACTGGACCACCCATAGAAAGATACCCTAAACCAGTTCCTGACCATTCCTGCCTACCGGAATACCCCTACCTCTCCTACCAGAAGACCCCAAAAGAAGGGTGTGATCCAGATGACTGGCAGCCAAGGGTCCAAGCGAAGAAAGAGCATGGAAGTTGCAGGCTGGTTTTATCTGACCCAGAGAGCGTTGCTCTATTTGCAGATAAGTTTATTGTCAAATCAAAGTTTGTGATGGATTATCTTCAGCATCTTGAAGTGCTGGAATTTAAAAGGAAAAAGAGAGCAGAAGAAAAGGCAAAGTTAAGTAGGGACGCAAAAGATAAATCATATGAGGATTATCCTTGGACTGAGTTGTGCGAAGATCTAACCAAGCTTAAAAAGCTACGTGTTCCAGAACTAAACAAGTACTTGAACCACCACGGGCTGAAGCAGCATTTGAAAAGCAGCAAGAGTGAGAAAGTAAAGGCAATTGTAAGACATTCATGTTTGCAGCAGAAGAGTCCTCTCAGAGCTGGCCAGCCAACACTGAGAAATGCAAAAATGACAACAGGGCAAGTGCTGACAGCAGTGAAACGGATGAAAGTGACAATGATGAGTATGACGGTGATGCCATTGACTCTGGGGGAGAAGATGACTCAAGTGATGTCATTCTTGCATTCATCAATTCGGATGAGAAAGATGCCAATGAGAGGCCAAATGCCACACGCTCAGGGCGAGCCATAACTAGGAGATCCGAAATTGACTTCTCTTTCCTTTGATTTGTTTTTTAAACAACAGCTCTCTGTAGTAGAGGGATTGTCAATATTGTCTTCATAGTGAGCACAATAACGTGAAGTAGGGAGATAATAGAGAAATATTAAAAAAGTTGAAATCTAAGTATTGTTTGTTCAATTTTTTTTTGTGGGGGGGGGTCATCCCAAAAAATGACCGCTATAAGGGGGGGCCATGTGAAAAAATTGGTAAGCTGAGGGGGGGTCATGCGATTTTTAAATGGTGCTTCCCAAATCCCACCAGCCCCCCCTCCCTCATAAAAAATGAACGATCCCTTACCCATCTCACCTTGCGCTCCCACCTCGCCCCGTTCCGCACGCGCTTTATGAGACAGTGAAAAGACGACTGAGGACGAGGCAAGAGCGCGCATGCGAAACAAAAACCCCGGAAGATTAAATTAGCGAAAACGCAAAGGGGTAGGGTGGAAAAAGGAAAAAATCTTAGGGTTAGGGTTTAGGGTTAGGAATTTGCATTTAATTATGTTATCAGTCGAAGCGTCACTATAAACGGCCACCTCTCAACAACGGCAAACCTCGCTACAACGGCCACTTTGTTTGGTCCTTACTCGATTCTCTTATTTTAACCTCTATACAACGGCAACCGCAACGAGCATTAAAACCCGTTACAACTGCCTATTAAAAAAAAACCTTCTCCTACCTGTCCGACTGACAAGTAGTGTATTCAGAGCCCCTGTAAAGGGTCACAAACGTGATTCGTACCGCGCACAACATGGTATATTGACCGAATATTCACCAGCTAAAACTGGGGAATATCCGAGAATATCCCCCAATTTTCAAAACTTCGCGCGTTGCGAAAAAGATTTGAAGAGTAATAAACACAATAGCTCCCATTTGGGGAGAAAATATGCTCGGATATTTGTCCTTGGACATTATCTGTTCCTCAAAGCTCACAGTTCTCCTCGAGCTACGCTCTCGGAAAACTGTTCGCTTCTCGGAACAGATAATGTCCGCGGACAAATATCCTAGCATATTTTCGCGCAAAATGGAGGCTATTGTTTATTTATACCATGCTTTACAAATATGGAAAGCGTTCGCGTAGTTTTATGTGGCGTTTTTACTTTCATTTTATTTCATTTTTCTATATTTCGGGGGTATTTTTAATGACTGAAAATGGCTCCTGCTGAAAGCATTATTTTACTCGCGCTTGTTGATATGAGACGATTATAACCAATCCAACGCTACACGCCTCATTGAAAAATGAAAAACTATATTTGTACTTACTTATCGCTAGAGTTCTGATCAGGAGTGTTTCAAACCATTCCAGTGCGTTCCTGGTCTTAGTACGTGTTTATTAAAAATACATTTAGGCGCACTTAACCACAATTTTCTTGCATCTGAGCCGTGGGATTGGTTGCGAAATTGAATTCTTCATTTAAAGTTATTTCTTCTCCCGCCTAACTTCAACCCGTATATATGGGGGAATTCTTGTTTACAATATTTGCCTCATTAGCATAAGCAATTCAGTTTCTGATGGAGCTACAAGTAAATCAGTTCTCAATATTAAAAGGTCATAGTGCGATGAAGTCTGCCAATTAATTTGAGCTTGATGTATTGAATACTTTTTGTACAACACAGATTTAAAAACTCAAAATTTGACAAAGAATGTATGAACTCATGAACGCTTTTGCCACCAAGAAATTTTGCAGTTTTTGAAAGACAATATCTCCTTGAATATTACACCCAAAGAGCTAAACATTTCACCATGTGTTAAGTTTCTTGAGCTCTTTAGCTGCCTGGAGTCAATTCATATCTAACATGTTTCCTTCTGTAGGCAAAGCCGTATGCAAATGAGCAAAATTGTAAACAATGACGTCAGCATGAATTCTCCTATAAAGATCCCATCTGTCAAGAGAGCGAGAACAATCAGCATCAATTCACCCAAGGTGGAACCAAGATGTACTTCTGCAATAATTTTCAGTTTTCGAGTTAAAGAAGTTAAACTGGCACTTTTCTATACGAGCAGTTCAAACTCTTTCCCATTATTCGATCGGTTCACCGCAGGAGTCCCTGGTTCACCGTCAGTGGTCCCAGCCAAACACTGATTCTGCCGACTGCTGATCTCAGGGGCACTCCCTCAGGACAGGAGTACAGTGCTCGTTGGAAATTTTGAAAAGAACCGATAAGAGGTACCAAGATTTGCGGGAGTGGTTTGAAATTTTTTTCATCCCTAAGAAGTACCAATTCTGAAACAAAATTAAAATTCAGTTGATTTTCCAGTATCTCCGTTCATATTTTTTCAGCTCAATACCCAAAAAGGTATCGCAAAAGCTCCCACTGTGGACCTTTTGAGGCTGAGCACCCTAAGAGCTACGAAAACCGCTTTTTTTTAACCCCTAAAAGGTACGACGAACACCCCCGTTCTTTTTATATGGGAGTTCCCTCCCAGCTGCTGATACTACATGTGGTTTTTGGCTCAGATTCTTTATTCATTGGTTTATCGCAGTGTTCTTATTGGATGAAATTATTTCTGATCCCCGGAGCCCAAAGTTAACAAAACGATGGAATACACAGTATCCGTTTCAAATCCTTTATTTATTCCATGTTTCACGGTATATCTGGAATTAAAGACTCGACAAACAAATGAACTTTACTTATTAGAGTTTCTAATATTCCTCTCCTTCTTCCTCCTCGTCGCCTTCCGCTGCAGCAGAATCCACGCCAACTTCCTCGTAATCCTTCTCCAACGCTGCCAAATCTTCACGAGCCTCAGAGAACTCTCCTTCCTCCATACCCTCACCCACATACCAGTGGACAAAAGCACGCTTCGCGTACATCAGATCAAACTTGTGATCCAAACGGGCCCAGGCCTCAGCAATAGCTGTGGTGTTACTCAACATACACACAGCACGCTGAACCTTGGCCAGGTCACCGCCAGGAACAACCGTAGGAGGCTGGTAGTTGATTCCAACCTAAAAAACGCAATCATTAAATTTGTCAATTTAAATTGTTCACACCACAGCTGAACACTACCCTGTACCGTTCAGAAAGATTATGCAGATATTCATTTTCATACCAAATGATCGTGAAATAAACCATGACTGACGCCTGAACAACAAGGAACTTCGGGGAAACTGATGGGAACATGATCAGGGCTGATTTTACTCCACACAAATTTTGATACCAACCTTGAAGCCAGTTGGACACCAGTCCACAAACTGAATGGTTCGCTTGGTCTTGATTGTTGCAATAGCTGCATTCACATCCTTGGGTACCACATCACCACGGAACAGCAAACAACAGGCCATGTATTTGCCGTGACGTGGGTCACATTTAACCATCTGATTGGCTGGCTCAAAACACATGTTTGTAATCTCTGCGACAGTCAACTGCTCGTGGTAAGCTTTCTCAGCAGAGATGACAGGAGCATAGGTGGCCAGAGGGAAGTGAATACGTGGGTATGGTACCAAGTTGGTCTGTTGATTACAGGAATGATAAATTTTTCACGTTTTTTCGGTATTTAAAGTAAAACTTTTCTCACTGTCGCCTTATTTATTATCGCTCATGTTCTGAGTAAGACGCGTAATGGTTATTATTAAAAGCTGGATCATTAGATAATGCAGTTCGAGAGTTTTCATTGGCTTAGCCATGTTATGAGCCATTATACCATGCTCTACAAATATGGTAAGCAAATATGATGATTTTTTTAGCGGGCTTTCATTTTTATTTAGGAGTTTCTATAATTTGGGGTTGTTTTAAATGAATTATTCCACTCCCGCTTGTTGAATATGAGATGATCATAGCCAACTTGGTGCTACGCTACTCGATGGCCATCTACCATCTCATATCCAACGTGCGTTCGTGGAGTAATTGTGAATTATCCACTGATGATCAACCACTGACTGGTATCCGGCTTTGAGTCGTATTTGCTTTTAGGCATTCCCCCGAAAAATGCCGCTATTACGCTTAGAACTTTTCTGTAATCAGACAACATCTAACACATACCATAGGAGCAGACAAATCACTAAGCTGGGCTTGTAGATAGAGACACCCGTATTTCTAATTAGAACCTTTAGTCTATATTTAACACTTTATTGAGGATGCTGAACTCACCAAGAACTAGCAATTCCTCAGAATAGTCCTCTCTCTAAGACTAAAACCATTTATTAAAATAATAACTTACATGATAAACTTTTGAAAAAATTTGATGTATATCAACAAAGAAAAAATCGACCTCACTAAATATTATTTATAGGTCAAGGGAATTCCACTCATATCACGCAAGTACGTTATACTCGCCGACCAAATGGTTCCCTACCTGAAACTCAGTCAAGTCAACATTCAGAGCACCATCAAAACGGAGCGAAGCTGTGATGGAGGACACAATCTGACCAATCAGTCTGTTCAGGTTGGTGTAAGTTGGCCTCTCAATGTCCAGGTTACGACGGCAGATGTCATAGATGGCCTCATTGTCCACCATGAAGGCACAGTCAGAGTGTTCCAAGGTGGTGTGAGTGGTCAGAATGGAGTTGTAAGGCTCAACAACAGCCGTGGAGACCTGCGGCGCTGGGTAGATGGAAAATTCCAGTTTGGATTTCTTTCCATAGTCAACAGACAGACGCTCCATAAGCAGAGATGTGAATCCAGAGCCAGTACCTCCACCAAAGGAATGGAAGATGAGAAAACCTTGCAAACCGGTGCATTGATCAGCCTTAAATGCATACAAGAAAAAAAATAAGCCGCACGTTTTGCCAGAATAACAACCTGGAGCGTGTTTTCCCTGATCCCTACTTATATTTTTATTTCAATTAGCTACCGAGTTTCACTAATGGTTGAAACCAGTAATATTTTAAATTAAAAAATAGCCCAAGGAAAATACGCGTGCTGATTGGTTTAAAATCGTATTTCTATTAAACAATTAGATCATTCGCCCTCGATTTTGATTTAAACAATTTAATAGAGTTTTTCTGTCGAGGAACTATCGGCTGATAGTTGCCCCGCGCAAATTTGATGTTCTTAAACTTGAACAAATATTTGCCCTGGAAGCTTCGGGGCAAATATTTTAGTTTTAAGAACATAAAATTTTCAAGGTGCAACTGTCAGACCGATAGTTCCGAGACATAAACACTCTATTGTCTTTATTGTTTACCACTAAATTTTCTTCCGCGCTCTAGTTCAAAAATCATATTGAATTATTTTCAACTTTTTAGATGAAAGCCGTGAAAGCCAAATGTAAAATTTGAGAAAAAAAAAACGACAAAACCCCACAATACAATTTCAATTGCTTATTTTCTATAAGTCCGCTTGTTTACAGAAAAAAGTTTCACGGACGAGTACTATCCATCCGGGTATTTTCCTCGGACGGGCACTATGGGGTGATAATGTCTCTCCGCGGACGAACACTATCGCGTCACGTGATCAATTTAAACCAATAAGAATCGAAGAAAATTTAGTGGTGAACTATCACGCATAGAAATCCAGTTGTTTTAGTATAAATCTACTGGTCGTTCAAAACTTTATCTATATCCTCTTCACAGACAACTTGAAAACGCCAAGAAGCGGCCGTCAGTTGGTTAACAAGCGCGCACTGCTACGCTACTCACAATCTATAACAAAATAGATAGTGAGTAGCGTAGCCAATCAGCGAATGGCATTCATGATAGAACGCTAGTTTATTTAAACTAAAACTAGATAGAAACACGGTACACTTTTCCTATTTCTTAAACAATGATCTTTCTTCCCGCGCTTTCCACCGCGGGTAACACTCTTTTTCGAGTTCTGACTGGGTTAAATTCAAGTTTCAGATGACATGCGCACTTACCAACTTCCTCATTTTGTCCAAAACAAGATCAATCATTTCCTTCCCAACAGTGTAGTGCCCGCGAGCATAGTTGTTAGCGGCATCCTCTTTGCCGGTTATTAATTGTTCTGGGTGAAACAGCTGCCGGTATGTGCCAGTGCGAACTTCATCTGATGAAATCGAATATATTCCTTGTTAAGAAAAATTCTTCGAGTTTTACATTTTTTTTATTATAAATAAAAACCTGAAAAATGTCGAATGTTAATTTCAAGACATATCAACAGAGCTAGCATGAATATTATTACGTTTTCGTTGAAGTCAATTCATTATTAATTTGATTGCCGGGAAATACTGAAGGACGAAAGGGAGGGAGCCAAGTCGACGGGCAACGCCAAACTTTGACAAGCCCTGAATGTTTTCATTCAAAGATTTAAAATAAGTGATTGCATAACAAAAAGGGAGTTGTACTAAGCAGTTCTCACCGACAACTGTTGGTTCTAAATCAACGAACACAGCGCGAGGAACGTGTTTTCCTGCTCCAGTCTCGCTGAAAAACGTGTTGAAGGAATCGTCTCCTCCGCCGATAGTTTTGTCGCTCGGCATTTGGCCATCAGGCTGAATTCCATGCTCCAGGCAGTACAACTCCCAACAAGCGTTTCCAATCTGAACTCCGGCTTGGCCAACGTGGACTGAAATACACTCACGCTGAAAAAAAAAAATAGCGGTAACTTCAAAAAAGAAAATTTCGGCGTTTGCAATAATCTGAAGCAGAGACTTCGATGTAATTTTGAATAAATTTCGTATCAACGGGCTTGAATGATCAAAAACGCTTTGAAATATTGCCAAACCGGTTGGAAAAATATTCAGAAAAAAGACTTACCATTTTCCAATTACTTTAACTTTGTTTCGCAAAACTGAGGGTCGGAGTTTACGGGAAAGGTCCAAGCTTCGAAATAGCAGCAACGTCTTTCGAAGAACAGGGAGGGGAATGAACACAATCAACCAGGCGAGACGATTATGTTGCTTCCACACGGCAGGTGTCACAAGCTTAATGGTTGTACTTTATGATGATAGAAAAATTAACATAATTTAAGAAAGATTGAAAAGATAATCAGTTGGATACTACACATGTTGCCATAGATTACATTTGTTTTGGATCATTTCATTGGCTTGGGTCAAACCTCATGTTGATTGTAGCGCTGTCAATACGATGTGTGTTTCCATTAAATAACCATACTATTTTATGTTCATGAAAATTTCATTGTGCGTTCCCCGATCTGTTTTGACAATTTTATTGAAATGGAGACAGTCTTGTTACTTTCAATTAAATCTAAGATGGAAAACAGACGAAAATCTTTATCTTAAAAATTTTATCCATGAAGCTTGAGCGATGGATCTTTTAACAGTGTTTTTAGGAAATGTTATTCCTTTGAAAAATTACATTCAGTGTCAGCCCTACACATGTTTAAATATGAAAGGAAAGAGGAAAGAAAATATTATTGATATTCCAGCTTTGGTTTCTGTACCGGAAAAACAAGTCAAAACTCACAGATCTTTTATATTCAGGATCGGAGTCGCGCCAATCTCGTGATTTATTTTCGGCGCAAAGTCGGATCTAGGCTAAAAGAGCTTTGTCATAAAATGCATTATCACAATTTATTTTAGAAATTCAGTTTCATTCTGCCTCATTCGAATGATTGATAGCAGGAAGAAAACTTGCTTGCAATAAATTTTGATTTAAGAAGCAGCACGAGACTTCTCTTTGAAACAGTTAATTTGCGCATAAATCTGATGCAGGGCCCTCACTACAGGCTACTTCGGTCATACGTACTCCGGGCTCGTCCTCTGAGCCCCCTGTTTTCGGTCATCGGTGGACCAGAAAATCTTGGTTCAACGTTTGATTGTGTACATGCTTTCAAGTTCCATAAGGGTACAGTTTTTGAAAATGCGTAGAAAGAGCAACAGCTGTGATTAATGCTGAACTAACAGAGGTCTCGATTTTTGGTTCAAGCCAAGAGGGGAACGCGAGACGCGCCCTCAATGCAGACGTAGATTGAGTGTTTTCTTGAGAGGCTGAACAGAATCGCGTTCTTTTCCTTTATAAATTGTTCATCCTAAAATCTCTCACCCATATTCCTTTTTTTGTTTCATTTAGTTTCGTGACATATACCATTGAACTCAACGAAAAAGACTCGAAGACTCAAAGAAAAGGCAAGAAGCGTAAAGGGCATACCTTTAAAAAGTCAAAAGCTAAAAGAAAAACCTTGATATATGGTTCACCTCCTGGGTTCACGTTTGAACCCAGTTCGTTAAAAATCTGGTTTGCATTTTGAAAAAAGTCCCTTAAAGCTTGTGATCATTTGCTCTCCTTTCAAAATTTACTTATAACGTTATCTAAGTTTTCCAGGAACTTTTTATGTACGACTTCGTGCCTGGGTTATACAGTTTCATCAGCAGTTGGAAATTGTAGAAAAAAGGTCCCCGCAATGGAGCCCCTTTAAATGATCATTTAACATTGCAAAGTACTGAAAAATTGTTATGGCACCCTTAAAAAATGCTCGAGGTGACCTCTGATGAACTAGCATTCCATCCAGGGAGAGAGCACTACTTTCAGTCAATTCATGTTATGGTGGAACCGCAATTAAACGACAACACTTACGAGTATCTTACAACCAAGCTCCACAACATGTTAAGAGGAACAAAAGTGACAGAACAGGACAATGAGGATATTTCATTCAAATAGTCGCATAACTGATAAAATACACCAGCATTTCCTAATATTCGCTCAAAACCCAAGATCAGCCACGGGCTGCCATTTTAGACCGAGGGTTTTAATGTCGAAAACATCATTTAAGAACAAGGTCAGATGGTCGTTGTCATCGTTAGGGTACCCGGAGCTTTTCAGATTCTGCTAAATTTCATACAATCGCTGGTGGTTTTCAAAATTATACTTTGTGTTATATATTTTCAACAAAAAAATTAGCGAAAGTAATAAACGACGTTTCGACATCGTCGGATGTCATTGTCAAGTAAATGTGTAGGTTAGTTTTTGCATTATATATAGATCTACAATTATGCGAATAAGTTAATATAATCAAAAATTTCCAGAAGGCGCCGTTTCAAGAACAAATAGGCTGAATTTTCTAAGTTCAATTTCTCGTTTAATCCCTGTAGAGTAGGTAATTAATATTCTTCTTCTTCGTCCTCCTCGCCATCTGCATCAGCAGAATCAACACCAACTTCCTCGTAATCCTTCTCCAACGCTGCCAAATCTTCACGAGCCTCAGAGAACTCTCCTTCCTCCATACCCTCACCCACATACCAGTGGACAAAAGCACGCTTGGCGTACATCAGATCAAACTTGTGATCTAGTCGGGCCCAGGCCTCAGCAATGGCTGTGGTGTTACTCAACATACACACAGCACGCTGAACTTTGGCCAAGTCACCGCCAGGAACAACAGTGGGAGGCTGGTAGTTAATTCCGACCTAAAAAAAATAAATGCAGCATAATAAATTTTTGGTAGCCTTTTTGATGTCAAAGATGAATACAAATTTAGAACATTCAAAACATTTTTTCGTTTGTAATTTTTTCTCATTCTGCCGGTGCAAATGTGACGTGCTTCTCGCATAACGCTGGAAACAATTTTATTCTGAGCATCGCGAAATGTGACTGAGTGTATGATGGCATAGCTCCCTTCAACGGAAGACCAACCTTAAAGCCAGTTGGGCACCAGTCCACAAACTGAATGGTCCTCTTGGTCTTGATTGTTGCAATAGCTGCATTCACATCCTTGGGCACCACATCACCACGGAACAGCAAACAACAGGCCATGTATTTGCCGTGACGTGGGTCACATTTAACCATCTGATTGGCTGGCTCAAAGCAAGCATTGGTTATTTCAGAAACACTCAACTGCTCGTGGTAAGCTTTCTCGGCAGAGATAACAGGAGCATAGGTGGCCAGAGGGAAGTGAATACGTGGGTATGGCACCAAGTTGGTCTGCATTCAAGGTATAACAAAGATAATTGCAAAACCTCAGTGAAACCAAAAAGCAACTCAAGCAGCATTTGAATACATTCCGATGGACATAGGTGCTTTGAAACTGAAGGAAATTAATAATACATATAGAAGCACTACATATTGTTATCAGTACTTAACGTACCTGAAACTCAGTCAAATCCACATTCAAGGCGCCATCAAAACGGAGCGAAGCTGTGATGGAGGACACAATCTGACCAATCAGTCTGTTCAGGTTGGTGTAAGTTGGCCTCTCAATGTCCAAGTTACGACGGCAGATGTCATAGATGGCCTCATTGTCCACCATGAAGGCACAGTCAGAGTGTTCCAAGGTGGTGTGAGTTGTCAGAATGGAGTTGTAAGGCTCAACAACAGCCGTTGCAATTTGTGGCGCTGGGTAGATTGAAAATTCCAGCTTGGATTTCTTTCCATAGTCGACAGACAGACGCTCCATAAGCAGAGATGTGAATCCAGAGCCAGTACCACCACCAAAGGAATGGAAGATGAGAAAACCTTGCAATCCAGTACACTGGTCAGCCTTTGAAAAATGAACCAAAGCAATTTTTTTACAATATTTCTGCTCATGAAGGAACAGTGGTCCTATTAAAAACCTTTAATGGCAAGACACTCACCAGTTTTCTTATTTTATCGAGGACTTGGTCGATAATACTTTTTCCGACGGTGTAGTGCCCGCGAGCATAGTTGTTAGCGGCATCTTCTTTGCCAGTCATCAACTGGTCTGGATGAAACAGCTGTCTGTATGTCCCACAACGAACTTCGTCTGAAAAAAAATTAAAAATCAGTTAGTTTATAATGCCATTATAAACGAGCACTCGGATTTATCATTTTTATTATATCGGCGAACCCCAGATCCAAATATTGTGACGAAATGGTGATGTTTCGAGCGATGTTCATGTCATTTAAGTTATGTTTGCAACTTCAATGCCTCGTTCTAATCAATGTGCTAAAACCGAAAAAGATACATATTGATCATTCGCATATATATTGTACAAAGTGAAAAACGTTGAGGAATTTTTTACTCGTAAAGCCTTTAACGGGCTGAGTGACGTGGTAGCCGCTGAGTTCTATACTATATGAACTAATATTAACAAGGAAGTGTCATTTTGTGGGTTGGAACCGATCTTCAAAGTGAAGATAATGTCAATAAAGTTTTTTTTTTAATTTATAAGGGTAAAAACATCACTGAACAGTTAATCGCCTTGAAAGCTGAGAAGCGACGTGACAGCCAGTTTCAAAACGAATACTCTTTATGACAAGAAAATTCATCAGCCTAATAAAACGAGCAAGGAACCTTACCATACCAAGAACGGTTTTTTTTTGTTTATAATTCAGTAGTGCCGGAATCTGTTTGTCCACTCACCGACAACTGTTGGCTCTAAATCAACGAACACGGCGCGAGGAACGTGTTTTCCTGCTCCAGTCTCGCTGAAAAACGTGTTAAAGGAATCGTCTCCTCCGCCGATAGTCTTGTCGCTCGGCATTTGGCCATCAGGCTGAATTCCATGCTCCAGGCAGTACAACTCCCAACAAGCGTTGCCGATCTGAACTCCGGCTTGGCCAACGTGGACTGAAATACATTCACGCTTTATTCGGTGTAAAAAGTAAAAAGCGAAATAAGGTTAGAGCATGGGACTATGGACTGCAAATAGGTCGTTCCACCAGACTTTTGAGTAGTTTTTATAGAGCAAGGTTTTTGATACTAAATCTGTAAATCCCAAGTAAGATCGAGAAACATTCATTATGGCGGAATTCTATAACATTTTCCGCTTTAACTTCAAGGATACGACTTCCTTTAAAAAGCATATTTCAACTTAAGATTTGTTTCGAACTCTTACCATTCTTAAAAACAGTTATGCTTCGAAAATGTTCCTGAAATCCGGAAATTTGAAAAAATTCCTCTATCGAAAAAGTAGTAACGTCGCCTCTCGAGTGAGGATTGAAATAATAGCGTTTGCTTGTTTCATTTGATTTTGTTTAAAAACTACGGGAAACTACGGGTTAAAACTGGTGCGGTAAGCTTGAAACATAAACTTTAGCAGGTTTGGGCAAGTGTTGCCGCGAACTTGTCTCCACGCTGTGGCATCGCCGTCGTCGTGCAATGAATTTTGGGAAAAAGACAGCGGTACTGACTGGGCGTGACTGGGCTGATTCTCAGACAGTCTGCGGAGGGACTGAGAGCCAGAGACTTCAGACCCACTGAGAAGTTGCTAAGCACCTGTTCTCTGCGCCCTACTTACTTACTTTGGCCCTTTACTCCTCCCGGAGCATAGGCCACCAATAACAACTCTCCAGTCTCCTCTGTCCTGAGCTATCCTTTCAAGTTGTTTCCATGTGTGTCCAGTCCTTTTAATATCCTTTTCAAGCTCTCGCCGCCAGGTGTTCTCTGTGCCCTAATAGGAGTATATTCTTGAGTGCTCGGACTGTTTTCCTTGGAAAAGAACAATCTACGAGATCTTCAACTAACATGATTTCAGTGTCGTTCCCTAAGAACTGAAGTCTGCCAAAAAAAAAAAGGAAAAAAGAAAAAAACTGACAGTATATACGTAGATGCATACTGGGATTCCTCCTGTCTGTCGTATTTGGGTCCGGCCTGTTCTTTGTCGAACTATCACTGATCATCACCCGAGCGCTAGTATTTACATCGTTGTGATAGTTTCGGTGTTATAGCTAGCTTGTTACCGAATGGTAGTCAGTGGTTCGTCACGCACTGTAGGAAAGATTGCGTGACGAGCCCAAAGAGCGTCTGGGACTCTGCGTAGGAGGCAGGGAAAATCACCGAAGTAATCTCAGCTGTTTATTTTGCGGTGGTGATGTCCGATAAACTGGATAACGACGTCACTGAGGTGACTGAGTGACGCGCCATATTTCAAATTTGTAAACAGTCATTTTTGTGTAAACTCTTCGAGAGAAAAGGGCGTGCCAATTTAAATATAGTTTGCTTGGTGATGGGCTACTGTCACTACACTGTTCAATTTGTCTTGCTTTTTTATTGCTGCATTATAGTTGATTGGTTCCCCTGCCACGAAAGGATCCAGTGCAGTGCTTTTATTTTGTTGCGGTAGTCTGTACAAATTAATGCTTGAAGAAATCTTAGCCAGAAACATAGAAAGATAGAACTTGCTGGCGAGGCTCCTCTAGTCAGTCCGGGCCGTCCGAGTGGTGCGTCATCAACCTCGTTCCCAGGGTGTCATATTTGCATACGGTGCGTGCAATAAATTAAATGTGTCACGCAATAATAAATCAAATCGAAAACCATCCAGTGGATGAAGCCAAGAAATCGCGATATTATAGAGGATAAATAAAGAAGTAACCTCGCTAAGTTTTAGCTCTGCGCGTTTTCTCAAACTGAATATATTCGTCGAAATGTTGCGCACAAGTACCTCAATTGTACACCAATATGGCGGCCGGAAAATAATGTACATATAACATTTGGAACTTACTTGGGTTATCTAGGTGGCTGATTATCTGTACTGAATAATCAGACATTGACAATAACACTGCTGCTTATACGTATAGTTCTCAAATGGCTAAAAATCACGAGTTAATATATATTTTTTCGACAAACATGATCGTAACTTCATGTCACGCACCACAGTGACGGCTGAAATTCACACTGAGCTAGTTTTCAAACGAAGCACGCGATTGAACTCAAACGTTGTGAACAAATGTAAAATTAGCAGCTCTTATGCCTGATGAGAAAAAAACTTTGGTGGCTGTTCAGTATTGGATTTAAGAATTTCAATAAATCACATGAAAACGAACAACAGTTCTGTCTCGTGGGATGGGAACGGAGAGAAAATTCTAGAGAGAGATGCGAATGTACCGGTAATGTTGACTTCGAATTGATCGCAGTGTGAGTTGTAACAACACTCGTGCGAGGTAATCTGCGAGAGCAATTGCGTACCTGTAATTCGACAAATCCAGAGAAGGACAACTTACTATATTGTCCGAATGGGTAATGAACTTAAAGAAACTCCTTGGGTATTGTTGTATTGTCCCAAAATTTATTAGCCGCGTCTTGCATTTCACGCGTCACTCATGTGGTTTCTAAGCGACAAAACAATCCCGTTCGGTAATTTATTAAAATATATGCTAGCCATAGTAACACACCCAACGAAACTGTCAACAACACCTCAATTGAATACCGGTTGAAGCAGGTTTTTAATCCCGCCGTAAAATAACTGGATGCTACCGAGGGAGGGATAGACACAGTCAAAACAGATAACAGTTGTATTTTGGCTAGGTTTTGGGCTTAATACCCCTCACTTCCAACCTAACATAAAAATTTAGCTGGTCTATTTCGGTCCAGGCGGGTTTCACTGCTGCTTCTCACAAATATTTTCCTCCTATCTCTCCCTCCCTCAGTTAAGACTGTTATGCAAATTTATGCAAAACCTATTGTTACGAAAACCGGTTTAGCCGTCAACACGCGGTTGCCATGAAAATGAGCTATAAAGAGCGCTCAAAACCACTGCCCTGCCTTAATCAAACGGTCACTGTCTTCTATCGAAGCCGTCGCCTTACGAGTGAAGACTCCAGCCCAAATTTAACCAGAAACGTATTTGACTGCTCGTTTAATAATCCTACATCAAGATGGTAAGTATAGTTCTTGTTTAACGGCCATAGATTAGCTAAATGGTTGCGATATTGAAAATCGTGTCACTGTGCAATTTTGCAGTGATCAGCCATAATTGACTACCGCGCTTTTAGTGATGAACATTTCGCTTTCCATATAATATGGAAAAGCCAATGCGTGTATATTATCTTTCAAATCGCGCGTAGTTACCACTGTATGTAGTTAAGTTGCTAATTTCAAACTGTTAACCTCCTTTTATCTTCTTTACCCAAGCGTGAGTGTATTTCAGTCCACGTTGGCCAAGCCGGAGTTCAGATCGGCAACGCTTGTTGGGAGTTGTACTGCCTGGAGCATGGAATTCAGCCTGATGGCCAAATGCCAAGCGACAAGACTATCGGCGGAGGAGACGACTCCTTTAACACGTTTTTCAGCGAGACTGGAGCAGGAAAACACGTTCCCCGCGCTGTGTTCGTTGACTTGGAACCAACAGTCGTCGGTAAGACAACGAAAAGCTTCTTCTATTCTCGGTTTTTGCCTTTCATAAACAACAGAATTGCTTTTAGAGTACATTTCTTCGGACTTTCGATCGCGCGTCATCGACAGATTTTATTCAAGCAAGCGAAGTTACGAGAATTCCAACCGTCGAACGTCATTCGCTTGACTGTCGTATGATTTCCTTTGTCCTTATTGTTGCGTAACAACGCGTTACGATTAATTATTAACTCTTAAGATATTTGGATCGAAACTCCCAGCTAGAAATGATATTTATGCAATGGCCTTACGTTCTAAATATCGTTTATTTTGGGGAATTTTGTCTGAAGAGTTTGGCGGTACATTATTACGCTAATTAGCAGTGGTTGTCCAAGAAGTGTGACCATAGCAACTACTCCCTACTGCTGCTGTAAACATCAAATCTGCTTGAGCAAACCTGGATATGTAGATAGAGGAACAGTTGAGAGATCTTGAAAGAAAGTGAACGGAATATTTCACATAAATTTCCATTTTTCACATTCATACCAGTTCATCTTTTTTTGAAGCCTTTTGGAATAAAGGGTGACTGACTAATTTGTTACAAGATCTTAAATGTGTAAAAGTGCTCACTAAGCATTTTACTTCCAGATGAGGTCCGTACTGGAACATACAGACAGCTTTTCCACCCAGAACAGCTGATGACCGGCAAAGAAGATGCTGCTAACAACTATGCTCGTGGTCACTACACTGTTGGAAAGGAAATGATTGATCTTGTCTTGGACAGAATCCGAAAATTGGTAAGCCAATTTCAAACTGCAGAAGAGTTTTGTTGTAGTCTTACTACATAATCAGTGACTGATGTTTTGGTTTGTCTGTCTTGTTAGGCTGACCAGTGCACAGGTCTGCAAGGTTTTCTCATCTTCCATTCCTTTGGTGGAGGTACTGGCTCTGGATTCACATCTCTGCTTATGGAGCGTCTGTCTGTTGACTATGGAAAGAAATCCAAGCTGGAATTTTCAATCTACCCAGCACCACAAATTGCAACGGCTGTTGTGGAGCCTTACAACTCCATTCTGACCACTCACACCACCTTGGAACACTCTGACTGTGCCTTCATGGTGGACAATGAAGCCATCTATGACATCTGCCGTCGCAACTTGGACATTGAGAGGCCAACTTACACCAACCTGAACAGACTGATTGGTCAGATTGTGTCCTCCATCACAGCTTCGCTCCGTTTTGATGGTGCCCTGAATGTGGATTTGACTGAGTTTCAGGTATTTATCAGCTTATGATACTAATTTTGGTGTACTAGCAGCTTCTTTCCAATATTTAATTTTGGTTACATGTCACTTGTAACAGAATTAACTTGTGATTTCTATTATTCCTGCAGACCAACTTGGTGCCATACCCACGTATTCACTTCCCTCTGGCCACCTATGCTCCTGTTATCTCTGCTGAGAAAGCTTACCACGAGCAGTTGAGTGTTGCTGAAATCACCAACGCTTGCTTTGAGCCAGCCAATCAGATGGTTAAATGTGACCCACGTCACGGCAAATACATGGCCTGCTGTCTGCTGTACCGTGGTGATGTGGTACCCAAGGATGTGAATGCAGCTATTGCAACAATCAAGACCAAGAGAACCATTCAGTTTGTGGACTGGTGTCCAACTGGCTTCAAGGTTAGTTTTGGAACTACGTAAAACATGAGTAACTCTTATCTTCCCCTCCCCATCCACTCCCTGACTGTACTGTACAGTTCTTGTCCACTGTCCATTGTATTACCAGTCAACTTTAAGACAATCTTTGTATTATGTGTGGCAATATTTAGTGTTGTACTGTTGTGGGCCAGAATAACTGATGTGAAATGTCATTGTATTTTTCAGGTTGGAATCAACTACCAGCCTCCCACTGTTGTTCCTGGGGGTGACCTGGCCAAGGTTCAGCGTGCTGTGTGTATGTTGAGTAACACCACAGCTATTGCTGAGGCCTGGGCCCGTCTGGATCACAAGTTTGATCTGATGTACGCCAAGCGTGCTTTTGTCCACTGGTATGTGGGTGAGGGTATGGAGGAAGGAGAGTTCTCTGAGGCTCGTGAAGATTTGGCTGCATTGGAGAAGGATTACGAGGAAGTTGGCGTGGATTCAGTTGATGCTGAAGGCGAGGAGGAAGAAGGAGAAGAATACTAGACACGTTGTTACCTTTTTGTCAGAAAGTGTCCTCTGAAAATTGAGCATTAAAGATGTGTTTTAGTTGAAGAAATTTGTTGTAGTGTCTTTCATTAAAACGGTTTAACAGACCTGACAGTCGTTGAAAGGACAAGATACAGCTGTAGTATTAAAAAAAGCTCCCAAAATGAAGTAGATGAAACATGCTTGACCCCAAAGCCAGGCCTCGAAGCAAATCCACTCTGTACTGTTTACCTCTTTCATCCGTCACTCGATCTATCTTTGAAAACATTACATATGCTTTATGTAACAGTCGAGGTCCCCAAACGACCAGCACGATACGACAACAATATCGCTGAAAGTTGAAAGTACGCTTCCCAAAGCCGAGTAGACCTCACCCGTTGCCCCACCCTGATCTCTGTTGGACCTGAAAGAGAATTTATGAATTTATCGGTAAATTGATGAAGGTACTTGATATCTCGAAGGGTTACAGTGAAAGCTGGTGTTAGCCCCTTGCGAGCAGAGCCGCGTCGATCTTTCTTATCTAGGAAAGATCGAAGCGACTCGCTCGCGGGATAAGCTGATGTAAGTGAGCCCAAAGAAATTAACGGCAGACTTAGGAATCGGGCTATTTGATTTCGGCTGTGATACCAAGATTACTGTCAAACTCGAATATCGACCGAATTATGACTGATTTGAAAATGCTTTGTGGTTGTGCAATATATCCTCTGTTAGCCTTGATACTATTTTAAACAAAGAGAAGTTCTCATGGGAACAGCCCTCAGGGGCAAGTTGACAACCACTTGTTAAGTATTACACCAGGTGACCCTGACGTCACTCGAGCAAGACGAATAAATTGGTCGCGTCGCCCGCGGAGTCTGATAACTCGGTAGCTGTCAGTTGCAAATTGTCTCTGTTCGTTGGTTGCTTTTCGAAGGAGGGATCATTTAACTTTCGGCGATTATTTCTTTTTGAACTTGCTTTTAAAATCTACAACATTTCAAAATGGTAAGTTTAACAGCACTTTATTTTCGTGATCACACCGCGGCTTAAAGGTTTCGGATAAGAGATGAATTCTGAGTGAGCAGGTGGTGTTCATCATTTTCGACGAGCTATAGATGATTTAACTTAAACCTCGGATTCTTCGAAGTAGCGCTTTATCACACCGTGAATAATACTTCTAAGATGATTTATTTCAAACTTTTTCTACTCCAATGTTTACCGAGAGAACAATTTTTGCATTTTTATTATATTGACTCAACACTTTGTAACTTCATAACAGCGTGAATGTATTTCAGTCCACGTTGGCCAAGCCGGAGTTCAGATTGGAAACGCTTGTTGGGAGTTGTACTGCCTGGAGCATGGAATTCAGCCTGATGGCCAAATGCCGAGCGACAAGACTATCGGCGGAGGAGACGATTCCTTTAACACGTTTTTCAGCGAGACTGGAGCAGGAAAACACGTTCCTCGCGCCGTGTTCGTTGATTTAGAACCAACAGTTGTCGGTGAGTGAAAAAGCATAATTATACTGGCGAATTGGGAAAATAATTATTGTGTTCGTATCATGAAAATAAATCGATAATAGTTCGATTACAAAATATTTGTTCTCGTCGTGGCGGTATTCATATGCATTTTTAAAGGAATAGTCTGGAACCATCAATATTGTTTTCCGTGGCAACGTGGCATTATATTAGAACGACAGGGTATAAGGTGATGGCAGTGGCACGCGAACCTTTTTAAAAACCAAAACACGTCGCTAGTGCACACTTTCGTAAAACGTGAACAAAGCAGTATTCTTACCGAGACGACACGAAAAGAAATATTTTAGACATAGCTGGATTTAAAAGTTTTGCTATGCATGAGTTGGCGAATTCTTCGTGTCGAATATAATTTATGTTGCTTGCTGAAAACAAAATATTGGGCATCGAATATTGAAGGAAATAGCAATTTTCAATGGAATGATGGGTTCCTATTATTTGCGGATAGTTTTGGCTTACGCTGGTGAAGTCTTTCCGTCATCCCTGTCAACAACAGAACAAATTTAGTAGTTATTTACATGTATACAGGGTACAGGCTAAAATTTTATTTAAGTTATTGTTTAAGGCAAAGGTCGGCTGGTGGCGAGATTTATCTTGGGCTCCTTTAGTGATAAAATTTGTTAGACTGCAGCCGTCGAAACCAAAACAGTTAAAATCATAATTCTCAGCAATATAGTTCATAACTGTTAACGAGGACATAAACCACAATGATTCCGTTTGAAAAATGTATGGTGAATTTCCACAACCCTGAAGCAAAACGAGAAATTACGCGAAATGATTAAACGCAATCGATCTTTCTATACGCGCCACGCCTGTAAACCAATAACAGGTACTCAACAACTAAATTATAAATTCATTTCAATTTTCAATTCTATAGTCTAATTTTTCATTTCATTGATTGTAAATAACAATCCGTGATCATCTCTATTGTTTAAATGTTTCGCTTGACGTGTGATTGTAGAGCTCAGATTGGTTAATTATATCAGAGTCTCTTAGCCGGTGTAGTCTGGGGACGAGGGCACACGGACGAGTCTTGTTTCGTACGTGCTTCTGACAGTGAAACGCCTAACAGAGGGTGGCATTAATGCACTTTCGTTGATCCGTTTTCTTCTATCCCTCACACAATCAAATATTCTCATTGCTTTCATTGCAAGCCAATACATTTAGAAACACTGTTCAGTGTGGATAAGGTCTGAATCTAAAATTATATAATCTGCCTCGCTGTTGTTAGTCCGAAAAATAACTAAACGACCATTGGCTGTTTCAGATGAGGTTCGCACCGGTACCTATCGCCAACTGTTTCACCCAGAACAACTGTTAACCGGCAAAGAGGATGCCGCTAACAACTATGCTCGCGGGCACTACACTGTTGGAAAGGAAATGATTGATCTTGTTTTGGACAGAATTAGAAAATTGGTAAGCCATTAACCAGCTGGTAAAACTACATTTCTTGAGGAGGGCTGCTGTTTCGTTTTTGTTTTAATGGTCTGACACTTTCTCTGCACAGGCTGACCAGTGCACAGGTTTGCAAGGTTTTCTCATCTTCCATTCCTTTGGTGGTGGTACTGGCTCTGGATTCACATCTCTGCTTATGGAGCGTCTGTCTGTTGACTATGGAAAGAAATCTAAGCTGGAATTTTCAATCTACCCAGCGCCACAAATTGCAACAGCGGTTGTGGAGCCTTACAACTCCATTCTGACCACTCATACCACCTTGGAACACTCTGACTGTGCCTTCATGGTGGACAATGAGGCCATCTATGACATCTGCCGTCGCAACTTGGACATTGAGAGGCCAACTTACACCAACCTGAACAGACTGATTGGTCAGATTGTGTCCTCCATCACTTCATCACTCCGTTTTGATGGCGCCCTGAATGTTGACTTGACTGAGTTTCAGGTTGTTTTCAGTAACATTAGGTGATAATTTTGTTAAATTCATAAGCAAATTATTCACCGAATCTAATGTCAGTCGCCAAGACCACCGTCTCTTATTTTGAGACCACTGATACTTATTTTGTTGTTCTAGTGATTTGCTGATACTGAATATCTTTGCGGCCTAGATAAGATTTCTTTTTGACCTAGTCAAACGTGCATCGTCAGTTCCGTACACTTGTAAAGTAACATAATTTGTGCAAAAATAGAGTAGTGGTAGCCAGGAGCTAACACTGTGTTTCCACTGATGAAGGCTTAAGCACCAGCCGAAACGTCTTGAATGAAACATTAAAAAAATAGTCAGTGTTAAACAATTATCTCGCATAATATGTGCAAACTTAGCCTTTATTTCCATAAATTTTATTTTTGTAGACAAACTTGGTGCCATACCCACGTATTCACTTCCCTCTGGCCACCTATGCTCCTGTTATCTCTGCTGAGAAAGCTTATCACGAGCAGTTGAGTGTTGCTGAAATCACCAATGCTTGCTTTGAGCCAGCCAATCAGATGGTTAAATGTGACCCGCGTCACGGCAAATACATGGCCTGCTGTCTGCTGTACCGTGGTGATGTGGTGCCCAAGGATGTGAATGCAGCTATTGCAACAATCAAGACCAAGAGGACCATTCAGTTTGTGGACTGGTGTCCAACTGGCTTCAAGGTTGGTCGCAAAGTCTGCGTGCAGTATAATTAACCCTAACTATGTTCTCCTCAGTTCCTCGCATTCCCCACATGTTATTTAGTTGTCAGAGATACGATCATTTGGGAATGTACTGTATAGATTAGTGTTCAACTCTGGACATCAATTCATACTGTTTAAAAATTTAATAATTTGCGTTTTTTTAGGTTGGAATCAACTACCAGCCTCCCACTGTTGTTCCTGGCGGTGACTTGGCCAAGGTTCAGCGTGCTGTGTGTATGTTGAGTAACACCACAGCTATTGCTGAGGCCTGGGCCCGTCTGGATCACAAGTTTGATCTGATGTACGCCAAGCGTGCTTTTGTCCACTGGTATGTGGGTGAGGGTATGGAGGAAGGAGAGTTCTCTGAGGCTCGTGAAGATTTAGCAGCATTGGAGAAGGATTACGAGGAAGTTGGCGTGGATTCAGTTGATGCTGAAGGCGAGGAGGACGAAGGAGACGAGTACTAGACAAGCGGTTTATCATCACAGATATCAGTTAAACTACTATACTTTTAAAAAATTCGCCATTAAAGATCTGTTTCATTAGACTGGATGTGTGGTAGTTTATTTCGTAGCGCAATTCTCAGTAACTGCGCAGATCCAGAAAGGGCGATATTTCCCTATGCGACCGCAAAAATTGCCCAATGCAGTATTTCCTGTATTCTGAAGATCATGATTTGTATTTTGGGCTTTCTGATCTTGTAACCAAATACAGAGCGTTTTTAAGGACGGACATCTTTTCGTTCAAATATGGAACTACATTATTTGAAAGCTTTCTGTGGGGTAGCATGTTAGACGTTTGTTTTTCCCTCCCCCCATGGGGTTATGTGCGTACAAGAGTACGTGCGGCACCAAAAGCCATGTTTTTTTTAGCCATTTTGGCCTGAAATAGGGTACGCAATTCAAGAATTCAACATACTCGATAAGGATTACACAATTCCAATAGCAATTTCAAACCCGAATTTAATTAACTGCGGTTCGTCCGAATAAAGAAATCAAGTGTATCAAACTGACTAACGTGCCGGCCAAAGCCTATCACAGATCTATAATCCGAACCAGAAGCATATAAACAATCTAGGTGATATGCTTCTGTCCGGAATTAATAATGACAATAAAACTTAAAGCTTTAAACTTTAAGTGTCAAACCATGTAGCCTGGGAGAACTCCAATAAGGGGACACAGACTAATACAAAACAAAAAACTGAGAAGACTAAGATATCTACACTAAATTATGAATAATGCAAAATGCAGTCTGACATGTTTCTGAGAGAAAGCTAACCTTACAGGTAATGTTAACTTGGTTTACGATCCATGATCCGAACTTCAAGACGAGTAGAGTCCGGAATCCGGGCTAAAATGCACAGCTGATCCACGATCTACGGTATTTTAGAAATCCGCGAATCCCCTCAGTCCGCAGTCCGTGCGCTCTTGAAGTCCAATTAACCGCCCACCCTCCACCCCGACCCTTCCTCTGGAAAGATTGCGTGACGGCCCAAAGTTATTATGGGATATGCTCTTAGTGAGCACGGTGGTAAAGATGTCGGCGGATTGCGCGAATCTCTCAAAGACGTTTTATGGTCGTTCTCTGCCACAAAACCTGATTGATTATCGGTCTGCAGAATCCAAAACTCGCTTGTGTCGTGCTCTTCAAACTGGCTATGCTGTTCCATACCTCTCTTTGTCCTCATGTTTTAATACACAAGCTGAACCTGCATACTGCGGTGTTAGTACACTAGCCATCATTTTAAACGCGTTACGGATTGATCCTCAGCGCATTTGGAGAACTATTTGGCGGTGGTATTCAGAGGAACTTTTAGACTGCTGTCGTCCTTTAGATGATGTGAAGAAATCTGGAATAACTTTGGAAGAATTTGTTTGTTTAGCAGAGTGTAATGGGGCTTCTGCTTTCCTTGTGCGACCTTCTGACGCTAAAGAACAATTTGAAAAGTTTGTACAAACCTTAGAGCGAGTTTGTACTGGAGATAGACAGGAAAAAGGTGAAAATTTGGACGAAGAAAATCCAGAAGAGATTATGGCCATATCTTATTCACGGAAAACTCTTGGACAAACTGGGGATGGTCACTTTAGTCCCATTGCTGCAATGGACAAGGAAACGAGCTCCGTGTTGCTGTTTGATACAGCAAGGTTTAAGTATCCGCCATATTGGGTCCCAGTTGAGCTGCTGTTTCAATCAATGTTACCACTGGATAGTGCAACAGGCAAGAGTAGAGGTTACGTGCTCTTGAAGGCCAGACATGAATTTCAAGGAAGGAAAGTATGCTGTATTTTGAGAGAGAATATGGATGAGGATAACACCCCTCGAAGAGATTTGCCAGAACCCAAGCCAGCTTATGAGAGCGACCAATGCAGTTCGGTGCCTTGCAGTGTTTGTACTGCCTCACCACTTACCCCTTCCCCTTCTTGACAGTAATAAATGTAATAACTAAGACACTTGCAATGTCTATAGAATAGAGGAATATCAGGCATCTTAATTGTGGTCTGGTTTGAACCCAAGGTTTAAGAAAGAGGCTGACTCCCCTTCAGTTGTCTCTTGAGAAGTGCTGAATGTATGATAGCCATGGCCAAGGAAACCTGGATGAAACCCCTCGTGCTCATGCTTCCATTGTTAATATTCAATGGACCTTTGAGACAACTGGGGCAAGTCTACAAAAATGGTGCACTGGTACAGTTCAACCCCTATTAAATGGCCACCCTCAGGGAAATTGATTGTGGCTGCTTGAAAGGGGTTGGCCACTTATTAGAGGTAAAAATAGCATGTGTAGCTGGCGGGATTTCACTCTCGAGTGCTTTTGTTTTGGCGGCGAAACCATGAACACAAGCAGTAAAGCCGCAGGTTCGCCGCTCGCGAATTTCCTCCCAGGGCACGAGGAAAAAAATGGCAGCTTCGCTGCCATAGTTTATGATGGGCTTTTGTTAGTGGTCTTATCGATAATGATGAAAAAGTAGCTTCTTCTAAGAAACATATGCAGTTCAAGACAAGAGTGCAAAAAACATACCCTATTTATGACCAAAACAGCTGAAAAAACATACCCTTTGGGGCTGCACATATCTATATAGCCCATATAAGGAACACCCCCCCCCCTCCCCCGCCTCCGGGCTGTAATCAAATGTTAGACTCAACTCTGGTTACCATATAAAGGTAACTAATAGTATTCCCTCCCCCCCTCCTCTTATCCCCTGGATGGAATGCTATTCCATTGCAGGATTAATTCCCATTAATTCCCAGTAGGTGGATAAGATTATCCACCAGATCAATTGCTGTCTATTGGGTTCTCGTTGAGAAAGCAAATTATGCAATGCATTGAATAATGATCTATGTGGTGGATAGCATAATGCTTTCTTTCAACTGAATTACAGCTGAACTGTGTAGAGAGGCGCACTGAGAGAGTCAAGTGTCTTTCCCAAGAACACAGCATAGAGTATAGTAGATAGGGCAGACTGCAGCAGCAGATCCAGGAATTTTCTTAGGAGGGGCTGCACCACTAAGGAAAGTAGTAACTGACTGGTGAGGTAAACAAATTTTAAAAGTGAATACAAAGAAGAAGGCTTCATCTCAGAAAGGGGTGTGCACCCCCTGCACTCTCCCCCTAGATCAGCCCCTGGACTGTTAAACAGCTAAGATATTTTAATACAAAAATAAACATACAGTTGTATTTTATCAATGTGTACAATACACAGTTAAATGATTCCTACTTTTTAAATTATTTGTAAGCCCCTAGACTTCTTTGCAAAATGTTAGTCTGTTAGGTTTGAAATCAGACAGTTTTGTGTGTAATAAGGGGCATAGTATTTTCTGGAGTTCTGGTGTTGCTAATGTATGCAAAAATGACAATAACTTCTAGTCTGATAACCAGGTCAAGTTTTGTCTCTACATGTATTTACTGATTGGTGTATGATAAAATTGATATTTTATCATTTCAGCAATTCTATATGCAAGACTAGCAGAAATGATTACTTTATGGTTTAAGACGTATTATTAAATATGATTATCATAACTGTAGGTAAATTTGATTCATATTAGGTGTACTTAAGGAGACTGTTTATGTTTAAGTATTAAATGATCCCAATCTGGAAAGTAATCTTCTTTTATAGCATAGCAGTGTGCCTCTAAGTTCTTTAACTGTGATCGAATCAGTTTAGCCTGTGGACTGTGTGGAATATTCCAGAGAAACACTGCAACTAATCCAAACAGTGCAGCATCAAGAAGGCATGGCTTGTTACCCATCACAAACTTTTTCTTTCCTAACAGCTGCGACACAGCCCTCAAGTCTTTCTCTGCAATGCTGTAAATTTCTTGTCTAGAGTGCCGTCCTATTCCATGACTCCACAGGGACCGACCCATGTGGTAAGATACAAACCAAGACACTATATGTTTCAATGGAATGGGCATCACTCCAAGCAAGGGTGACATTCTTCTTGTATCCATGAGATCAGCCACAAAGCTGTGATATATTAGTGTCCTGTTTGAAATTAAACACAGGATTACTTTTTTGGAGCGGTTTTCAGTTGAGTGTCAAAAGTAATTAAACAATTACTTTGGTTTTGGTTTTGGTTTTGGTTTTACTACAGTTCGAGATTAGCTGAGAAGTCTAATTGGTAAGTAATTGGTTTTGGTTTTGGTTTTATGACACTAAATTGAAAACCGCTTTATAATAAATAAATAGTACGTTTGTCAAAGCAGACCATTTTACCTAGGTTCTGAGAAAAGCTTTTGTGCCAGAGAATGAGAGAATGTTTTTGATTACCAATGATTATGTTCCTGTACAAATAAAAAAGTGTGGGCTTAAGTGACATTGAATTTTTTTTTTCTGGTGACCATGTCCTTCTCCATTTGGCACTAAATACTTATAGTAGTTGGCAACAATTCCCTCTTTGAACTTCAGGCTCAACAGATTGCTCCAAATAAACTTATGGTTTCTGCATTTTTGACAACATCAACTAAAACAGTGGTAGATCCAGACCTTGAGCTAAGAGGGGGTGGGGCTCGGGTGGGGGCGGTTTGTTTTGCTGGCCCTGCCGGCTTTTCTTCCTTCTGTGATTTTCTTTTTTTTTTTTTGGCAAAATAAGGGGGGCCCAGGGCCCCGGGCCCCTCCCCTACATCCGCCACTGCTAAGAATGTCACAGCTCCTGCAGTGCAGTGATGAAAGGGAAGCGGGGGAAATGCGCTAAATCAATATAAAATGTGGAGATTGACAAGACTGAAGATAGCTGATACTAAAGAGAGAGCTGCTAAACACATCCATAGTAATCAAACTTACTATAAAATGAAACTGATATAATATTGTTAAACTTCGTACCAGTAAGTATTCTCCTCGAGTGTGACCAGCATCGAGTGTGCAATAGCTTTTTCCACAACACTCAAATGGGCATCTGGGTCAAATTGAAATTCTTCGTTGAGGAAACGGATTATAAAGTTAGAATCAGCAACGGACTTTCCATTGTATTCTATCCATGGAACTTTCCCTTTACTCGACATATTGAAACTGTAATCGCTCTCATAAGGGATATTGTTCATTCTTAAGTACGCTTCTAACTTGAGACACGGTGGAGAGACATTTAAAACTCTGTTATTTGGTGGCATTTGATGAAGGACAACCGTTCCATTGCGGCCCTTCCGACTTGACTTTGGTTTCAGTTTTCTAAAAACTAAAATCGCCTGTACCACCAGTAGAAGAAAGATAGAAACACAAGCGCTAACAACAACACCAATCAACCTGTACAAGTCAATCGCCATTTTTGATTGAGCTGTGGAATGTAAAGAATTCAAGCTATGTGAACTCAAAACGAGGTTAATGACGTCATTGGACGCCATCTTTCCGTCTCATAGAACGAAGAGCGAACGGTGGATAACAACCTAACTTTTCATGAATTTTAGCAAATCCAGGCGCTGTAGGGACCATCAAAATGCCGAAAATGAAAATTTTAGATTGTATAAAATAGCCCTTAAGGATTTTAGGTCGGAACGTTGTAGTTTTTCTCGCGAGAACAGCCAGTGAATCATCAACTGTGCGTCCAGCTAACACGAATTTTTTAACAAATTTCAACCGTAAGTTTTAGTTTTCGTTTAATAAGCTGGACAGACTGTAAGTCTCAAATGGCCGATCCTGCCTCCAGAAAATCAGCAACTCTCAGCCGTTTGCGGTCGCAGTTACGACGAAAGCGAGAATCGTTGGCGGATCAATTTGACTTTAAAATGTACATTGCTGTTGTTTTCAAAGATAAGGTAAGCCAGAAACGTTCTAACGAGTGACCGACTTACTAGAAGCAATTTTTTCAGCAAGTTATTTATTTTTTCTTAAAACAAGACTTTTGCAATAACTTGTTATTGTTCTGTGTGTATCATTTACATTTCCAAGACTAAGTTATTTACCCGTGATTAAATTAAAATGCTGATCCAGACTATAATTTTAATCTTTATTTATAATTTATTGTCAACCCAAAATCTTATAAGCCTGGTTCTCAAATACATACATACACTGTTGCTCCCTAAAATGGGCTTTCACCACAAATGCTTCTGGCATACCTGCAACATAGTCACTGCCTGCAACTGGCAATATGTGGCAATCTATCCCAGTCAAGCTTGTGGCCAACACAATGTAATAGGGTACAGAAGGTAAAAATATATATCGTGGTTCTATTTCACCCGTGATTAGATAGAATTTGGTTTTTCCTTTGTTCTGGTGTATTGTAATACATAGTAATCAGGGCTTCTGAGACAAATTTGCGGAAAAAACAGCCAGTTTTGCAGGAAATTCGCGGGAATTTTTGGGCAAATTTCACTGAAAAACGATATGTAAAAAACCTCTGATTTTGTGAGAATTTTATTGGGCAAATTTTGCTGGAAAGGGATTGTTTTGCACTGATTTGACGAACGTTTTTAACGAAAAAAAGAAGGCAATTTTGCCATTTTTTTTGGTAAATGATGAGCTTTAGCCTCTGCAATAACAACAGCAATAGAAACACTGATTACTTACAAGTGTTGGCACTTGAGACGTGACAAAACTCAACTAGGGTCTCTCCATTCTTGCTCCAGGGAGCCCTGGGAACGAGGTTGACTATTGTTGTGGAACACTTGAGATTTAACACATTCCATTTGTTTAACACAGAAGAAGAAGTCAGCCCTGTTTGAAATGGCAGAAGTGATTCCTGTGATGACCAACAACTATGAAGACAGTATCTTGAAAGGAGTGCAGGTAATCAGATGATAATGTTGATAACATTCAAGTTAGTAATTAACAAGTGTGTTTGATTGCACTTGCTATATTCAAACCACGAAAGGATAAAGACTCACACGGCCAACTGACAGGATGATAATTTCCTTCCTGACCAAGTGTGAGAGCACGGTAGGCATGTCTTTTTTCCTGGTTGACGACCAATGTCAAGCAGTGTGTTGTCTTCTAAAACATGGCTTTTTGTCTTGATATGACAGGAAAACTGTAAACCAAATGTCTTCAGAGTGATCATAAAAAGATAATGATATTATATATACAGTGGAATTCCTCAATTTTTCAAACCTGCCGATAACTTGAACCAAAAGTCATTCCCTCTCCTCAGTCAAACATTGTAATTTTACCCCCAAATTCTCAAACTATCCGATTTTTCAAACCAATTTCGTTTCACTTGAATGTTCGAAAAATGGGGATTCCATTGTGTATTTTATATGTACATATCAAACATGTTAACCTGTGGGCATTGTTAATTTATTGTTTTCTTTTTTTTTCAAGGAAGAGGTATATTCACTTGAAAGCTCACGGCAGTTGTTGGCAAAGGACATTGTTCAGCTTCATGCTCCTAGATATCAGTGTTTGAGAAAAGTATGTAACATGTCTGTACCTTCACAAATGTCTCTACTCCTTGTAGATGTTACATTAAGATGTTTTCATTCGATTATATCTATTCCCTTGATTTTAAGAGACCACTCATTGCTGGGAGCAACTACAGAATGCAGGGCCACTTTGGACCACCTCTTTTACATGTGTCAAAACCTTTTGTAGAACAAAGCATAGCACAATAGGTACTTCTGTGATTCGATGAGATGTAAATAAGTAACCAGGTATTCTGAAGTCTAGCCCATTCTTGTTTTTGAGATCCAAGGGTGTTGTAAATTAGATATTTTGCACACTGCTCTATTTTTTGCATACCCAACATGCCAGTTTTCATTAATATTTTGATCATTCCTTAGGATGTGATTGGATGTGTGCAAGAAATTGATTTCTTTCTGTGGCCTCGGAGTGACATTGATAGGATTGTCTGTCTGCTGTTTTCACGATGGAAGGGGAATGAAACGTCTGAATATAGACTCATTCAGGTGACTTGCCTCTAAACATATTTCAATAGTTTTATTAATTAGCTTTATTATATGGCTTGTGTTTGTAGCCAATATAATGCTCGCTTTAATTGGCTTATTCTAGGGCATTATTTGCTCGTAATGCCCATGGGCCAATTATGGGCTTGCAAAAGCAAGACAAAAAGTCATATAATAAAAAGCTTATTAACCCTGATTGTTCGGTCTTTATGGTTAAACATCAAACCTTGGCCTTACCATATTGGCCTCGCTATCACTCGGTCAATAAGGCAAAATCTCGGTTTGAGATTTTCCCATAAAGACATTACTCTCTGTTAGTAAGTTGCTAGTATAAGAAAAAAAGTCAATGATCTGTCTCATGACTCGGCCAAAACTTCAGGAACATTTCTGTTCATCTAGTGTAGTACTCTTCACTGGTCTGATGATCTTCTTGTCAACAACTTCTGGCAACTCACAAAGCTAGACTGAACAGATATGAACAAAGAGCCTTTACAGTGACATGGATGGCTACATAAGTTGATCCTAGTTCTAGTTTTAAACCTTAGTTTTAGTTTTAAGGTTTTAGCTTTTATTACTTCTGTATTTTAGACATTTAATGTATATTTTAGAGCACCCTCCTGAAAACCACCTCTAGGTGATTGGAGGCCTCCTCTTAAAATATTAATTTGTTATTGTTATTATTATTATCAAGACAATGGCATACCATACCATGTAACATGAGACCTAGTATTTACATGGTCATTTTCAGACCTGGTAAATACATTATACATTGTGTTAATATATGTTTCCTTGCTGCATTTCAAAGAAACTGACAGTTGCCTTTCTCCATTCAGGGCAAGTTTGAATTTGAACCTTGTGACTATGAGAAGCAATTGCTGAGACTTCTAAGTAGAAAAGAGCACACTGGTTTGATCATCAACAATCCTTCACAATCACTGTTCTTCTTTGTCAACAAACATCAGTTACAGGTAAAAGCTTTATTGGAACTCTTCCAAGTTATATTTTAACTGAAACAGTTTGTCTTTCGTTTTTTTTCCTATAAAAACAGCTCTATTCTTGATCTCAAATGTTTGCTTCACGTATCAGTATAGATAGATAGGCACCTTTATTAAAAGTAAAAATCTATAGGTAAATTTTCAGGGTAGTCCCTTCTCTGCTTTATAGAAAAATGGATACACAAGTTAAGAGGTTGGAAATAAATTTATTTGTTATGTTGTTAAAATTTAGGTAATACACTCCAACCTCCAGTTGCGACCACCTCTCGTAAGTGAACCCCTCTCCTCAGCGACCATTTTTCCAAAGTACCAAAAGTTTCCAAGTCAAACCACTATAGATGTATTTGGAACATCTTGTAAGCGACCACCTCTCATTAACGACCATGACCACTTTTAGAGCTAAAAGTTTGAATTTTTCTTTTGTTTTTTTTACCTCCCGAAAATGACCACTTGCCAGATAATAGAGCGGAAATTGGATAATAAGGCATTGTAGTTTATCAGAAGCAAACCATGATACTCTGAATAAATAATTTGGAAAGCTGAAATATTTTTGTGGCTACTAAAAGTTTTTAGATGGGCATTGGCACATGGCACAAGTCTCTACAGTTGTCATATGATAATGAGGCAAAATTTTGACTCAATATGGTGTAAGCTCTCGCAAGCAACCATCTCCTCTAAGCAACCACCTTGGCTTGACATTTTGGTTGGTCACTTACGGGACGTTCGACTGTAGTCATAAATTTTTTCTAGACCCAAGAAGCTCAAAACATTGAGTTGCTGTATATAAATATGGTGTGTAGGCTCATACACAAAAATATAGTTTATATGTATGAGGAGTACTATAACTGTTGTTTACTGATTATTATTTTCAGGCTGAAAAGAGTAAAGTTGCAGTGTTCAAGATATCAAGTATCTGTCTTCATATAACACAAGTGAGGAGAGAAATCTGTATTTTCATTTCTTTGGCAGAAAGGATAGGCACATACTAGGCTTTGAATTTGCTGTGTGTGTGCAAATATGCAGGCTTTTAGCCAGGAATTGAAAAGTGGGCACCCAAACCTTTCTAAAGGGCGTGAGCGCACCGCCCTCCTAAAAATTCTTCAGTTTTGACATCAGCTATTTGAAGATTTCCAGATATGCTAACTAGCATCGCATCCAGGGGGAGTAGAAATACTCTTAGTTGCTTCATGCCACGGAAACTGGGATAAGCTCCGTCCTGATGGGCCACCTGGCTCGTATGACTTGGCTCAAAAAACTACTTTCAATGCGGCAATGCACATGTACATCTGCTTTTAACTGTGGGCGTCTGCCCAATGGCTAGAAACCTGTTGATATGTCAACCCACAGTTATTAAACAAACTAAGACAAGTTCCTCAAACACAGCAAACTATAATTTTTACAGATGTTGCTTGTGTCTAATTGGATTTTTGTAGGTATAAATTTGCTTTAAGCTTTGTTTCATTAGAATCCGATATTTTTGTCCAAAATCAGATAAAAAGTGTCCCAAAATTAAACGTCCGAAATTTTTTGCAAGTAATGTTTACCGAAATTGGCTATTAGTAGACTACGAGTAGTCCCTGTTTCGCATAATCCGTCGTGCGTGACGCGAAAGAAAACCGCGAGAAAAAAATGGCCGCGCGCCCCTGGATTTCGCGCGACACACACGACGAACTTAGCGAAAGAGGAACTACTCGTAATCTAGGCTAGCAGGGAATGGTGTGATTGAGGGAGGGAAGGAGGGTAGTGTTCTTACTGAGCTGTTTTTCTCTTGTGTTGTTATAGGACCAATTGACTCACTGGGGAACTGAACTCAGAGAACACGTCCTGGCACCTTTTATGCCCGATTGAGCCATTTTATTGATAAGCTGATCTTGTATTAACAGAAACTAAGAACTGGCACCCGTCTTTCTGCGTTTATGATTTTGTCTGCCCAATACCTGTCTAATTTGTTTGATCCTGTGAGATTAACAGTCCTGATGTTGACTCTGTGTTCATTTTGCAGTGCTGTGTAAATGACACTAATAGTCACTTGGCTTTTGCTGAAGTTAATTTTTGCCTAAGAGATTAAAGTTCAAGAAAATATCTGTCACTCAACCGAACTGTCAATAAAGATCTCTTTTCGGAACTTTTAGTGTCTTACAGTTAATTGTGGTAACTGAAAAGAGTGTTTACAGCCAACAACGAAAAATATGTTTCGATTTCGTTTCTGTCGAAAGAGTTCCTTGAATTTTTTTTTCTTTTTTAGATCGAAATGTTTCCACTAATAGGTGGCAGCCCCCGTTTTGCAATTTAGGAAATGCAGTGAACGGAAACCAAACAATGGGAGTATACATAGAAAGACAAAGTGAAACTTTTTAATGGTAATAGGACTGAATGGAGTCCAATTCGGTCTGTAAATATACAAGTGATTAACAAAATCGGCGGGAGTCCGATTTGTTAATCACAAGTATGATTATTAGACCTTAAAATTAGACCTTCGTAGTGACTAGTTCGTAGACGAATTATTGACTTCTCAGCTGGCGTTTGGACGAGTCGTTTTCTGTCCCCCACTGAGCGTCATTTTTGCCAAAAGATTTCTTCCTTTTGGAGGAAGAATGGACATGTCAATTAGCAGGTGAAGCCGTTGATAATTGGTTTTGTGATGCTTATTGTGGCTGGAACTGCTTTTCTTATCAGCTAATGACTATCTGGTTCGCTTCCACCATCCTAAAAATCCCCTTGAACTTTTCCAGTTGTTTTGTTAACTGTCGCAAGGTGCTTTTAGCCAATCAGCAAAAAGATGTCTTAGCCAATCAGCTACCAAAGCTAAACCCCCTCATTGGGCGGCTTGGCTTAGCTTTTCTTGCCACCCGTTACATGGCCAAACCCATCAAACACCTTTGATCTACTCTTATTTTGTTTACATAGCACGTTTGATGTAGTGCAAATGAAAATTCACCAGTATAAAGCAGTAGTTTGGGGTGTAAGACGCTTTTTGTTTTCCCAGAACTTGTCCTTCGATTTTTTGCCAAGTTAGTATAATTCGTTAAAAGAAAACGGATGTACCGCTTGTCTCTGCGCTTACGAATTGTTAACATCCAATGTTGGAAACCCAAAACGTTGTTAGCGAGAAGTCGATGTCAAAACAAATTAACCAAATTAATCAAGCGGTCATTTGATGTCGTTACGCCCGACAGAGCGACAGCAGAATTGTTTTCCAGGATTAATATAATCATTTTATTGGTTCGATCCGCTCCATTAGTTCAAACAAACATTAGCATTCATAGGCGATGCGTGGCGTAATTAGCACTTTGTTTTGGATTTTGTAGAGTACACAAAAGCTTTATTTCTACTATATATTTGTCATTCCTGCCAAAGAATGCATTTCTTTCCAACAGATTCGTAACTTGCTTGTTAATCTCTGACTTAAACAAATGCACGAGGAGGATTCTAGCACAGCCATGGAAGGGTCGGCATCAGTTTTGGAATTAGGAAATCGTCGTTTGTTTGAACCGCAAAAACTTCGAAAGCGTGTATCATTCAAAGATGAAGCTTGGGTTATTAATATTCCCGCTGGTGAGGAAAGCGATGTGGATTTGCGAAGGAGTGTTATATTGACCAGAAACGCTGTTGCGAACGGAACGCTCACACCGAGTCGACGACCAAGTTTAGAAACGTTTTCTAGTAAGGCTTCTTTGTATGCGAACAAAGACCAACGAAGTCCGCAAGCACATTCAGGCAGAATTGTCAGTTCAGGACAAGCAACAAACCGCGGTCCATACAAGTCAATTTTGAAAACACCGACACCAAGTCACCAAAAGGACAATCATTTACACAGAAGTCAGATGCCTGCACGACACTTCCGAGATATTTCTGCGCGGAATTCAGTAGATAGCTACTTTAAACAGGGTTCGAGGCATTTACAGCCATCTAAAGACTCTGTAAACAGACTAGAGAACGACGCTTTCGCAAGGCCCCTACCAGCGAGACGTTCACTAACAATGCCCCGAGCTCTTGGCTCTGACAAGGACATCAGCTATAACAAAACTGGACGTTTTGTTGGTAAAGAATATCCGGCGTCCAGTAGACCAGCTGTCGAGCTGAACTATAACCAGTACCACAACGAACGAGATGAAACGAAAAACACCGCAACACAGCCCGGAGGAGTTAACTTCAACATCGTTGGGGTTACTTACCGAAGTGTGAACGAAATGCCATATTTTTATGACATTAGAGGACTAGCTAACAGAATTAACGAGTATTCCTCCGGTACGAAATCTCCGCTCAACGGTCAAGCACGTTTAGAGCATTCCTCGGTTCCTAAGCCACTTAACCAGTTTGGTCCGTCCAAAAGGGAAGAAAGACATTTTTCGGCAATTCCTGCTATTGAAGCGTTTAATAGAAGAAACCGAGGTGCAAGAAGACATTTTTCAAGCGCTTGGGCCTCAGAGCAGGTTACAAGCCCGAAGAGACAATTACCGAGAGCTTGGCAACCAGCCAAGCAGTATAATTTCTCAACGAAATAGAAATGTTCTGCACTCAACTTTTACATTCAGATTTGTTCCTCAAAAACACGTCCTAGTAAGGAGGTTCTTTACATTGGAATGATTTTACAAGTTACGTTCAGTCACAGAATGAATACAAATGTTGCTGTTTCTTTGGCATGTTTGAGTGTTTCTTCTCCCCAGCATGGATGGGTATTAAGGCGCCTTCCGCACTACGCCGAAGAGATTTGAAAACGCAGCTTTATTTCTCACCAGTTACGACTACCGTCCACGCTAATCCGTCACGAAAACGGAACTTTTCGAAAGCGCTCTTCAAACCGGAGGAATTTGAAAACCCCGGCTTTTCGTTTTGGTGTAGACGGAAAACAGTCTGAAAACGGAGCTTTTCTAAAACGATGGCGTCACGATAACTATGTGATTTCCCTTCTCGAGATTTTTTCAAACACCAATCTAAAATGACCGGTGATTGTTGCATTTTTAAATTGCTCCGACGCTGTGTGGATAGAACACATTTGATGCATTTTCAGAGCCAAACCTCCGTTTTAAAATTCCTCCGGCGTACTGTGGACGAGGCCTAAAAAGGGCATTTTTGCTGGCGTCTGGCGTCAGCAGTCTCACCAGTGCATGTAGTAAGTTATGCGCACTATAATTTGAGATACAATTTCTTTTTACCACAAATGTTCACAACAAATTCTTGACTTAAGCGTATTTTCAGATTTTAATCGGAAAACAATACGTTTGTATAACCATGTCCCTCGATGGGATCTTGTAACAAAACAGCTTGTAAGCAACACAAAAGCATGTGTTACATGCTTCTAGCTAACAGTAACAAACAGCGAGTTACAAACACCGCTGCCTACACGCGCCGGACTTGCGCAACAACCAGCTATCACAAACGCTCGTGCAATATTTCTCGATTTCTTTGACAAATTCATCGATACCGTTAGTGAATAAAAGTCACCCTCACCAAAAGGCGCGCCTCGAGAAATTTTTAACTCGAACTTGAAGACACAAACATCGACACAGAACGCACTTTTCTTTGTTTATATATCTTATAGCATAATTATATCAAAATGAATTTTATATATTTAATGTGTTTTTTAAGTAATACACGGCGCGCACGAAGGACATCAGTGCTGTAACCATCACAGGTCAACGCGTTTGAATTTTAAACAGGCAGGAGTCCAGTTTTACTGAGGTTGAGTCCATGTTTAAGCACACAGTACCGACACGCGAGTGAAGATGTTAGCTTGGAAATCCATCAGTTCTTCACCAAAACTAGAGCAAGCAGGGCCATTCTTATATACATTCCGTACTCTGCCTGACGGAAATACGCCGCTCGAGGATCAGAATCAACCTCCACGCTGAGGGAAAGAAAAAAGAACAACGAAACACGAATTAATTTTAACAGCCTTAAGTTGACAAATGGCTTAATTTTGAGTTACTTGACGTGACGTTTCCACAGCCCTCGCTATTTATGTTGGTTTAGGTAGAGTGGGTAGCTCATGGGTCGAGAAGGGTATGTGATGTGATAAAGTGGAGCCTGCAAACTAGAATTAAGAAGTCGTACTCGTACTCAATCTTACACTCGTAATCAAATCTGAAGTCCCCCATTATTTACAGGCCTCACCTGATTTCATTCACACGCGGCAAGGGATGCATAACCACCATCTTTTCTTTAGCTTCTGTTAGAATCTGAGGTGTGATGACGTAACTTCCAAACACCTGATGTCAATCAATCAGTCAGTCAGTGAGCCAATAAATCAATCAATCAATCAATCAATCAATCAACCAATCGATCGATCAATCAATCAGTCAGTCAATCAACAATGAATCTCAATTGTTAAGGCTAGACGAATACCTACTGGAGAAACTGAGAAGTCAAAATATGCTCCGAATTGCGCCAAGCAAATTCACGGACAGTCTTGTTGACTTCTCTGTTAAACAAACCTCGACAACCACTAGGACAAACGATTACAGATCGTTTACGAACTCAAACATCGACAATCACAAGAACAAACGGTTATAATAATTAGTGAAGGTTTACGAACTTACAAGCGCGTCAGTAGCCTCTCAACAAGGGACAACCACGAAGAAAAAATTAACTAATCTGTTTCCTCTCACGTTCTTTGGCTCACAGACTGCTTTTCCTTTCCTAAATTCAAGAGACTGCTGTCCGAAGCTTTCACATACATTGTTAGTCTGTAAAGACCAAGGTATTTACCTTTTCGTACTCTTCTTGGCTTTCAAATCTTTCGCGTTGAATTCGCGTCACGTAAAGAACGTCCGTGTCAGGAAGGGCATCCATGAGGTGAAGATATTCTTTCTGTTAAAACAATACAAGCCAAGAACGTCAGATAGTTTGATTTAATTCTCTATCAGTGCCAGAATTTGACATAAATAGATGAAGACTATTTCTCCTCAGATGGTCCAAAGGCCCTGATTCTCATCACACTTCCATGAACCAGTTTAATTTCAGTAAAACATCCCATAAGTAACACACTCAGACAAATTAAGTCAAAGACGCTTTTAAAAAATCAGAGCTAGGATGGAGTGCACTTTTGTTCAAAGGTGCTATATCACGATTTTGTAGCAAAAATAATTTAAAGTTGAAGAAAACTTCAACATCATAGCTTTCTAAGGAACAAAACAATCAAAATAAATCGAAAAATAACCGGTTAGTCAAGACAAGCCTTTGGAAGACTAATCACAAGAACAACAAATATTGACCTTCATTAGCTATTTCGCCTCAAGTTAATTATGTGTAGTGAAGGTATCTTGTAGCAAAGTCCACTGATGTAGAGCATTTAACTAGTTCAAACGCGCGCCGATAGAAAAGGACAACCAGCTACTTTATAACAAAGAAAAATCATTGGTCATCACGTTCTTGTATTAGAAGAGCGTGTTATTCTGGCAAAAGCATTTTTTATATACCTGCTGGATCCCTTTGCTTTGAACATACTCCTGCACCGAGTCAGGCATGCGCAGTGCAGCGGGTGAAACGTAACGGAGCGTGACGTTATAAAGACAGAGAAGCTTGGCCAATGAGTGAACAGTACGGCCATTCTTCAAGTCTCCCACCATTGTTACCTAAACAAAACACAAACGACAAAGAAAGGTTTCTTGGTGTTAGGTAAAGTCTGCATACAAGCCAAGTGGCTCATCAGGCCGGAGCTTATCCCGCTTTCTGTAGCATGAAACGACTAGGAGTATTTCTACTCCCCCCCCCCCCCCCCCCTCCCTGGATGGGATGCTAGTCCACCGCAGGGTTACCCCAAGCATTAAGTTCGCCGGTTCTCATTTATACACCTGGGTGGAGAGAGGCACTGTGAGAGTTAAGTGTCTTGCCCAAGAACACAACACAATGTCCCTGGCCAGGGCTCGAACCCGGACCGCTCTTAGAGTTCACTTCCCTGAAAATACTTTTGTACAGGCGCTGTTCGAAAACTGAAAAAGCTGCGTTTACAACACGAGGAAAATATTGCGACTTACACGTGGTAAAAAGAAACGATACCTCAAGGTAAGAACAAGACGCTTCACAGCCAAATCTAACACTTAACAAAAGCCAAGTCTCTAATCAGTACTTACCGTCAAACCGTTCACAGTACCAATCTCCTCACGGATGGTAAACACGTCCAAAAGGGCCTGGGTCGGGTGTTCTCCAACTCCATCGCCTGCGTTGATAACTGGCTTGCGGCAGTGTTCCGCAGCTTCCTGTAGTTGGGAAAATACCTGAATATGAGCACCACTCTCAACTATGATCTCATAGCCAGAAAAAAACTGCATATAAATTCCAGTAAATGAGAGCAGAAAGAGATTTGTTATTTACTATTGATGCTGATTTGGATCAGATCACAAAAATGCGATTTAAAGCTGACTTTTTTGACTGACGGGCGGACGGACGGACGGACTAACCGACCGACTGACTGACTGACTGACTGCCTGCCTGCCTGCCTGTGTCTGACTGACCGACCGACCGACACGGATGGCTTACCTGAACTGCTCCAGGCTGTGGATGTCGAATCACCACCACATCACAGTAAGATGACATCACCTGCACTGAATCTGCAACAAACACATAAATAACCATTAAAACAGAATGGTTTTCCTCATGGCCAAACGGGCGCATTACTTTCGCCGTTTCTTTACCATTCAACCGTGGTCAGCTACTGCAAAAAGCATGATGAGATATCGCTCTGCATCTGAAGAGAGCCTTATTACTTCGAGAGAGGGAGACATACATTTAATTTATCGAGAAGTCTGTTTCTCAAACAAAAATATTCTCCACCTTCAGTCTCCCACAAGGATCGGGTAAAACAAACCGTCCGTAAAATTCTAAAGTACAAGCTAGTCGACTTTTTTCCTTTGAATGTAATGCGTTACCTGCTAAGCTTTCTCCTTTCTTGGCTGAGGAATCGTGTTCCTTCATGAAGATCACAGACCCGCCGAGTCTTTGCATCGCCGCACCAAACGAAGATGATGTTCGGGTGCTGACTTCATAGAATAACGATGCCATTACCCTACCCTGTAATCAAGCAATCAATCAATCAATCAATCAATCAATCAATCAAACAATCTCGTGTCCTACATGTAGCCACAATTTTTGGTCGCATAACGTTTTATCTGATAGCGTAACTGCTAAGTCTACGAAGGCGGACGGGGACCGAAGCCGAGAGCACAGTAAAAGATCAGGCCTACTGGATCAGGCCTAGTGGAGGGAAAACGCGTTCCACCCAAAAACGAAAATCAGGTTTTCAACAGTATCAACGTTCACGTGTGGACGCAAAGCCAAATTCAGTTTAATAACGGTGATAAGTTTTTAGATGAAAATGTGCCAGGTGAGGATACGGCCGAGAAGGCGATAGCTCCGTGACCGAAAAAACAAAACAAAACAAAAAGATAACGCTTCATGGTTTTCATTTTTAGCATTCACTCTTTACTCACGGTAGACCGTTGTCCACAAGTTCACAATGTCACGTCACGTGGCAAGTTTTAACCAATCAGCAGAGAAGTCATTACCTTAAGAAGATCCAGTCCACTCTCTCTTTGTACGATTAGTCGCATGTAATGAGCCACGTTGAATAAGTAATGAAGCTGAGTAAAGACAGGATAATAACATTACAAAGATATCTTATCAACCAAGAGCTAGGACCAGCTAATTAACAATTATTCCACCAGCGCGCTTTCGATATGAGATCATAGATACATGGCTATGATCATTTCATAATAACTGTTTTATTAAAAACGTCCCAAAGTATGGAAAACGAAAACAAAATAAAAAGAAAAACGCCCCCCCAAAAAATAACGCGTGCGCTTACCATATTTATAGAACACGGTATAATTGCTCATATACCGCGATGGCTAAGCCAATGAAACCTCTAAAACTGCATCATTAATAATAATTAATATACCTGTTCTCTGTTGAATTTGCTGGCGCTCAGAATGTGTTGACCCAAAAAGACATGGGCTGGCACCCGGGGGAGTGTCAGTGGAATATGAGGATGCGCACCAGGTGACACTGCCAGGGGAGGGGTAAGAAGAGAGTGTGGTACAGACTCTGGAGTCCCCTCTGAAAAGAAAAGCAGTAATAACAGTAAATGAATGAAATCTTCTGCAAATCTGTCCAGAGCTATCGAGTCAGAAAAGTAAGTGTGACCTCTAACTTCGAAATCCGACACTGCAATACAGGAGCAAACTAAAATGCGTGGCGACAAAACTGCTGGATATAACAATTGTCAATTCTCTGTCCATATTCTTTGTGATAAGTAGCAAATTTTATGAATTTGCCAGCAAGATTTACATTCAGTAAATGCGGTTTTGACGAGGAATGAAAACGCGCGCCGTACGTTTGACCATTGTGTGCCCGCGAGACTGCTCTTAAACAGTTGGCAGCGTCAGTTTTGGCGCGAAGCCCATCCACTGTCGCACACAATTCTACAAGGTTACTATTTTGGAAGTTGTACGTCAGCATGATCACACACGTGTTGTCAAAACAGTACCTCCTAAAGGCAAGGCCAGAGGTTCAGCTCCGAGATGCGTATCAACAAACCGATGGACAGAGGGTGGAAAGGCCCAGCGACTGTCTGTCTTCCTCGGGCTGCCTGGTGGAACAAGGGGCTGAGGCTGGTAGATAGGTGGCGGAGGAGCCACTGAGCTCATCACCCGTACATCCTGTCCTGATCCAGGTGCTGCCAACACCTACAACGATTATAAAATGAATTACGAACAGAGGGTCATGAGCAAATCGACAAACCCAACAAGAACATGTGCGTTATACATCTTAGCATATTTTTAAGTCGTGTGCTCCGCAAACAACATGAGATGACCAAATTCAGGGTTACACGAGAACATGAATCACAACGACCAAAAATTATTTATTTTTTATCTGTCTTTATACATCCGTCTGTTATAGCCTAAACAAGTAATAATAACCAGCTTTAGTTTATTCACTTGAAATTTCTATCTGACCTGGTTGTCAATACAAAAATGAACCCAAGTGAAGTTATAACTGGACATACCTTGCCGTCTATGACAGCTGTCTCGCCCCTCAGTACAACTCTTCTGACGCAGCCGTTGACTTTCATCCCAGCAAACGGTGTCCACTGAGCTTTGGAGTAAGTCATGGCTGACGGAATACTCCATTCTTCACCAATTTCCACTTCCACGTACGTGTCCTTCTGCTCGGGAAGACTGAAGATTTGTCGTGGATTTGTGCACAAGCGAAGGATGATATCCTGAAAGCAAAACACGCAATATGCATTAACTTGTACCATTACGCCATTCTTTAAAATTACATGCTAGAAAGTTCATTGATACTGACAAACAATGTCCAATACATCTGTTGTTTTTACTGACTTAACACCGAAACAGTCCACTTTAATAAAAAAAAAAAACATTGTTCGAGAAATAGTAAGCATGTAATTTGTACGAACGAGCGAGCTCCTAGGGCCTGGGTAAAGCGAAAGACGGGCAAATAATGTGTCGCCCTAGTCTTTTGTAAAGTATTCACTCATTCTGGTCGCTTTAATCAAGAGCATGTTTGCTCGTTAATAGTATCTACAGAAAGTGCTTGCATAACAGTTTACTTATAACCCAGTTACTAAATCAGTACAGAGCTGTTTGCTAGTTACACAGGTACCCATGGGTGGCTGCCTTCACAAGCTGGGAAATAAACATGGTTTGTTTCTTACATCAATCGTCAATCGCCCCTGGTGAACTGCAGTCAACAAAAGAGGAAGCATGGTCTCCAGGCCAGGAAATCCAGGCGGTGGTTTCTCAGAATCTTTCTCTTCCAGTGTGTGTGGTGCTACAGAACAACAAAACGACAATCTGTCATAACACAATGATACGCACAGCCCAAGCGTGTTGCGTACGACGTGGCTTGGAAACTATCTTGTGTGTGATCAATCTATTTTTGCCACTTGACGTCCCTCCTACTATGGTGTTACCCAAAGGCTCCCACTGCCAGGGATGGGCTCATTTCTTTTAAAAAGAACTCAGTTCACGCTTACAAACCATGTCTAGGAGAATAACTTGACGTTAATTTGAGTCTAATAACTTTCAAGAGGGCGGCTTAATGACGCTTTAATGGTATGTTTGTTATTTGATATCCTCAAAAAGAATAACTAGATAACACCCCTTTGCCTTAATTACGGTCGCAAAAAAGGAAAACATCTTTAGAAATCCGCAAAAACAAGTTATTTGGTTGCTCAGATTTGGAACACAAACATCGTCACACGACAAGACGATCAAACACGATGTTTCATCATTGGTACTTACCATGATCAGTAGCAAAGCAGTCAATGACGTCAAGATTGTCCCAGAGTGCCTTCTGGTCCTCAGCCGTGACAAGCGGTGGCTTGACCCCATACCTCTTGCCGCCAATCCTGTCCGCGTCATCCTCCGTCAAAAACAAATGGTGCGGTGATACTTCACACGTGACCTGGATTCCTTTCTCTTTAGCAGCACGAATCACAAGAATCTATTCAACAAATACATGTACCTTTACCAAGAATTAGCAGAATTATAGACGGGGAACGAATAGAACGCGTTTAGCAGCACTTTGTTTACAACATAAGATCAGTTTAAAAGTAAAACACTGACTGCATTTGGAGACCAGTGCACAAATTATGACAATGAACAAGTTTCATTGAAGAAACCTTCAGTAAACTTTCAATCTGGGCTTTTTGGGGGAGAGCAATCTACCAATAGGCGAATGCGAATGTCCACATGCAGAGCGACAGCAGGAAAATAAGAAAGCAGGGAGGCAGGTAGATAGCTGGGCATGAAAGAACAAGCTTCCAGGCTTTCAGGCGAGAAGGCAGGCAGGCAGGCAGGCAGGCAGGCTGGGTGACAGACAGACAGACAGACAGACAGACAGACAGACAGACAGACAGACAGACAGACAGACATGGATAACGTTTTTTGTAGTAATCACCTGATTATTTAAGTACAATGTTTACCTCTTCTTTTCGTGCCACATGAGCAATGTGAACAGGTCTTTCAGCCAGCTCCGCTAACAGTAAGATGGCAGCAGTGGTTCTTCCTTCAGCGTGGCACACTAGAGGGATGTGTTTTGGCCACTGTTCAAGATGCTAAAAACAAAAGCGTGAAACCGTGATTCAAGGTCATCTAAACTCGAAACGGTAAAAGTCACGAGATTGAGCCATGTGTGATTTAAAAAACTGCAAGCAAAATTCATAGTGTCAGAGCATTTGTTACTACTTTAGCAATTGACAACACGGTACACAAACAAACACATATGATAAACAAAACAGAAACTTATTAAGTATTTCGGTGTTGGATTGCATCATATCTTTTTATCAGGAATTGACTTTCTTAATAGTCTTAATAGAGTTAGGACACTCACCTTCATCCAAGTTGACATATCATCAAGTCTAAGCGTTGTAAAAGTCTCATTAAGATACATTTTGAGACCAGCAGACAGGTGAGCTAAATCTTTGACTGTTGAATAATTATCAGCACTGGCGCCCAGGTACAGGCCATAATCACAGCGCGCACCAGCTGACGCCAACTGAAAAATAAAAGGGCAGACCGTCACGGTGTGAAATCCCTTATCTTACTTTCCTGATTAGGTTAAACGATGATATACTGACTAAAGCAGGTTTATTGTTTGGTAAAGCTGACACAAGTGTAATGCTTGCGTCACGCTACTAGCGTTACCTTTTTAACCAGATGAAAATGACCGATTAAATGTTTGGTACAGCTAACACAAGTGTTATGCTTGTGTCACGCCACTTGCCTTATCGTTCTAACCAGATAAAATGACGTAAAGCTAACACAAGCATTACGCTTGCGTCACGCTACTAGCCTTACCTTTCTAACAAGATTAAATGCGGATTCATTGACAATAGCAGGGTAAGAGTTTCGTATAGCTAGCACAAGTGTAACGCTTGTATCACGCCTCTTGCCTTACCTTTCTAACCAGATTGAATGCTGATTCATCGACAATGGCAGGGTTAGTGTTTGGCATGACCAACACCATTGTCACGCCACCAGCGAGAGCAGCCGCTGTCCCGGATGAGAAATCTTCCTTGTGGGTGGCACCAGGCTCACGCATGTGCACATGCGCGTCAATCATACCAGGCAGACGAACCACTCGCCCGGATGACATGCAGTCAATGTGTGTCTTGACTTTGGGGGCTCCACCAATTCTCTTCAGGGCCTGAAAACATCATGAAACAAAAAGGTCGTTGTTATGGCTACATTTTATAAGCTCTACAGAAAGGGTTACAGGCATGTTAAGAGATACACTGTTATTACAACTGATTAAATTCCAAGTTCCTGACTTATTTAAAGAACGTTGGTTATAGGGTTTAGTAATTTTGTCCACTTCTGGAAGAAAGTTTAACATCTTTTTATTCCAATTCACTCTTAAAAGAAAACTGCTCTGGTCCTGTATTCACTTATTTTACACAACAGGCATTATTTTCGAGTTGAGGTTTGCATACGTGTACTAAACGTTTCAATAGTTACTTTAATCATCAACTGTCGTAGGGATCTAAACTATTTTATTCATGATTACCTCAATTAATAACTTAGCACACTTGATGTCGGTAATGAGAGGGATGGAATAATCTATAGCCATTCTGCGCGTGCGGTACCCATGTGTTATGAATGAAGACGCCCGTCTCGACCCTGTGTTCCTTAAAGGAAGATTGATCACCAAATCAAACTTGTTCTGTGCAAGGTAGTCCAGGATACTCTGCTCCGTGGCTCCGTTACCACCTTCCTCAAACGGCCAATCCACTGGTTTAACCTGTGCGGGAAAAGGAAAATTATTAACAAGACATTACTCAGAACTTGTCAACTTCAAAAAAGTAAGCCTTACTTAGAAACGAGAGCCCCATCAAGCAGGCACTTGTGGCGTTACTCTAGTGGCTACACTATCGTGGCAAACTGTCATGGCTTGTTAACCAATCAGCACCTATCTTGTGACTAGGTACACGTGTGGTTCACAGGCAAAAACGAGGTCAGTTCTTTGTATGAAATATTGAACAAGTCTGATTGAACGCCAGATTTTAAAATAAAGCACACCCTACATATCTCAACCAAATCTTATACTTTCATTACGTCTTATTCTAAAATAGGCAAGATCAAAGAATCTTCAATCAAATTTTAAACTGATCGTCACAGTGAATTCTTGTAACTTATATGACACGTGTGGTTATTAGTAAAGAAAATTGGTGCTTTTAAGTTGCAACTGACCGTGATTCCATGCTCCGTGTAGAAATCAGCTGTCCCAGGACTAGCGTATAACTTGAATCCTAACTCATGCATTGTCCTCACACTGGGCAGCATCTCATTCTTGGACTAGATAATCAACAACAAACAACAACATACAAACACGTGTGTCAGTAGATTTCAATCACTTACACAATTAGATTAAAATTTCGAACGTTTAATTTTCGGACACTTTTCATCTCATTTCGGACAAGTTTGGGACAAAAATTTCAGACACTTTGTTGAAATAGCTTAAGTAAATTTGCGCCAACAAAACACGAATTAGACTGAAACAACATCTGCAAAATTGATAGTTTTACTGCACCCATACACCGTCGAGAAAACAACACAAATTCTATCAAGCCGTTATATATCTCTAGCACTGTCCCAGGTAGAGTTCACTTCATAAAGTAAACTACGAGTTTGGGAGCTACTTAAAAATTTTAAATATAAATAATTAAATTAAATAAATATTTGGGACACTTCAAATTTCTTGCCTACGAACAGGCTCCAGGCGAGGACGGAAAAAAAAAATTTGGCGAGCGCGAAACTGAAGAACTTGGAGAGTGAAGCGATCGGTTCGGGCTTGCCGGGAGCCTGTTCGCAGGCTAAAAATTTCAAACGCTTAAAACTCTCGGACGGTGTTATTTTCGGACACGTTTTGTGTCTGAAATTAAATTCATCCAAAATTTCTTGCAAGTAACGTATGATCACTGGCGATTGCTTAGTTACAATGAAATTTTAGAAAATACACCTTAAAGATGAAACATTCTCTGCGTACCTTAAAGCTTCCAATCGACAGCAGGATGCACTCTTTAGGAATCTTAAATCCAGTGCTAAGAATTCCCTTGAGATAGGCCTCATATCGATTCTCACCAAAACAAGCCACTTCTCCTGTACTGGACATCTCCACACCCAACATGGCATCAGCCCCGGCCAAACGCGAAAATGAAAACTGTGGGACCTTGAAGGAACAAACAAAAAAATTACAAATATAGTACTGGCTTGTCTACACAGATAGCCCACAAGCATCCATGTTTCATAGAAACATTTCACCATCTAAAAAGACTATGCTGTCCCTAAGTTGGTTAAAGGAAAAAATGAATTTACCTTAACACCAACTCGTCCAAATCCCGTGCAATCCAGAGCTGGCTCCACGGGCACGCCACAGATGACCCGTGTTGCCATAGCAATAAAGTCGTGATCAAGAGTCTTGGACACAAATGGGAATGTGCGGGACACACGGAGATTGCACTCGATCACTTTAAGTTCATTATCCTGCAAATCAAAGCACAATAGCAAAGTTTGTTCTTGTAGTTTCTCCCAGCTGCAACAAAGAAAGGTTAACAACAAAACACCTAAACCAAAACTCTCTCCAAACATTGCTAATGTGTTACACTGGATAAAAATTCGGGACTTTCCCTATGTAATGTATGTACCGTATTTATTCACTTATAAGACGCACTCGGTTATAAGACGCACCCTAAACTTTTTAAGACGATTGTGACAAGTAAGCAAAATGAAAATTTCACCTAAATACCCTGTTATAAGGCGCAACCGGAATTACGGGAAATTTTGTTGACCACGTTCGCTGTACTTACAACAATTTGCTTCCAAAAGTTACTAATTACGGTGCGGTAAGTTCAATTGGCAAGCACTTAGACTAGACTAGACTAGACTAGAAAGCCTTTATTTTAACACGATCAGTTAAACATACGGTTTATGGTTTTCGCAGTAATTTTAGGCGGTCGCCCAAGCATTAGTATGGTCAATTCTGGATCAAGCTGTCTGTGTTCAAATCCTACATGGGGTCACTCAGTTGCATTCTTGGGCACGACATCACTCTCACATTACTCTTGTTTAAATGGCTACTGGCAAATTTAATTAATGCTGCCAGGCACCCTGCAGTGGAGTAGCATTCTATCCAGGTGGGGGTAGAAATACTCTTGACCGCCTCGTATTATGCCAGGATTGGAGACAAGAGCCGGCCTGATGCGCCACTACGCTTGAGCAAAGACTTTACCTTGACCCCTTACCTTAGCAATCAGCTGCATGTTAAAAGGGCCAGTAACCATTAAGGCCTGCCCAATGTCAAAACAAATCTTGCGTATTTTCTTGAGCGTCTCCTCGTTCAGATCTTGCGGAGGAAGGACCATGGTGGCATCACCAGAATGTACACCAGCATTCTCCACATGTTCAGAGACTGCCATGACAACCACCTCACCATCACAAGCTACTGCATCCACATCTATTTCCTGAAAAAAGGGGGGGGGGGTAAAAAAAATGTGTCACTTAGGTAATAGGTTTTGTGGTTGTGGACATCCATGCTAAGTTGATGAGGCTGGGTGCTTTGAAAAATCACAGTGTAAGTGAAAAACTCCCACAAAAGTGTCAGCTGAAAAACCTATTTCAGTCAAATATATTAAGTCAGCTGTTTTGGTTATGTGTGAAATACATGTAAAAATATAATTATTGTTGTAAAACCCTACCAAATTAAAAAGCGTACATGTAGCTTTCACATAAGATTCTTGTAAAACTGTGCGACATTTTATTAATACACATTTTAAACCAGCACATCCCACCTTAGCATCCTGAATAAATTTTGAGATGACAACTGGGTGATCGCTTGATACCGACATAGCATTTCCCAGATACATGGCAAGGTCATTATCAGAATTAGCAACATTCATAGCAGCACCGCTGAGCACATAGGATGGTCGCACCAGGCAAGGGTAACCTACAGTGGCACAAAACTTCTTTGCATCCTACAAAGGTATAAATTAAGAAGCAAGGTGTTACAGTAAAATCAAAATTAACTATTTAAAATACAATGTGCTGGCACAATATAGCTGTATCCCCTGTTGCAATCTGAAATTTATACAAGCATTTTGCAAAAAAAGAAAAAGAAAACGGCCAAGTGTTTAACTGTAAATGTTTAAAGGAGCTACATCACAATTTGCACAACTTTTCAAGTTCCTCGTTTGTAAATCCGTGGTAATCTTCTCCATCTGAAGCCATCCTTATTCTTTTATGGTTTCTTATTTTCTCTTTGGTGTTTTTCTATCTTAGTAAACTACTATTTTCAGGTTTTCTTCAATTTAGAGGTAATTTTGTACACAACCAAAATAACTCAAAATGCCATGATTGAGCTCCTTTAACTTGTCTTAGTCTGATCGTATTTTATATTTAGATGTTTAATTGTTAAGTAGTTAGTTAATATGCACAGTCATGGGAAAGCCTTGTGAATTATAATATATAGATATAGATATAGACTTGGAATAAGAAGGGCACATACAGAAGATTATAAGACTGGGCAGGGCCTCTGTCTTACCCACCTCCAGAGTTGTGAGAACCTTCCACTGTGGCTGTAAAATTCCAACATTGTCCAACATTCTGGAGAATTTATATCTGTTCTCTGCATTGTCTATCATCTCAGGAGATGTGCCAAGAATGCGAACCTAACCAACAAAGACAGAGCTTAGTTTTTAAAGTGTGTTTACTTTTTTTGCCCTGCCAAACAGAAAACAACATGGGTACTCTATTAAGAAGTTTTTTCTGACTGACCCATGGACCGACAGACCAATGGTCTGACAGACCGATGGACTGACAGACTGATGGGCTGACAGACTGATGGACCAACAGACCAACAGACTGATGGATTAACCAACTGATGGACTTACCGACTGACTGATTGACTGACACAAACCTGTTGCCTGTGAAGCTGCATGGCTATGTTGTTTGGTAACTGTCCTCCCATGCTCAGGATGATACCTTCTGGATTCTCCTTCTCATACACATCCATGACAACCTAACATTATATGCATAAAAGTCTAACTTTAACTGCATAAAATGGTTCCTTTCTTGTGTTGGCTTATTATTAATGATGATCAGTATGTTGGTTAGAGTGTTACAAATTACAGACCTGGCTGAGATATTAAAGTGTAAGTTGTGTTTTTAGCGACACATCAATATTTTACTTTCTCAGTGCCTCTATCCACTCAGGTTATATGTATGTGTGAGTAAAGGTGTAAGATCATGTGTACTAAAGGCATCCACGGTCAAGTATTGATCAATACCCTCAATCAATACTCTTGATCGACATCTTGATCGGTAGTCAATCAACACTCTGCCGACACCTCGGTTGACACTCGATTGACAACTTGGTCAACAGTCAACTAATTTTCAATGGATGCAAACAAGTCAGTCAACACTCGGCTGACTATCGACCAACTGTTGATCAAGTGTCGATTGAGTGGCAACCGAGATGTTGATCCAAGGTATCAATTAAGGGTATCGATCAACACTTAACTGTGGATGCCTTTAGTACACATGATCCAAGGTGTAAATAGTTACTGTCAATTTGTTGAATACAGTATGCAGTCATTTGTTGTAAAAATAGCTAAGGACCGTAGTACACTTTGCTGTATATCAACTTGAAGTTGGCAATGGTAATTTAACTACCAAGGAGAGCTTGCAAAGCTGACATTTCAAGAATTAGCCCTTCATCAGAGCTGCATGCCTATCATGAAAAACTATAGCTTAAAACATCAGCTTTAAAACTCACTATAGCAGTAAATTCAATAATGACAGACATGTCGTAGACATGCTCAGTTTTAGGTAAGACTTGACACAAGAAGAAGAAGAAGAAGAAGAAGAATACCTTTATTTAAGTGTCAAACTAAAATAGCAGTAAATAACCACTAAATGGGGACACTAATTACAGAATTACAGAGCAATAGCTGGGGAATTCAACACCCTTGCTACACCTGCCTCAAATGACACTTCATCAAAGTACAGTCTCTCGCACTCATCATAATCTGTACTAACAGTCTCTGGGTTGTAGTTCACCATAATCGTTTTCTTTTTTAACTGAAAATTGAGAAAGATTTTCATCAATAGATGCTTCCTTTAAAACTAAAGGCAAATCAATAGGTGCCTAAAATCACCATGTGGATTAAGTGCAGCTAAAAGCAATGTAACGGAGTTACTAACAAAGAGTGCCTGCATTCCCGTAGTAGTAAGCGGCGTTTGTGATATGTACATGTATTTGCACCAGGTTTCCATGCGCTCTTGGACTGAGATGTGTTGGCAGCTTTCACAGTGATAACGTCAATGGTAAGCATTGTTTTGCATGGGAGCACTTCTTCAAGCGTTTCCCCTCCCTTCCCTCCCTCTTTCCACTGCTAATTCAGTGTGACGGGCGCCTGGCTCCCCTTCCGTGTGGGGGCTCATGGCTCAGTTTCCAGGCTTTGTCAGCCATGGGAGCAGTCTTCATCTACAAGCAGGCTGCCAATAGTGGAAGCTCCTGGATGTCTCAGGCACCCAACCTCCATTTAGCAAATGAATGCAGTTGGTAAAGAGGGCTTTACTCCAAGGTAACATACACTGGAAAAATATTATGTGTGTGTAAATATTAAAAAAAAAATAAAATGATGAAACACTGTAACTGGACCAAGGTGTACTTTTGATCATGATTTAACTCATTATTATCCAACTGCAACGAGTACCATCCAAATAACAGTACAAATATATAGCGATATTGTACAGTAGAAAACCTGTTTGCCATATTTGTACAGTAAAGCACCTGTTTGCCACACAGGTCGGCAAACACGTGCAAAACTGTCACACTCTCCCTCTTTCATTGATACATTTATTTACCACAGAAGTTGAATAATAAATCTCTTATTAGATGTTTTGGTGTGCAGTATCGCTGTTTATTATATGGCCAGCTCCGTGAGCGGGCAAGATGAATCAAATCCTGCGCTGTGATTGGCTACCCGAGTGGGCAAGATGGAGCTATCTTGCCTGCTCGGGACTTTCCCACTGTGTCCCGCAAGAAAAATTTCCCCGAAAGCCATATAATAAGTCCTTTATTGACCAAGCTTGTTCAGTCAAGGTGGCTGGATATTGGCCTCGTTCTTTTTTTGTGTGTTTTTGGACCTCGACTCCGTCTCGGTCCATAAACACACAAAAAAAGAACTTGGCCAATATCCAGCCATCTTGAGCTCACACTTGGTCAATAACCCATACATATTTTTACTTGTTGTTTGCATTTTGACTTGCCATACAGGCTTGTCAAAATACGGCACAACTGGTAAAAATATACAGCGATACTACACACCAAAACATCTAATACGATATATTTATTTCAGTTATTATTGTTATTCCAAAAATACTCAAAGCACTCCCATGGTAGGCTTTGGTTTGACAATTTGCTCCCAGTCTTAAGAAATTCTTGTTTACTCTTCGCACTTAAACTTTCTTCCCCTAAGAATTCCCAGTCACCTTCCATGAAGTGGGTACAATAATATTATTTCCTGAAACTGCACATTTTTCACAATGCCACAACAGCAAATGCTATTAAAACTACAATATACCTTTCTTAGTTCCCTGATGCACCCAACAGCACACCAATCAAATTCCACACTACTACCGATCCTATACACACCAGAGCCAATCACCATACAAGCTCCACCTTCAAAGTCAATATCATTCTCGCATGCATTGTAAGTCAGGTACAAGTAGTTTGTGAAGGCGGGGTACTCTGCTGCTACTGTGTCGATCTGCTTTACAAATGGCGTGAGGCCATAATGCTGACGAACCTTACGTACTGCAATTTCAGTGCTGAAAATAAAGACAGAAGGTTAAGCTCCTGTCCTAATGAGTTAGAAGAAATTCAGTAGTGGAGCGTATAGAGATTATTGCATGTTTTATAATGAGTGGCAAAATCAGTTTGTAAAATTTATTACAATGTGTTGTTTTACAGAAAATATGGCATTGTTTGAAATTATTGGTGCAGATACAATGTTTTGCAACTGATCTTATGTAAATGCTCCCTTGGGGTAGAGCGTGATAAAAAGAAAGAGGGGGGAGAGGGAGGGCTATTGACATGCTACACACTATTTGTTTACAGAGGTTACCAGTCTGACAGATAGTGACAGAACTGAGAAGAATGATGTTTAGCTCTTGTTATGATTTCCTTTACTATTATACATTGAACTCACTATCTCTTTTCTGATTGGCCGAAAGCATACAGCGAATTTCGAAATCAGCGCTTGTGACGTCGTCTCTGCAGGTTATACAGTAATCGTGTCAAGGACACTCAAGGTCACGGGTAATCATGTCAAGTTACGCTTTGTGTTGCTTGCCGTCAGTGAAGAAAGAAAAACATGACTTCCATTTTTTTTGTTCAATGTATAATAAAACAATTATTAGATTCAGTTTTTGTGATATCCAAAATAATCAAGGTCTCGGTAAGGGTTATCAGCCTCAGCCTTCCGCTTCAGCTGGTAACCCCTACCTCAACCTTGATTATTCTGGATATCACAAAAACCTCATCCAATAATTGTTTATACTTGTCACCTGTTGCTTAACAATTACTTTCATAACTATCAGATTTCAAAGCTTTGTTGTGAACCATTTATGTGAAATAAATGAAATGTAGCATGTGCGCAAATGGAAAACTTACTTGCGAATACATTTTGCAATTTGCTTATCAGAGAATCCAAGTTGTTTAGCTCCTAGTAGATCCTCATAAGACACTTCAGCTGCCTGCAAAGGAGCACATTGAACTTAAGCGCTTATGGCAAAATATGTGTTCAACTGACAACTACTATTTTAACCACAGCTTCTTCAGACATGACATTAGATTGTCCTTAAATTCTCAGTAGTCTGGGAATTCCTAGGAATTCCTAGGAATTCTTAGGAATTCCAAGTTATTCCAAGACATGCAAATTATGCTTTATCCAAGACCTTGGAATTTCTGGGAATATTTGGGAATAGTGGAAGTATGACTGGGAATTATTGGGAATTCCTAGGAATTCCAAGTTATTCCAAGCCATGCAAATTATGCTTAATCCAAGACCTTGGAATTTCTGGGAATATTTGGGAATAGTGAAAAGTATGACTGGGAATTTTTGGGAACAGCTAAAACACATGAAATATTGTGTTTGAAATTTCTATAAATTTCCCAAAATGTCAAAATTAAAGATGAACTCAGTGCATGAATCAGTTTCTGTGAATTAGTAAAAATCAACAGGATCGTTTCCCTAGAGTTCCATACCTTTTTATTGTTGTCAAGCTCCAAGGTAATTATTTCCAAACAAATGTTACTATATTAATTCCAGTTTAAGTCTGACAACTCAACATAAAACTATAGCACTCATAACATTGCTTTTTAGATCCAACCTGATTTGTTAGTGTATATGTGCCCGTATGGACCCTTAAATCAAACACCCAGAGTTTAACTGATAGAAAAATGGATGCTCTCAGATCTGATAAATAGATTAGGCAAAAAATTCCTGTCAGCATAAATGTATATATATTATTTACAATTTCAATAAAACCAAAAGTAGATATATGCATGTATATATTTAATATAATTGTAGATTCACACACATACCCATCACAGCCCACTGTTGAACAATTTTTGACTTGATCCGTTATGACTTTAGGAAAAAGAGGAAGACATCTCTCACAGATGTCAGAAATGAAAAGGTCACAGTTTCCACACACTTGCTGTAAATTTGCAAAACTGTACTGTGACATTCTCTGGACAAATTACCCGTAGTTTCATTAAAACAAGGATATCTTTAGCAGCCTCTCATTGTCATACAATGTCTTGAAATTAAGGCCAGAATAGCCATACAGGCATATTCTTTGGCAGAAAATGTTCTTTTCTTGTGAACAATTAGTTTCACTTTCATCAGGGGAGTCCAGTGAATGGCCATCAGTGTCAGAGTTCTCAATTTCTTCAGAGGAGTCAGAACTAGAAACTTCAACATCATTATCTGAATCACTGTCTGTGGACAAATCTGAGTTGTTGTGTGTATTACATCAATTGGTATTTCTGTGGTCTTTTCAGGTACAGTGTATAGGCAACTCAATTTCATCAAATGCTTCTGTGAAGCTTCAATTCTTGCATAAAGGTTGACTCCATAGTCCATCAAAGCCATCCACAACATTTCTGTCAACAGCCATCTCACTCAGGCGAGCCGAAAACTCTGAGGTGTTCTGTTCATGGTGCTGGAAATGATCTCCAGGAAAAAGTGATGCAAGAGAGGGAGATGACATCAACTGGCCTGGGAGCTAGACTGCTTTAAGCAATTTATGTGGTCAAATCTTGTAGATTTTGGTATGGGTATAGTGGGATCATCAATATGTTTCTTGTATTTCCTTGTCCTCGCGGTGACTTTAATTCATGACACAACAAAATCAAAAGAATAAAAAAGATTATGAGTCAGTGGGAAACAAATAAATAACTGACATAAATAAATGACAAATAAAAAAAACCTACATCTTGATGTATTGAAAAGACTATAGATCTCATATAATGTTAATCCTTATAAATAATTCAAAGGAAAAAATGATAAGCATTGCAAATTTCTACTTGCTGCATCGTGCTGACTGGGTGTTGAAACACCTGGGCTCTCAAAATAGATTTGGTGGACTTACAACAAGCTTAAGCTTATTTTGCAGAATTTATCTCGTTTTCTCAGGTCGATCTGAAACCTTTTAGGTGAATTTCGGCTTTTGGGGTTTTTAAAGAGCACACAATGCATTGCTTAGTTTGATTTATTTAGAATTATAGCTTATCATAACAGAAAATCCCTATAAAATTGGATTCCTTACCTTTGCAGTGAACTTGATTTAAGTGCCTCACGATCCTTTGTTATCTTGACAACCGTCGGGAACAGATCAACTAGTTAAAGTACGTTCCAGTTTCCTCGATTTCTTCGTAAAAAGTTTGTGTAGTTTTTTCCTTTTGAAGCAAGACCCATCTTTCAAAAGACCACCAACACAGCGTGGAAAGGGAAGCAGAGTTACTATGGAAAGCGACTGGTCTGGCAACCTTGTTGCCAGTCTCTCTCTCCTTCTTCTCCAGTTCCCATTCTCTCCTCAACTGATCAACTGAACCAATCACAGCACGCGAATTTTCACGTGACTATCCTCGTGACTGAGCGTGACAAAGATCGCGTTAGTCATTCTCTTTTGGCGCCCATCTTTGAATTTAGCATTAACGGTTGATCGCTCGTGCGTATTAGTAGATTTCACTTCCAAAATTATATCAAAATGGTTTTTTCTGCGGTCCTGTGACTAGAAGAAAACAGCGTGAGTGTCATTAATGAGAAACATGTTATTCTTGGCGAAGATTTGGAGCTAAAAGAAAGTCTTACTGTGGATGTTTCAACAGGGAAAAATTCAAAGGGCAGATTAGCTGTATACAAAATTATTTGGTGAGTAATCAAATTCAAGTAACCCTATATTATACAAAGTAACTTCTTTTATTTAGACAAAAGCTTTTGAATGAACTTTGTCATCACGAATCATACACGAGTGGGTCACTCAGTCATGGCATGAAATGAATTCTGGCTAAAGCAAGGTTGAAACAATTTAGGTTGCCCAGAGGGCATGCCTAAACAATTTGATTTGCGAATAACAAGTCGTTTCTCTCGCCACACTTGTTCAAACGAAACAAATATAGCAGTTCTCGCTGATCCCAGTCAAAGTTCTTGACAAAAACTCCAACGAGGCAGCCACAGTCTGCATGAGTTTGATATGTCTCCTGTGTGTTTCAGCCTGACTGTATGGCAATCCATGTTGATCTTCAATTTTGTCCATCCGTATATTCTTTTGCGTTTACTCTATTATTTCAATGTTCCTTTAATGTTTTAAGTGTCTTTTTTAATATTTCTTATGTCTAAATTTGGCTAAAAACCGTGATATATATCCTCCAATTCGAGAGTTGTTGATACACTTATAGAAGAAGGAAAACCTTGATTTAGTCTACTGTAAGCTCAAGATTTATGTAACATATTTATCAATAGTATACAAGCACCTTCACAATTATCAAGTCTTCTCTTTTAACATTTCCACCAGCTTACAGTCAGGCCTTAATTAGCTGCATGTATTAAACTGTGAGCACATAAATATTTGGATCTTAGTCTTACAGTACCTCATACATCTATCGCAGTGTAATGTATTTTTTTAAATTTTGTTTTAGGTGTCATACAACAAAGATGAAGATGAAGAGGCTAGCTGCAGAATCAACAGAAATAACTGAACAGCAGCTAAGTTTGCCTAAACTCAGCCTTTTTTTAATTTTAAGGAATGTCTCAGTTTTGTTCTTGTCATTGATTCCTTACAATCATGAAAATCCAGATATGTTCCACACAATAACAATAATTTAAGGTAAAATCTTGTGTATGGAAAATTGTTGGATTTGTAAACTAAAAAAGTAAATTATCTGAAAAAGTTCTCTTTTTATCAAACATGTAAAAGTTTGACCTTCATATCTGTTTTCAGTTTTACTTTTGATTCTTGATGTAATGAAAAAGAAACAGGATGATTATTCTTATGTTTAAATTCATGAGAGCCAATGTAATAAACCATTCATTTAAAACCTGTTTGATGTGATATCAGTGACTTTATTTGTTATTTTAATGCTAGGCATTTATCATCAAAATTTTGTCTGGCCTACAAATGATACAAAATTCCCAGTTTTTCTCAGATTTTCCCAAAAATTCCAACCTATTCTCAAAAAATCCTACAAATTCCAAGTTATTCTCAGAAATTCCTAGGAATTTTTGGGAATTTTAAGGAATTTTCAGGGTGAGTATATTTCAGTTGGAATTCCTAGGAATTCCTAGGAATTCCAAGTCAGCTCTATGTAAACTTGGAATTCCTTGGAATTCCTAGGAATTCCGAGTCCGAATTACCGTGAAAATTCACACCTTAGATTCCTAGGAATTCCTAGGAATTCTTAGGAATTCCTAGGAATTTTTTCCTAGGAATTCTTAGGAAATTCCTAGGAATTCCTAGGAATTCTTAAAGTCATCTCACAAGCAGTCATCACTCAGACTGTAAGAACTTACAATTAAATCATTTCTGAAGATTTTAACTGGCAGGGTTTATTCAGTGCAAAACCATGTTTGTAAAAGCAAAATTAACTAACAGCTGACTTGTGCACCACAGAACTTTATAGTCCATTACTTTAATACATGATATCATAACTTAAAACTCTAAGCAAGCATCTTATCTACATTACAGTGCATATAATTTCTATTACTAGCATGTTGATCCTGATTAATGCAAGGGAAATATTTAAGCTGTCTACCTTCTCTTTGTGAACTAGAGGTGCAGATAAGGACACAGATTGGCCAAGCTACAAAGACCATAAACCACCAATAAGAAACGTGACAGAGTGCATTAGACAGTGAATCAGACACACACTTAAAAAGAAAATGAAGCTTTAGAATGGATCATCACAAAACTAGAAAGGAAAAAACAATTTAAAAAACAACAGGACATAAACAAAATACTGTCAAGGTCCAATAATACACACTAGGTTCTGTTCATTTAAATTCAAAGGCCAGGATATTACTAATTATGTTCTGCTTATACACGCAGCTCGCAGAGGAAAAAGAAAATTCGGTAAGATCGAAAATAATAAAACACTGCATTCCCCAGGGAACAAATGCCATCTTGTTCCCTCATTCCTCATGGTCCCGCATCTTACCATATCAAGTTTTTAGTCATGCTAATGACGCATGTGCAAGTGTTTTAGAGTATGGTTTAACAGCTGCATCAGCAAACCCTTGTATTTACACCTGTACAAGCCAGACCAAACAGTTACTTTTGTTTTGACAAAAGGTGGAAATTCAGCTGTTGCTGGGAGTTTTTTATCTTTCATATTTTGGTTTGTCAAATGTATCTGTTCCAAAGTATTTTCCAGAAAAAGACATGGTGCCTTCTACATTTAAGTGAGAATCATTTAGCTCTGACAGTTTAACATTTGAAAACATCATTACCACCTCAGCCTTTTCTCTGTAGCTTTTTAACATCAGTGCGTAATCCATTATGCATTTCATGCGGCTTAAAAACCACTTGTCAATCTTTGTCAGCTCGTACAGCCTCTCTATACTGTAGCCCTCCTTGTAAGCAGCCGCAAGCACATGAATGCGATTATCAGAAGGCTGCTTTAACTCCTGTAGGAAAAACACATAATGGCAGTGACATCCGATTGCATAAACACCTAAACACTAAACTGAAAATTATTAAAAAGAAATGGGTTCCAATTTAGCTATTATTCTAAAATATACAGCTGTAAAGGGATCTCAAAAACATTTTTTTTGCCTGACATTGTATTTCACAGCCGCAAACAACCAAAAGACCTTCTTCACTCTATGTTACAGCACTAGTAATACATTTAAACAAGTCCTATTTTGATTGGCCAAAAAGGGCTGCAGCATTCATGTTTCATGTAGCACAACAGCAGAACAGTGTTATAAACACAAGAGAAAAGTTACAACACCAGTGCACCCAGAAGACAATGTTTAGTTTTTTGTTCCATGAAAGTCAGGTTACTGAAACTTACTTCTTCAGATGCAATGTGCCCATGAGAATCAAAACCCAAGTTTGATTCATCCACCATTCTAAGAGCTTTTTGCAAGGCCTCTTCAAAACGCCGTCCAATGGCCATCACTTCTCCAACACTTTTCATTGAGCTTCCAATCTACAGGTTCATTGAACAATATACACAAAATCATGGTCCCTTTCACTATCAACATGCAAAACCCACTTTTTACTGATTTTCATCATTTCTTTCAATAATTACAGCTGAAGTCCTTTTTGTTTTAATTCTCCTCTGATAGCTAGATGTGACAGGTGTCAGGGCATTGCATTGGTTATCCCCCTCATTTAGCCATTCACAATTTTCTCATGTCTCCTTGTGTTCTGTCCACATTGTGCAAATGTTATAAGCCTAAATTCAATGTTGATCACTCTTGTAGACTAAAGCAATACATGTACATGTATGATTAAGGGTGCTAATAGTAACAGTTTGAAAGGGTCATATTTGATTCCTACCTACCTTAGTGTTAACTTTGGTGAATTTACTCAAGTCCCATCTTGGAATCTTAACAACAACGTAATCCAGACTAGGTTCAAAACAAGCTGTCGTAGAGTTGGTGACTGAGTTTCGTAGCTCTGGCAAAGGTTTGCCAAGAGCCAGTTTTGCAGCAACATATGCCAGTGGGTATCCTGTGGCTTTAGATGCAAGAGCTGAACTTCGTGACAGCCGTGCATTTACCTCAATGATGAAATACTGGAAGAAAAAATCAAAAGGACTTCAAGAAGGTTCTCAATATACAGAATGACTTATATTTCACTTATTGACCATGTGTTGAAGGTTGGAAAAAACTCCATAATTTTCCTAAGTCTAATATATTTCCCAGAATTATACTTCTTTCATTTCTTTTCCTTAACTTCTTTTCATGCTTTTTACAACTCTGAAAAACTACTTTGCTGATTTCCAAACTTTTTCAACAATTAAAGACTTGGTGTGACTCCTATGCAACCAGACAAATTTAGACTGGTACAGGGCTGTCGTGAAGATTTTAGTCACCTGTAGCAAATTTGTTACTTTGTGGTTGAATTCTATCAATTTAACTATAAAAAATTGCAATAAAATATTTCTATGCATATTGAGAAAGTTAAAAATTTTGTTAAAAAACGACGATGTTTCAACGTTGAGCTAACGTCGTTATCAAGTCAAAATGATAGTTGATAAAAAAAAAAATTTATCAACAGTCAGTAAAACAATAGTTCAATGGATGTGTTTATCGGCATGGAAATAATCAAGAACGGAACAAAGATTGAAACACAAGTGTACAGAAAAGCGACTAACACTGGCTTGCTGTTGCATTTCCAAAGCCACACGGATAAACGTTACAAACATTGCTTGCTCAAAACAATGATTCATCGTGCATGTGCCCTATCTTCTACAACTGAAGCTTTCAATCAAGAATGCACTAGACTTCGCTCCATCTTTACTCAACTTGATTATCCAATAACGACCATTAATTCCACCATTAACAAATTTATCCTCAACCTTTCATCCGGTGTACGTGAAAGACATGTGGAAGACAGCCGTGTCTTGCAAGTTAGTCTCCCCTTCAAGGACCAAACATCAGCTAACGCGGTTAGAAGGCAAATGCGCAATCTCAGCCACAAGATTGGCACTACCCTACAACCAGTATTTATTAGCAAGAAACTGGAACAAGATCTCAAGCCCAAAGAAATCAAGCCTCCGATCGTAAATCAACAATGCGTGGTTTATTTATTTTCATGTGATCTGCTCAGCGATTGGAAAACACATTTTGGAAGCCCACGGGGACATAAGCCTCCTCAACGAAAGCCAGTTTTGAATTCCCCGAAAGTGCCAAGGGAAATTTGATTGCCTCCTCTATGAGATGCTTTGCATAAAGGAATGGAATCCAAGCTTGAACATGCAAACTGACTCCATCCATGCGAAACTCTTTGTTTAATTTTAAACATTTTAACACACCCATTGAACTATTGTTTTACTGACTATTTATACATTATTTATCAACTATCATTGACTTGATAGTGACGTTAGCTCAACGTCGAAACGTCGTCATTTTTTAACAAAAATTTTTAACTTTCTCAATATGCTTAAAAGTATTTTATTGCAATTTTTTATCGTTAAATGTTTAGAAAAATCGCTTCTTATTCGAATTCTATCAATGACAGGAAATTTCACCTGTACCTTCAAAGGGAAATCAAGCATACTCAGCTGTAACAGATGTTACGGGTTATGGCCCTTAATGACAGCCCTGGGTAGAACAGGGCATGACTAGAAAACACGTCTAATTCTTTACCTCCATCGAGTCTGGATTGAGTGCATACTGTATATTACACTCTCCCACAACTCCAAGGTGCCTGATGACTTTGACAGCTGCAGTACGTAGCATGTTATATTCGGAATTTGTGAGGGTTTGGCTAGGAGCCACAACAATAGACTCTCCAGTGTGAATGCCCAGAGGATCTACATTCTCCATGTTACAAACCTATACAACAAGAATAGAGCAGGATCAGGATAACATCACTGCATGGCATGCCAGTAGTTTCACATAGATGTGCCAAGAGTTTTGTAGATGAATCCCTGACTTGTTAAAAGTCTGTGTTGGGAAAGACAACTTGAAAAAATACATGTGTACAGTTAACAATTATTCCATGAGCGCACACTGGATATGAGTTGGCTATAACCAATCTCATATCCAAGAAGCTCCAATGGAATAATTGTTTTATTAAATTTCGCTTCCCACAAATTTTCACTTTCCCCACAAATTGTTCAGCTTAGCATCTGGTGCAATCAGTTTTCATATAAGGTCACATGGTAAATGAGCTAATAACCAAGATTGAGTGAACCAATCAAAATGCAACAAAACGCAATATCCAATGTTAAAAATTCAATTAATAGGTTGAAATATATGTCACAATAATTGCTGGTAAAATCACCAGTACTCACTAACAGATTTAAAATTAATACATGTACTAACCGTGATGCAATTGTCAAAAGCATCCCTGACAACCTCATACTCAATTTCTTTCCAGCCTTTCAATGACTTGTCAAGGTTCACTTGCTTGGTGTGTGCGAATGCTCCATTGACAAGAGAGATCAACTCCTCCTTATCTTGAGCAAATCCTGAACCAAGACCACCAAGTGCAAATGCTGCTCGCACCAACACAGGATAACCAAGATTGTCAGCAGCAGCAATAGCCTATGTAAAGATAAGATACACTCTTCACATGGAATTCTCTTGAAAACTTTAAAAATAACGCCTTCAATCAAGAAGCTTTAACAATACACAGAAAAACAAAATACATACACAAAAGGATTACTAGCTACATTTTAAGTACATGAGTGTGTCTTAACAAAGTGACATTCGAACAGAGTTGTTAATGAGTTGTGTAACATAACAATACAGAGAATAATCATCACCTAAACACTTTACACTATCATTCAACAAAACATGTCTTTAATTCACCCTTAAGATGACCACTAATCAGATTGGCAAAATATCAGTAAACAAAGCAGCAGCTTTTCTGGAAACACTATTGGACAATCAAAAAATTACCCATGCAATACACACACCTGCTCAACAGAATACACAGCTTCACTGGGTGCAACACGCTCCCCAATCTCAGCAAGTTTCTCAGCAAATAACTTCCTATCCTCAGTGCAAACTATGGAGCTGACTGGCGTTCCCAGAGTATGGACACCATACTTCTCAAGGATGCCACTTGCTTGTAGCTCAATGCCGCAGTTCAGGGCTGTTTGACCCCCAAATGACAACAATATTCCATCAGGATGTTCACTTTGAATGACCTATATTCGGAAATAAAGATCAATAAATTTACATTTTCAAGTAATATTGTTTTCCTATGAGAAGTTTGAGAACAAAAAAGAATTTGCTATAGCCCACAACCGAAATTATTTTTTCAACAGGATGAGAAGGTAAAGTGCAGCACTCCTAACAAAAACTCACAACAGCAACAAAACTGTTGTGCAGTAACACTGAAACCTGAAATGTTATTTTGTTACCTGAGTGACATAGTCAGCTGTGATGGGAAGAAAATAAACTTTGTCTGCTAGCCCCTTGGATGTCTGTACTGTTGCAATGTTTGGATTCACCAGTACTGTCTGGATACCTTCCTCTTTCAGAGCTTTAACTGCCTGAAAAAGTCAAGATTTATTACCGTATACGTGCCATAATAAGCCTTAAAACTGCGCATTGAAACATGCTGTGATTTGTTTACATATCTGTGGTAGTTGAGAGATAATTTTAAGAAAAACAAGATAAGTTTTCCAAGAAATTCTTACCTGGAAATTAAGAAAATCTAGTTTTTGGCCTCAAAAATTGGGGGTCGACTTATACACGGGATCGACTAATACACGGGTAAATACGGTAAGACACAGTCAAGCAAAAGCTTGCCAATGTCTGTGGTAAAAGTCTCCCCAAATTGCATGACTCCAATCATTTTAATACTTCCTGAATTCATAAAAACTATTTTTACATACAGAAGTTTCATTATGAACTCTTCCACTGTTGAGTTCTCTCTGAATACCATTACCATACTTTCTGTATACAGGGCTGTAATTTATTTTAGGAATGGGAGAGACAATCCTATCCCTGCTTCAAGCTGTATTAAGTTTATCAACATTGCTCTAAAATCAATCACCTTCATTTTATTGTCAGACATTATTTTACTGCTCTCAAAATCAGAAACTAAAAATCAAATAATATGCATCACCATGACTTGTGTATGTAGTTTCTCACCTGTGACCCAGAATAATCAAACTCCCCTGCCTGGCCAATGGACAAACCTCCAGAACCTAAAATCATAACTTTCTTGGGTTTCTTTTCAACTGGAGGCACTAACGGCTTGAACGTAATTGCTTGCTGAATCTGTTCCTTGACTGACATCAGGGGTTCTACATTTTGTTTGTGTTGTCTCACTGTTGACAAAAAGATATCGAATAACATTTCTAAGTCCTGAGGTCCAGCCATGTGTTCTGGGTGAAACTGAACGCTGTAGAACGGCTTTTTGTCGTGTATGATGCCTTCATTTGTCTGGTCATTGGCATTTGTGAATAGAATCGACCAATCAGATGGCAGCGAGTTTGTGTCAATGGCAAAGCCATGGTTCTGTGTTGTGATGAAACAGCGATTTGTTCCATGATGGATGCATGGAATATTGTGGCCTCTGTTTCCATATCTACAAAAATGAAACAACATTGACACATAAACAAAATAACAGATGTAAAGTGTTTATTTATTTTTTTTATCAGAGTTTAGACACTCTAGCCTCATAGTAAGTGTAATGGACTCTAGATCTAGTAGTCTAGGTTGCAAGGGTTTCATTAACATTTTCATCAGGGTGGCAGCTGGTTTTCACAGGCGGGCACAACTTTTTGAAGTGAACTTCTTTATAGGAAAAACTTACCTCCAGATGGTCAAACCATGTGGGCAAAATCATCCTCTTAGCCGGTCAATATGCCCCATACCCAGCTCTTAATGAAACCACTGAAGTTCAAGTGTTGGGCATGAGTTATTGTGTTCTTGGCTACGTTCTTTACTCTCACAGTGCCTCTTTCAAGGAGTATAAATGAGTACGGACAAACTGTTGGAGCAACCTGACAGAATGCTGCAAAGTAATCTGCGATGGACTAGTATCCCATCAGAGGTGGGAGGGGGGGGGGGGGGGGCAAAATACTCCTACAGAGTAGCTGCTTTATGCTAGGGATACCAAACTAAAGCTTCAAAAAGGCTTAGTTTACATTTTACTCTATATGTACAAAATATATTGTTTTTTTGTTCCAGTCAAGTACTTACTTCATTTTAAAGCTGCTACATCCAGCAGCCAAGGCCAGAAGCTGATGTCCAAAGCAAATTCCAAAGAGCGGTTTGGGACTGGCATGTTCAATAAACTTCCTGATGTTCTTTATACTCTCAGTCGTGAATGTGGGATCTCCAGGACCATTGCTCACAAAAACGCCATCACATTCTGAAACATCCAATGTAATATTATAATGATTAAGAGTGCTCAGCATTTAAGCTAGGTTCGTAAAACCAAAGCATTCAAAATGACCAATCACATTTCACAAGAAAATAAAAAAATGAAAATCAAAGCAAATATCACATAAAATGCACCAAGTATGGAATAATACTCTTCAATGAGCCATGATTGGTTACCTCCTTTTTCAACATCATTATTAAAGTCGTAATTCCATGGAACAACTTTGACAGCAGCCCCTCTAGCAATCAGACACCTTATTTGGTTGTACTTTATTCCACAATCCACAGCAATGATCTTGAACTCACCACTGGGATTATATACCACTGGCGACTGCAAATAAATTCAGACGTAACAAAACGTTAAGGTCGTGTTCAGACAGGCACTTGTAGCTGGTTCACTTGTAGCCGGTTTCCATGGTGACACTGACCTCTTTACTGCTGCTTACTGAGGTTGCTGTCCCCCTCTATGGTCACAGTAAAAGGTCTACCAATAATCCAATTTCCTTCAAAAAGTTAATTTTTATCTCAACTGCCACAGTTTTAGAAGTTCAATTTCAGTTTTCTGTCGTTTTAAGATTTTTTATATATCTTTTGGTTGAATTTAATGAAACTGGGAAAATAAAATCAAACTCTTTTGAAAAAACTAAAAATCAAAAACAATTTATACCACAACATAATATAGTAGGCTTCTCATGAAAAGCAAACACACACCTTTGATGAAACCTCTGCCACCAGGTTTCTCACATTGGGATCATCAAATGGAACAGACTCTGGCTGAACACCTTCAATCACAACTTTCCCTAACATGGTTCCTTTTTCCCTGATCTTCTTTGTCAGTGCTCTTGTATCAATACCTAAATACAAAGTATTAAGAACCTTAGACATCTTATTTCTGCTAATTACAGTACATGTACATTGCTGTGACGAATAAATCGAAAGGGAGGTCTTTTTACAGGATAACAGGATATGTATATTTATAGCACAGTCAGAGGTAAAACAACCGTGTATGCATATATGCACATACACACACATATGCACATGCATACCTCTGGAAATCCACACAAAAAAATGTTTACTACTGGCAAAAAGAGTCCTTTATAATGAAATTGGCTGATTTGACAGTCACTTATCTCTCCTAGTAAACCTAATTATATTCAATTATACCAAAGGTTGACACATAAGGAACATATTAAGTTACCAAACACTCAATGTTTTTCCATATTTTGATTAATGAAACTGTTCCCTGGGAAAAACGTGGGAAATTAATGGCTTTTCCAAGCTCCTAAACATAAACATTTATTGGGGGTATGCCTCCAAACCTCACCAGCCTTTGGCACTTTAATTTAATTTCTCTTCAGTACGTACTCCATGGGTAATGTACCCCATGCCCCTGACAATCAAACCGCTACTTGTAGACACCTCCTATACTTAGTTTATGAGAAGCAATGTGGCCTCATGATACATGAAAACCTACTGGACTCTGGATGAAACAGTCTGGGTTCAAGCCCTGCCAAGGCCATTAGCTGGATACCTCTCACAGTAATCACCGGACATTGTCCCAGCCAGCTACATGTAAAACACCACATATTGTACCTGATACTCACCAAGGAAGTTTAAACAGTTAGCAAGATATGCACAATAGCAACATCTGTGGGTTGCTATTTTCACTGCACATAAAATGCTAAAATGACCACTTACCACTTATTCCTGGTATTCCCTCTTGTTTTAGCCATTGTGAAAGAGATATGTTTGCATTCCAGTGACTGTACTCTTCAACATAATCCCCCACAATCAATGCTGATGCCCAAATTTTGTCCGACTCAAGCTCTGTGGTTAAGCCATAAGAATCTTTCTTTCCCTCTGGCACTCCATAGTTTCCAATCAGGGGGTATGTGAGTGTGAGAATTTGAGATCTGTAAGATGGGTCTGTGAGGGACTCTGGATATCCAACCATACCTGTCTGAAACACTAACAACAAGGATCTATTCAGAGCATGTCACTGGTTAAAACAATAGTTCAGAAATACATGCGAACTGTATATGCTGGCCCATAAGACTTGAGCAGTGACATTCCTAAGTTCCCTGAATTAAAAATAGAATTCAGCTTCACTACACTAGTATCAATACTTAACAGTGTGCTGTGTAGTAAACCATACATTGCAGTTTCTTTGTTTTGCTTTTTCTTTCTTTCGTTTTTTTAATTTAGTTATTAGTTTTTTGTTGTTGTTGTTGTTGTTGTTGTTGTTGTTGTTGTTGATGTTGTTTTGTTTTTTTCTGACCCTGCTAAATTTGAATGCCAAAATGAACTTGGGTAAACTTTCATCCTTCACTGTGTCAGGTTTTTATCTTCTCGAGGTGCACTAGAAAACTTATCAAGAAATTTGTTCGTGCTTGGAACAAAAACAACTTCCGGTAGCCGCACTGCCCGTTCTACATCCGGTAACTTAACACGTTCCATGAACGTGGGTGAAGATCTCGGATATCCAACAGTCCACGTGCTCGTTTGTTCGCACAGTTTGGCTATCAACTTCGTAAACCTTCCTGTAATTCTTCACCAAAACTCAAGTCATAGTCGATCTCTTTAACTTACATTTGTGATTTTCTTCGATATGTTTGAACATAAAACGTTTAACTGAAACGTTTTCAGTGAATTGCATTTCTCTTCATGAAATCTCGCTCTTCGATTTATTACGTGACGCGCTGAGCGATAAATTGATGGAGGTGAACTTCTTCTTCTTCCCTTTTTTTTTGGGAAACAAACCAAACGCTTTGTAAAATGAACAAAATTTATTTCCTAATAGCTATTTATGCGAATTATCTGTATCGTATTGGTATTTCGAAACAGAAGGACCATGTTCGTGCGGTGTACAAACCATGCTTCGCTCGCTCGCTCACTTTCGACAAATGAACAGCTCCAAAAACAGCTTCATAAACTTACCCACTTCACCAGCCACACATTCGGAAGCTCCAAACAGCTTTCCTTTGTACACGGTACCATCGTCTAGGATTAAACTCGCTTGACTTACACGATTTGACGACATTTTCATCCCGTGTTAAAATTGTGCCCGTGGCGGAATCGCCATTAGCCACTCTGGAGGAATCAGAAATTTGGCGCGTGATTTGATACCTGGGCCCAGGCCTCCAATTCGTCCAAACGGCGCATGTGCTCATGGCTTTGGCTACGGCTGTGCATAGTTAGTATTACCAACTATGGGCTGTGGCACGTCTTTACCTGACCTTTTCCTCTCGATTTGGCAAAGGGAAAAATGATTGGATACTAGCAGGGCAGCAAACAAGAAGAGTGAAGCACCGACATTCACGAGCTGAGTGCGAGCAGCTTTTGAATTCTCATCGTGACTCTTGTACCGTCGGGTTCTCCACGGTCTCTGCGCAGTGGCGGATCCAGACCCTGAGCTGGAGGGGGGGTGGGGGCTTTTCTTCCTTCTGTGATTTTTTTCTTTTTTACCCAAAATAACGGGGGGGGGCTCATTGAAGAACAGCACACGATAAAATACCAAACACGGAAATATCAGTCAAAACGCTATTTTCAACGAATTCACTTGAGCCCCATCACACCTTTTCTCGTGTCCAGTTTCTCCCAAGTAAAAAAAGAAAAGCAAAGACCGTGATGTGTTGCTGAGCCTATTTATTGTTTCTGCCTATTGTTGACTAACTATCAAAAAATTTTATCAAGTTTTGGCTAAAAATTGAGTATTATAAGTTCAGTATCAATGAAACCGTAAAAGTACTAGTACTTAGCCTACTAAATGGTCAACGCGCTAGCGCGCTGCAAGCATTCACATTTTACATTTCGCGGTCCGCAGTGAATGTATTTGGACTTAAAATTAGTCCCTGTCAGGCGGAAGTACCACTACTGCTGCTAATTATATCAGGAAGTTTAAGTGACCACGATGCGACGCCCAGGACAAAGTGGATTAAAAAATGAATTTACATTTTACCTACGAATCTCGCAGTACACTAAAGTCATTTACTAAAGTCATTTACATTGTCACTGTCAAAACGATCACGAAACTAAATTTAAAGCACAGTGATAAATTTAAAACATAATTTTTAAAAATTAGCCGTTGTGCTTCACGTTTTCCAGACAACGCAGAATTTGGTCATTTCACGTTGCTGTTTTGCAGAGGACGGCAAAGAAATGTACCAAGAATTATAACGCACGTGCACATCCATTGTTCTGTTCATAAAATCTTTTGTTTAGCGACGTTCCCGCTGCCGTTGCCATCGTGGTTTTCTTAAATTCCCTAATGACTATCTGGGTCTATCTGGGGTGTTCATAGAGCGTTTTCACATCACGTCACGGCAGCCATATTGGTGTTCAAAGACAATGAAACAGCGGCCAAGTTGGTGTACCAAACCAATCCTGTGGGAGTTGAACTCTTTCCTTACGTAAACACTTCTTTTGTTCCAATAAATTTGCATGGCTGCTGGTCACGTGAGTGAAAACGCTCTATAATTCCTTGCGGCTTTGAATTTTGTCCATTGTTTTGGTTTTGACTAGAGTTCTGCGGCCCTTTGGCAAGATGACAAGAAGCTGCAGGATGCTGAGATATGTGAAGTTATTAAGGGAAGCGGCAACTGCGATCAGTATACTTAGGTATCAGTCGAATTATATTTTTGTGTAGTATTATAGCTGACAAAGAGTTAGTGTTGCCTAACTACACCGCATCACATTAACAATATAAAAATTAAATTAATCCTAGATATGGTTTTCGTAACTTGCAAGCAGGCTCACGTTGGAGCACAAGCGCTTGCGGCGAAGCCGTAAGAAGAGAGAGTTTCTTGCGCCTCTTCACCAGACTCCACCACGCACGATCGCTTAGCTCTTGGCCGCTCGCGCGTGTGACTCAAAGGTGAGCCTGCTCTCAGGCTATGGTTTACGTGCTGAGCTTCAATTAAAACGTGTCCACAGTTTATCATAGTAACGCTAACCTGTCTCAAATAACTGCCCTTTTCATTTTAATATAACTGCCCTTTTCATTCTCAGTTAACGTGACCTTGTTTCTTCTGAATATATTGGAGTACACGTCGGGCTTTGCCGGTTCCTTGAGTCCAGGCCTCAAAACATTAACCGATACCCCATCGCCTACATTACCAGGGGGACTGTAGAGAGCCACTACAAACACGTCGTTGGCCAGCAGACCTTTGCGCAGAGCGCAACCCATACCAAAAAACCGCGACCCCTTCCACACCAACTGCGTGAAGGAATTTGTTCCATCCTGAATATGAGGATAGTTATAACTGTAGTTTTTGCTTTGCTAGTTGGAAGAAAAAAGGAAATGATTAATATCACGAACTGTAACTGAGGTCGTTACGTTCTAAGCCAGCTGCAATGTCCTGTTGCGAGCACTCAAGAAGCTATGTCACAAACATTGTATCTTAAAAAATTCAGTGGCCCAAATTTTGTGATCTTCAACTCTACCTTTCCCGGTCTCTTTCATTTCTTTTCCTCTTTGTACTTCAGTTATTGTTGCCTCTTATATACTTCACATTGAGTAAGAGCATATTTCTTTTTATTAAAAATTAGATCACTGGATAGCATGCTCTACAAATATGGCAAGCGTACGGACAATTTTTTTGATCGTTTTTATTTTTATTTTGTTTCTGTTTTCTACGTTTTGGAGGCATTTTTAATAAAAGAATTATTCTACTCGCGCTTGTTGGATACGAGATGACTATAGCGAACTAGGCGCTACCAGGCTACTGGCGCTACGTGTCTCGCTGCCTACGTACCATCTCATACCCAACACGCACTCGTGGAATAATTGTTAACTATTCTTTACATACCTTATACCAATTATCGGTTGCTTTCATAGCCGCGGCCGAGTCGCAACCAAACTTCACGCCTAGGAACCGCTCTACATTCTCCCCCACGCTCTCCTCTTCCGTGACCTCAAATCTCTTTGAGCTTTGTTTGCTGAACTGTTTCACCATTTGATACGCTATTTTATTTGCCTGCGATGACAGCTTATCAGACCACCTTAGCGGTGGATCGTGGTGATACATACGATAACGGTTGTGAGTGTTCAGAGCTGTTCCAGCAAACTCGGTGGGGTTACCTAGCAACAAGAACAAGAACATGTTACCTAGCAACAAGGACAACGACATGTTACCTAGCAACAAAGACAAGGAAATGTTGCCTAGCAACAAGGACAAGGAAACCTAGCAACAAGGACCAGACCATGTTATCTGGCAACAAGGACAAGAACATGTTACCTAACAACAAGGACAAGAACGTGTTACCTAGCAACAAGGACAACACCATGTTACCTAGCAACAAGGACGAGAACATATGGAACTAGTTTAAAAAATCGTTACGTTTAAGAAGCCTGAAACTTAAATTCAAACCAGAAATTGCCTCAGACGGTTTTCGTTGAATTGATGTCCTTACTGGATCAAAGTGTTGCTATTTAGTTACATCAGGAGCCATAATCGGGGACGGAGACCGTAAGCGCGCGCCATTTCTAGTATTGGGGTTGTCCCCATGATATGGGACAATAATTATATTTTAGAACAAATTGCGCCATCGCCTGCGACACACGCGCGTACATGCTGCGAGGATTTTTGCGGATGTCGCGCGGGGGAAATGGCGTCCGAAATTCCCGAAATTATTCATGTTTTTGGCCCACAACTCAACCCGTTTACGTCTGTTGGAATTTTGCTTAAGTATATTCGTCGTAAGCTGCCTCAGTTTGAGTGAAGTAAGGCAGTGTCGAATTTAGGTATGTTCCGCTGTAAGCTTATATATATCGCTGACCTAGTTGTGTTCCGACGGATGCTTCTTTTACATGAGCTATACATTACTCCACTTTAAATTTCACATATGTTGAAGATTAACAGCTTTTCCATTACACAGTAAAAAAACTAGCTGGATATATTTAGATATAGCAGAGCTTCAGGACTTCATAGTTTCCTAGCTCCTCTTGCCACACGCTTGCGAGGAATTTGTCAGTCTATCGCGACCGGAAAGTAAAACAAAATAATTGCTAGTTTGAGTTTGGCGTGAATTGTGAGCAATGCTTGATGTTTCATCAAGGCCCAATAACTTTACGTCCGTAGACACTGCTCAGTTTTATTCGTGCAAAAATCCAGTAAATTCTCTGTTGTCGATGAATGAGAGCGCCCGCCGATGCGTGTTTTGAACAGTCAGTAAACATGACAAATTGTACTTCCGCCGCACTTTCGTGTGAAAGCGTACATCGAACTCAAACAATAACTATAGTTTTTAAATATGTTTAAGATTGATAAATGTTTGCGAACATATTAAAAGCTAAGCTGAAAATATGTGAATAAAGGAGAAATAAGCCGCAAAGTTACGATGACGCTTTCTTTAATCAACTTGGAATAACGATTTCGATTTTGTTGATCGAGTTTATATCAAAATTCGCAGCGTAAAACTTCACTATGCTTATGTTGAAGAAACACACATGATGTTAGTAGCCTTTTTTGCGTTCGTGAAATTTGTTACAGCATCTCAGCACAAAAGATAACTTTGAATCTTTGTCAAGATTTGTTGACAATTGAAAGCACCGACTCGGACTTGAAAGTGCACGAGCTGCACTATGCAAATGAGCTAATTGTACGCGTCAGACTTTCCTTTCAAAAACTTTTGCAAACTCACCAAACAATGCAAGCAAAAACAATAAGAAACCATCACAACATTTTTTGGTTATGATGAACCATTGTCTGAGAAACTCACAAATTAACTCGATACCAGAGTAGAGAGTTTTCTTGCTATATTCTTAAGTCAGAACAAACACAAAAACATACGCGTAAGCTTACAACTAGCGTGAGCAGATCTTATTATTCCGTTCCCAACGCGAGATTGTAGTCTTGTTTTCGACCCTGAAAAACCCACCTTTTCCGTAAGCTCAGAGCATAAAACTACATATAAGCGCCCTGGCTCGTATTCCCTGCCTTATTCCTTGCCATCGCTGTGAAAAATACGCAAGAGAATCTCTCAACTCTCACCATTTGATCACGCAACGTGAAAACATCCACGCGAGAGCCCCCGACATGTGCGTGAATCCGCGCGGATATATGACGTCATGATGGCGCAATTTGTTCTAAAAATAGAAAAATTGTCCCATATCATAGGTGCGCGCGAATCCCGAGACTTACGGTCTCCGTCCCCGATTATGGCTCCTGGTTACATGTAAAGGAAGAAAGCGGAGATCTTTTATGTTTAGTTGTGAAGTGCTACGAGTTTCTTTTGACCAACCTAGTTTGATGGTGTCCGGTTTGAGGACAAACCCTTGCACTCTGTGGATTTGTTCCTCTCCAGACTCTGGAACAAGAGGTCCAAGAATTGTCTTACCACTGCTGCCTAAGATCACTGTCAAGAAAAAAGAAACTCGTCATACTAGTCATATTAATTCCTAACTATGTGTGTTGCGATAGAGGAGGGGTATGGCCGAGGGGCGAGTGAGTTTTTAGCCGGGTTTAAAAAGCCATATGCATTGCTAAAGAGCAAATATTAATTACAGTGACTTTCATCTCCCCACCAGAATAGTGATGTCTTCTTGGCATGTTTTTACGGTAAACATAAGCAGTTTGTAGTTCAATTGACTTTTTCGACGCTCGTGTCATTTGATATTCATTGCCATCATCTGCAACAAAAAACAAAACAATTTTACGATAATTAGGTATATACGCCACTGCCACATGGAGGTGCATAAAAGGGAAGGCATGTAATAAGGTGAAGTATAGGAAATTAATATTTAGGCCGCGGTTGTTAAAAGGATGGATAAAGCTATTCATCGTGGGTAAATCCGGGGGGACTCCCATGTGCAAAGGTCGGGAATGCTGGTCGGAGAATTTGAATGAATCCCCTAATGGAGACGGAGACCAATCTAGGCGTGGCTCTAGTTTTATTTGACCTCTAAAAGATACCACTTGAAATGGAAATGACAGCGTTTTTTAATTATTTTTTTAAAATATTGGCGTTTCGTCATCAACACCCTCAGTGAGGCCAAAATCCGTGGTTTACACCTCTAAGCGATACTTCGAGGATCACCGACCTCTTCATATGGGAGTCCCCTCCTAAAAGAAATCAGTATCCTGTGGATGGCTCAGCTTAGCCTGCGCAGCAAGCGTTCCCGTGGGGTTGGGGAGCAAAGAAACACCGAGGAATGGGATTTTCGGCGTTTTACCTGCGCGAAAAATGGGGCGAGGGCCAAAATCCCGTTCCTCGGTCTTTCTTTGCTCCCCAGCCCCACGGAAACGTTTGCTACGCAGGCTAAACTTAGCTTGTACAAACCTGCAGCCCTTGTGAGACTCAAAGCAGCTTGACAGATAAGAAAACTGATCATCATCACGATCCTCATGGTAAAATTACAAGAATCTGTTCATGAAAAATGCATGTGAAATGAGGGGACCCTCATTTTCTCTTGACATGACTTAACATCAGATTTTCATAGACTCACAAGTAGGATATGGCGATCAATTGTCTTTATTTTGAATGTGACGATTTGACACCAACTCATCATACAATAATTAAGTGATTAGAGTTTTGCGTTTCATTCACGAGGTTCACCAATCTTGGCTTAAAATTAATTTCTTCTTTTTTTCCCAGTCCAAATTAAGAATTGCCTCCCCGCAATGCAATGCGTATGATTTACCGTAAAAACAAACTTAACCAGTTTAATCATTTTATTTATTTTATATTAAAGATTCGCCACTAGCCTATAGCTTGATTGGTCACTCGGTAGGAGACTGATACTAGACTTTCCATTCGGCCACCAAGTCTACTTTCTTTTGTTCCAAACGGGAAAAAATAACGTTTTGACTTTGAAACAAAGCATGCTTTTCAAATCAATAACAGAATTGTACCTAGTAAAATCTGGAGTAACAGGTACACAGATAGAACGCTCTAATGGTTTCAACTATTCCACTCGAAAAATTAAAGTGAGACCAAAAGAAAAAGACAAGTGGTTCCCACTAGCTACGACATTGACAAACACGCTCTGTTTCCAAACAAGTTGCTCATTGTAAACGTAAATTCGTTAATAGCTACATAAGGTGTTTTAATATTTTTCAAAAATGCTCGCATGAGATGTCAATGGCTTTTCTCTTAAAATCTGAGCTTGTGCCATTGTTATGACTAGTGACTCAGATCGTGACTTAACAAGATTATTCAGAATTTCCCAAAACAGCAAAACAATGTCGTTTCTGGAGTGCCCATCTACTCGTGCACAGCTCTGTACAGTACAGAGTTTCAATGTTTGTCGCATTTCCTTCAGTTCAGGGACCATAAACTAGCTTTGTTGTAAGTGGAAATTCGATCATATGATACCGAGGTATTCAGTTTTTAGCGCGGGATTTTGTCTCGTTTCTGTTGTACAGGGAAATTTTCAATGACACAAGATCTTGTCATCAGTATCACGATTAAGGTTTGGAGAATTACTGAGCTGCAGCAATTAGAAACAATACCTACACAAGTAACCTGTTATTATAGAGTGAGCAGCGATTATCATTTTTACAGGACTCAAGAAAGAGCGCCAAACACTGAACTGATGAGAGGGATTCTTCTCAGATGTTCGGTTCAAAATTAAATTAGACTAACCTCAGAATCAGATGTATCGCCACATTTCAGCTCCTTGGTATAAATGCTCGTTCTATGTTCCTAAACTACCGGAAGAGAAATTTTAGCTAATTTGAGGTGATCGCCATATTGCGGACTATTAAACATTTATAAACAGCAAGGTTGGTTGGATTTCATCAAACTTAAGCCTTTTAACTTCATCTCACGTCATGACTAACTTAAAAATAGCATTGAAACAGAACGAAAAACAAAAAAACCTTCATTCATCGAAATGGGACGAAAGAGATTTAAAGCCAGGTCAAACCCCGGACAAAGACCTTAGTGATACACATTTAAAGATATTTAATTACACTTTCTTGTTCTTTTAAACAAACTGGTTGCTTTGGAACTTTGTAGTTACGCTGATTTGCATATTTTTTTGGGATGAGGTGTTTCCTCGCTTATTTACCTCTATTCTGGCATAAAAATTAGTTATTATTTATTTCCTCAGTGTTCAATCAATGTAGCAGATATCCAATATTTTGTCGTAGTTTAGAACTAGTATAAGAAACTGTCCAGGTAAGAAGGAAATCACCACATTTGACAACACTTGAAGGTAAGTACGTATTCAGATCAATCAGTGGAAAAAAAGGTTATCTTGAACTGATCTTGAATGTATAAAAAAACGCCGGCAAAACAGTACCGTATATACGCAACAAAAACAATATAAGACCATTTGAACATAACAATACTGAACACCTTAACTACTCGTTGTGAAATAAATTTCACGTCAGTTTTGTTTATCAGTGATGGAATTACAATATGGTGGCATCTTCAAAAAAAGTAACTCAAGGAGTATCTAACCAGTTTACAATTGATATAGACAAAAAAGCGGTACTGAACTGTTAACCACTGTCATCAAAATAAAAACTTTTCTTTGTCTCCTCTTCTCTGTTTGTCTCCTCTCTTTGTCTCCTCTCCCGTCTACACATTCCTGGTGTGAAAATTCACTGATCTAGACAGTCCTTTCTCAATGATCATTTTGTTTATTCTCATAACCTCTATTCTTAAGTTTGTATTGTTATGGCAAGGAGATGATAGATGCCCATCGCTAGCAGGATTGAAAGAGTTCAGCCAGCCGTTAAACAGAAGAGATATACTGAGAGCTTTTCTCGGTAGTGTGTGTATAAACTTTCATTTACTTTTTCTCCAGTGTTTGGACTATCCTCTTGTCCTTTGCCTAGAGGGTGTATCTAACAATGAAATCATGTTGATAGTTATAAGCCCTTTGCTTTGCTCTGCTCTTGCGCACGTGCTAATGTGGTTTCCCACGGACCACTACCTATGCACGTCTGGTTTGCTGCAGTTCATTCCGCTTCCGGAATATCGACGAATATGCATCATTCACATTTCTGCTGGGGCTGATGACGTTTTGCCGCAAAGCGCGCGGGCTATTCCCTGGGGGGTAGTACAAAGCAACAACAAAGATATCATTACTTAAAGTTCCTTTTCTCTGTGCGCAGCCCATTCCAATATCCCGGGTTTCTTTCCAGATAACCTGAGTGAATGAATCAGTGTTACTATTCAGTCGTGGATCAGCGAAGCTGTAGTTACTGCCCTGATTGTACCAGATCTTGGTAGCCTCCTCCCCAGCAGTTTCGCAGTCGAAATTGACCGCAGAAAGCTTGGCTCGGTTCTCGCCGAACAGATCGATGCCTGGCACTTGAATAGTTCCTTTGAGCGCCATCTTGTACGCGAGTTTCTGAGCTTGTATCGCTAGTTTATCGGACCATTTGAGAGGAGCAACATGATGGAGAACACGAAAATTGTTGTGTTCGTCGAATCCATGTCGAGCGAATGTGATGAACTTACCTGGCATTGAGAGAATAACACAAAAAATTACATTTAGGATTGGAAAATTGGACCGAAGCGTAATAGTCATTGACAACTACCTAAGGGGCAATCTATTATCATAGTAATGTAAATCACTCTTGAAAACAGTGCCGGAAAGGGTTACACATGGTGCCGGCATATCAAGTACAAGTCTTGTTTTCTCCGCCTATCAGGGGTTAAACTTAGAGCACAACTTCAAGACTTTCTACTTGGACCGATTTACCCACTTTTCAGCAGTCCGTTAAGATCTCTTTGTTGCGCTGAACTCTGCACATTTCCAGAGGCTCGAGCACCTGGAAAAAAGAAATCATCATTAAATCAAGTTATGTTTACAGTTGAGTCAACAGTAGTTTAAGACCAGGTTATTTTACAGAGAATTACTCTAGCGGACACTCACAAAATGCAATATCTCGAAAATCACAAGCAAGTTGCTCGGGTCAGTAGCAAGTGTTAACCACAATATTTTACTTACATTGAACGTGAAGAATTACAACGCTCGTCATGACAAAACACGCAAAAACAGTAGACTCTCGGAACATGAGTCTAATCACCGCCTGTTCAGTGCTTCAAACGTTCTGTAGAGGAATGCAGGAAGAATTATTGAGAATGTTACCGCTAATTTTAATTTTGATATCATTTCAGCCATTTTAACTGAAGTGACCGTTCTATATACACATGAAATATGACTGCGATTTTAAATTAAAAACAAAAAGAACAGTTTGATGTTTTCCTTACCTTTATGCACGAAAGCTCAACAAAAACGTAAATCCATGTTTTTAAGTCCGAAACTGAGAAGAATTCACGACTTAACTTATCAACGAAATACGACGAACTATTTAATTAGTATGTACGGAGTCCAGTTTCAGGTTTTTGACAGCAAAGTTTTGCGGGTGTCCTAAAATCACCCAGAAAAAAAGGACAACAGCATCAATGGAAAAGTCGCGTTAAATGATTATGAAGTTATCCGTTGTTTTGTCTTCACTTAGCTTCTTCTAAAACATAGAAAATCGGTCAGGTTCCACTGCTGGAGTGTAATAAATAATTCAATACACTGAAATTTAACAACTTTATTTCAGCTGGTGTTTGTCTGGTTGTTCTATTCGTTGACACTGTAGGTAAATATACGAACACTGGTTTCTTCACTGAAGACTTTACACTTATACTTGTCGGTACATGACTACTGCAACGGAAAATTAACTGACCCTGGGGTGGCACAGTGGTCCGGAGATTAACCAAATACTAAATTACTTTGCGAGACCCTTGTGATGTTAGTGATAGCTGGGAAGCTTAAGGGGACTTCTGCTTAAGTAAACAACTCAATGGTCCCTGTGTCCGCCATTTTATACTACTGACTGTAGATTGGTATATGTGCATGTTTTCTTGATTTGCACACCAAATTATTTCAAATTATTTCAATGTTCCTATGTTGGCGCAGCGACGGAAACTAAAAAGCTGTTTTGCTTCACGTGCTTTTGTTTGACTCGACCAACGTGTACAGTTTTCACAAAAAAAAATCAAACATTTAAGGTGGCTTTGAACGCCCTTTGGATAATTTTGGAAACCTTGCCTAACACTGTGTTATTGAAAATGCACATGCATAGCCCAAATTTCAGCCCGGAGTAAAGAAGCGATCAGCGAAAAGCCCAAAAGGGTTTACTGAGGGCTCCTGCTCCAGAGAGACACAAATTAGAGTTTCTTGAAGAATCTCATTGGGGCAAAATAAAGATTGATTGATTGATTGATTGATTGATTGATTGATTGATTGATTGATTGATTGATTGATTGAGTGAGTGAGTGAGTGAGTGAGTGAGTGATTGATTGTTTGATTGATTGATTGATTGATTGATTGATTGATTGATTGATTGATTGATTGATTGATTGATTGATTGAAAAAAGTGTTATTCGGCAAAAAAAAAAATTGATAATAATTTAGGTTGTCTTAAGATAAGCATGCTGTTGTTACTATTGATCCCAGACGTCTGTTGAAATGGCTTTTTGTTTTTTGTTTTTTGTTTTTTGTTTTTTGTTTTTTTTGTTGTTGTTGTTGTTTTTTTCTGGCCGTTACACGCACCGTTGGTTTCAGCCGCGGATGAAAGAAAAGATCACTTGATGTTGCAAATTCCTCAAATCTTATCCATGCGATGGATGTAGCATCTGTCGGACCCTTCTCTGTAACATATTTTGATTTGTATCTTGCTAGAAAGTGCGAAACTCAGCAAACTTGCAAACAAACTGTGAACTGTGAGAGATTCACTGATTCTCCTCAGTCTTAAGGGGACTGGGTACGAAAGACATACCCATCACGTAAGGAAACACGAGGTGTCTCCTCTTGAGGAACGACTATTCCTCCAAAAATGGTAACCACAGCTGTAAACAATTCGTCACCCTCCACGTCGGTTGCTGAATTAGTTGCTTCATTCCTTCGGGCAATCGAATACCTGGTCAGGCAAATCTGCCTCAGAATCGACGAATATGGAATAACTGCGCTACTAAAAACAGTTTTACTGTTCGTGGTGCTGTTTGCAGTGAAGGAAAACCTGAAACACACGTTTGGTTACGAGTGCCCAGAAGAAAACTACTATTTCTACGGAAACCTTTTCATTTATGGCCCAGCAGTTTTCTTTTTGTGCTTTGCGTTCGTTTTTTCTCGTTCGTTCTGGGAATTCGTAACGAGTTGCTGCCGTCTACACTGCAACAAGCGACTTTTGGTTTCGCCGAGGTCCGCTATAGACATCTATCTCGCTGTTTCATCTCCCTTCCTGTGGGTTGCGTGCGCGCTCACTGAAAAAGATTATTACGTCTGCGCATTTTACGGGCCAATAAGTTTTGAAGACCGACCACATAGGTGGACGAGTCAACCCAGCGCTGGATGGGTAAGGAACGCAAAAAGTCGCAGCCAAGTGCTGGCATGGGCAATTATACTGTCATGGGCTCTGACTTCAACTGTGGTTGTCTCACTTCACCGGTGCTTAAACAGAAATGAAGAGGAGAAATCCAAAGGATACATTACCGTATAGGCATATTTTTAAACTAAGTCTTACCCTGTAAAAAATGTGAAGATGACATATCCTGTCTGGGGTACTCCCATTTACACAAGTTTGATGCCATTTACACTGTTTAAGCCTTTAAGGTGTCCCTTTTTCACATAATTTAGACAAGCTTTACTTTGGGAGCAGTGGTTCCCTCATAGTTAGTGCGCTCAACTCTGGATTGAGCAGTCCAGGTTCGAACCCTGGTCTGGGACATTGTGTTGTGTTCTTGGGCAAGACACTTTACTCCCAAATTGCCTCTCTCCACCCAGGTGTATAAATGGATACCGGCAAATTTAATGCTGGGGGGTAACCCTATGATGGACTAGCATCCCATCCAGGGGGGAGTAGAAATACTCCTAGTCGCATAATACTACAGAAACCAGTATAAGCTCCGGCCTGATTGGCCACTTGGCTCATATGCAGACTTTACCTTACCCTTGTAAGGGCTTCTTTAATACTTTTGTTACACACTGTTATGCATTGATAGGTAACAATGAGTATTGCTACTCCCCCAAGATTTTCCAGCGTATTTTTTGTGTTGCTGTAATGTTTTACTGGTACTATGCTCATCTGTGTTACTTTTCAAATTTCAGTCCAACTGATTTTACACTTCTCCACAAATATGTACATCACAACTGTTTTACTTTTTATAGGGAGTTATAACAAGGACTGCATTTATGATGCTAGGTACTAAACTTGTTGAATTGACGAACATTGTTTATTCATAAATATTTACACATTTTCTTTATCTTGTATTACAATGTACATAAAACATGTCAATAATTAAAGCATGTTGTTTACTTCAAGCTTAGACATAATTTAAGGTTATTCAATGGCCGATTCCCTTTACGAAGCATGCTTGCAGGGAACCATGGTAGTTGTATTCATTCCCTTGGACCCTGCAGGCATGTCTCACAGAGGGAGTTGCCAATAAGTTAGTTTTTTGTGTGTTTAAATTAATTTGAAAACTGATAGCTATGGCATTTAAATAATCTAAATGATGGGAAAGTTCTCATGATATAAATTCTCCATTCGCACCAATAATACTATTATATTACATAAAGCAAGTTTAAATAGTGAAAATCAGTGCAGCCTCAATTTACACTTTGTTGGGTCAATTTATTGACATGAGTAGGTTAGAGCAGTTTTCAATTCAGTGTCCCAAACCAAAGTAATCACTATGGTCAATCACAGAATGCAACAAAAAAACTGAACCAATCAAAACTAAATAAACAATTACATGAAGCTGACATGAAATGTGTGCGAGTGAGTCGTGATTGGTTTTAGTTTTACTTCTGATTAGATGACAAAGTAACGGGAAATGTTTGGCAACCAAATACAGTTAAACACTGTTTGATGACCAAACATGTTGATGTTGTACTGAATGGTAAAGGGTATCAAATGTGTTTGATCACTGTCCAAACGAACAAAATGTTTTACAATGTTTGATCAAAATGTTTGTCATTGTTCAAATTTTATCAAACACAATTAAACATGATCAAACACAATCAAACAAGGTGTCCAAATGGGAAAATGTTTGGTCACCAAACAATGTTTGATCGCGTTTGACCACCAAACATTTCCCATTTGGACAGGGCTTTACCGTACAGATCCAAAACCGAAGCAAACATGCATTACTTAATCACTTAAGTCAAAGCTGCTCTCCAGTCATACTAGAAGAGCTTTCAAAGATTTTTAGTCAGTCTCAGAGTTGCAGGTCTCTATTTCACTTGTGTGAACAAGCCTGTGTGTCCTTAAGTTGCTAAAATACTTGAAGTTTCTCAAGCAAATTTCACACTGAAATACTTGTCCACTTCCCACTGCAGATGTCTTACTGTCCTTGGGGGAGTTTTCTATCATTTTCTTGTGGACAATATTCATGTGAGATTTCAAATTACTGAAGTACTTGAATTGCTTGGTACAAAAGTGACATTGGTAGGGTTTATCAGCTCTTGGGGAGAGTATGAAACCAGTTGTACATTCACTGAACCCTCTGTGTTCATTTAAGCCATTCAATGGAGGTACAAGAGGCTTCTTCCTGTCTTTGCTTCTTCTGTAGTTTTTCTCTGTGATACCTTTTGAAGGCTTTACTGCATACCCAGGGGATTGACAGGAGAGGAGAAGCATATTTTCCTTTATCTCAGTTTGAATTGTTTTGTCATCACCAATGCACTGTTCAGCATCAGGTAGTGGAATTCTGTGACTGTACTTTCTCAGTTTGGGACTAAATTGATAAAGAAAATATTAATTATATTAATTTTTTTCAAAATGATGTATGTTCAGGATTTTGTTGTTAGACTACAAAAAGGAAAGCAACAAGAAATTTTGAAAAGGTTTGTGTGTACATCAATTCATATCTTTGCTTATGATGAACTACATGTGGCAAACCAGTGCAACATAATTTGTATAAAAATGTTTTCAGTCACCTGTCATTCTGTGAAAAATTTCCACTATTGCACCTGTCAGTTGTGGATCCTTCCTGGGTATATTGATGGCAACAAAACAACAAAGATCACAAATTAGAACTACCTTAGTTAATTAGTAAATCCAGTTTTATGTCTGGAGTGAGTATGATCAAAAAAGTGTAGCAGATTATTGGAAGTCAATATGTCAAAAGTGTTGTAGAGTTGAATGCAAGCATAGAAGTATATAAGATAAATATTAAAGAAGCTGAAGTTTTTTTTTAAATATACCTCACTCTTCCTCTTCAGTTGTCTTTTGGACTTCTGCAGCCCATTCCTAGTGTCTTCGCTGTTTTCCATTTTTACATGTGCATAGCAGATTTCACCAATTTATAAGTGCACTCATGAACAAACATCAGAATTTATATCGAAACATCACGATCAAAACAGACAACACGCCTGGAGTTCGTTTTCGCACTTTATCTTATCACAACGAACTTCAAAATGGCCGCCAAAATGCCTAAATTAACCACAATGCAGTTGGCGCAGAGTTTGAGAGGAACTCGGTCCTAGACCATTTTCGTGTTCATTTGGCGGGAAAAGAAAGATTCGATCTTTGCGAGCTTTATTTCGACGGGAATATGCAATTCACGGGCAATCCTAAGCGAAGAAAGAGTAAAATTACAAAATTAGAAGACGCAGAAAATGTTGGCAAGTATGTACACGGTCTGCAGATGTACAAGGTTCCGCCAACAGACAACATCACGCTGGAAGAGTTCGAGGAGTTCGCAATCGACCGATTGAAAGGTACATGAGCTTATAAACAGGAATTTATTTTAAGCAACAAGATTTCAGAACTTTTCTCAAGGTCTGTGGAATGATTTTTCGCGTAATTTAAGCTTACTTATTCTCTGTTGACGAGTACAAGTGCAGGCAGAGACTGAGAGACGTCCAAGGATTCAAGATCTTTGTTTGGACTCAAAATCTTACATGTGCCGTCAGAGTCCGTTATCTCGATAAAGATCGAGCTTCACACAAAAAGCAATACGGCCAAAAAAATAGTTCGTATCATGTCGTTGCACAATGACATACTCGACCCTTAGCAGTTACTGCCCTGGGATGTAATGGTTATCATTCTTTTTTGCTGGGGGGAGAGGGTGCTATCCCGGGGGATACTCCCTTGTTTGGGTTATATAGGTATGTGCGGCCCCAAATGGTATGGTTTTTCAGCCGTTTTGGTCATAAATAGGGTATGGTTTTTGCACTCTAGTCTTGAATTGGGAATGTTTTTTAGAAGAAGCTACTTTTTCATCATTATCAATTATGTTTAGGGCAACCGTGCCTGTCGCAACGGTCATATATAGGGTATCAAATTTTTGGCCAGGTTATAAATAGGGTAGGGAAAATCGCAGATTTTGGTCATAAATAGGGCAAGGGTTTTGGGAAGGGGGCTGCACACCCCCACCAAATTTTTCTGGGAGTACCTCCCAGGGGTGATCTGAAAATCCTTATGATACAACCTCTGTCAAAACAGCATTAATGCATGTGAGCTGATGAAAAATCCACGTGTCCTCAAATAAAAAGTGATTCCTAATCACTGAGCATGGCTGTCACTATGTGCTGCAGTCCATGTTTCACGGCATGACCAACCTCTAACAGAGTCAATATCTAACTTACCTGGAATCTGATCTCCCCAAACCCCAGATTGTAATAAATTATTTTGAACTGTAAGAACACATTAATAAGCATATCTATAAGGGTGTGACCGCAATGGCAGTCTGGAATTTTTCTCAGTCTTGAGCCACACTACTTGGGCTTTTGATAAGATACCAGCACCTTGACTGTGTGCTAGAACTTCTTCCTTAACTTAAACGATAATCATGTCAGGCATTACAAAACTAACTTAAGATTTATTTCCTTATGTGTCAGTTCTGAGAGAAGTTGAAACATTTGGTATACGCTACAAAAGAAGTTCAGAAGAATATGACACTGCTATGAAGGAAAGCTTGAAAAAATTCTTACCACAGGCACAAAAAGCTCATAAGGTATGTGATAACACTCTTAATCCCAAATCAATAGTTGATTAATAAACCTACTTAGGTTCTTGGCCTACAAAATATTATCTTTTTTCTTTATTCTATTATTCTCGTATTACTTTGATTTGAATAGAATCGTGAGGATGAAATTAACATCACTGAAAGACGAAAAGACCACATCTCCCATTTTATCCTACGCCTTGCATATTGTAGATCGTAAGTATTCCAACTACATGTATGCATATTTCTTGCAATAAAAGAAGGTTATCCTCTGCATGAGAAAAATTTTAGTAGGAATTCTCCAAGCATTTTGTTTCTTTTTTTTTTTTTTCTTTGCAGGGAAGATCTCCGGCGTTGGTTTTTGTCTCAAGAAGTTGAGTTATTCAGGTAGGCACGACATGTCAGGTAGAAATAATAATTAAATGTAACGAAAGCATTTAATGTCTAATTCAAATGTATGAGTTTACAGCCAGGCCAGCACTTATCCAGTGTCATTTGTGTGAAACAAACAGAAGTAATTCAAGTAGCCAAGGTAGAGCTAAACTTGCCACAAACCAACCTCATGATGTTCAGGGTAGAATAGCTAAACAAGGTGCAAGGTTTTAGGCTGCGAAGCAGCAGCATGGTGTGAAGGTTGCAAAGTGGCAAAGTGGGCAACAAAGTCTTGAGAACTTGTCTCACTTGAAGGGTTTTCATTTGAGTTTCGTGCCAAAAATGAGGAGTTGCATGACTTGCAACTGGTGTCTCAGATTACCTTTGTGAGTCCTTGACTTGAATCGTGGAACATATTGATACCTTAAATAACTAAAATGTCCTGCAACTGTTGTTCTGAACAATCTCCTATGTAAGATGCTGAAACGCCCCAGGAATTTAGGTTCGAGACCTGATCTTTCATGAGCAAAAACAGCAGAACCACATGCACCAAGACGACGGCATTGCTATTGCTGCTGGTCTCCATTTAAACAATCAAAAGTGTGCAGAGCTAGCTCTAAAGTCAAGCTTTTCCCAGTTCCGGTTTGGGCAGAAACTTGCCTGTTGGCAGGCTAGGCCAAAACAAGCACATCTCTTCTGGACAGATACTGCACTTCCACTTTCTTGTGCTGGTAGTCAGGCAATATAGAGTATTCCGTGGCCTTTGAGGCTTCCTTGTTAATCACTTTCACAATCGACCCCAAGTTACGGCTACAAGTCACGTTTCATTGACAGTTCTGTCCCCAAGGAATATACATGGCAACTCTGATTGGTCTAAGCGCAGCAACCTATTTTTGGGTCGCTAAAATTGGCGCCAATCAAGTATTAAAAGTCCTTCATGTGGTAGGTAATGAATAAACAAGATGAAGGACTTTTCTGAAAGTCTAGGGCAGAGCTTGCTTCCTCATACTGTATATACATGTAAGCTGTCCTAATGCACATAGTTTGCTTTAGTTTTGGAAAGGGCAATGACACATACATGTGTAAGAGTATCAAACACAAATCTGTTATTGTCTTCATAAGATTCCATGTTGAATAAAGCATGTTTGTATTTGAATAAATTGAAGTTTCATGCTAATTCCTGACAGAGGAACCCCTATTAAGCAGCTACCTCTCATTTTCCCAAGGGTGGCTGGCTACTTGACAGGGGTTTGACTGTATGTTAATTTAAGGACTTGAGTTTTAGCACTTTGCGTGCATTGCATGCCTATTATACAATTTTCTTTTCTCATGTTAGATTTCGTCTCACAGAAGTGGCTAAAATTGACTCAAAGGAAGTGGATGATTTTCTTAAAGCCAATGGCTTGGACTACAAACCAGTATGCACAATAATATCACAAGTTATTTAAATTTTATTATTACTTTCAGAACTTGATATAAACAAATCTCTTTTTCTTTGAACGAGGGAGCTTGAATTGAGTATTCTTTATAGTAACGATACAAGTAGATGGGGTGTCTTGTTTTTGTTTATGTTTTCTTTTTTGTGTGCAGATTGACCCTGCAGAAAGAGAAGAAAAGGAGTCAGAGCTGATGGATGCTGGCTTCAACCTCTCCCATCTTAAAGTTGTGGCTACTGACTATTTCAAAGTAAACATGTACTTCTTGTATTATTTGTCAATGTATGAACACTAGCTAGTGTAAAGACTGCTTTCCAGAGAACAACCACACTCACTTCCAAGTAAAGAGTTAAGATGTTGACTCTTCCGCATTGCAAATCTTCCACCACCTTCAAGAGTAATATGTTATTTTATTTCCAGGTTCCCTTTGTTGAAGCTCTTGATCTAGTAAGATCAAGAAAGGTTTATCTGGAAAATGTAAGTAACAAAAAAACGTGGCCTGTCAAAGTGATTTTGTACTTCTTATAATGATATAGCTTAGTTATTTAGTGATGTTCTCTGATTTGCTATATAACCTTTTTATCTTTGTGTTGTTGCAGGGTTTTGCATATGTCCCTAGAGATGATCTTGTATCCCTGGTAGCTAATGAATTTCGTATGCAATTGTCTCGGGCGCTTGCAGTAAGTGTCTTTTCACTTTACATCATCATTCTGATGGGTTTCTTGTTCCATTGTGTTATACAGTTGAACCTCCGGTTGGACCACCTCTCATCAGCGAACAGTTTTCCAAAATACCAAAAGTTTCCAAGTCAGATCATTATAATAAAACCTCTTGTTAGCGACCACAGTTGAACCTCCGGTTGGACCACCTCTCATCAGCGAACAGTTTTCCAAAATACCAAAAGTTTCCAAGTCAGATCATTATAATGAAACCTCTTGTTAGCGACCACCTCTCATAAGCGACCGCAATCCCTTTTAGGGCTAAAAATTTGAAATTTTCTGTTTTTAACCTCATCATAAGCAACCACTTGACTGATAGTAGAGCAGAAATTGATAATAGGGTGTTGTAATATTATCACATTCCTGGGAAGTACCAGAGACAAAAATTTCTTAATGGGAGTACCTTGTTCTTTCTCTCAAAATTGACCTTTCACATGAAAAAAAAACATTAGTTTATAAAACATTTAAAACTTTAAAGAAAAAAATGCACATACACTGCACTTTGTCAGTCTTAAAGGAGATGACCTTATATGTGTTATAATTACTGAAAATTAGAAGTGATATCCCTCTGCAGGTACCATACGAGACAAACTTTTGACGCAATGTCTGAGCTGCTCTCGTAAGCGACCACCTGAGCTTGACATTTTAGGTGGTCACTTATGGGAGGTTAAACTGTACATTAACCAATGTGTAATGTACATACCGATGTTTCCTTTAGATGACTGCCAGGGCTTTGCCTTACCTAGAGGAAGATGAGAGGCTGCTACCAAAGTTGACAAACCTCAGGTAAAATGCAAGATAGTCTTTGTTAACTCAATATAGAACCCTGTGAATCAGACCATTGATGAGTCACTAAGATCTCACCATATTAGAAGAACCATTTCTAAATAGTAGCATTTAAAATGTTATACAACACCATAACATAAAGCAGCATATTTTATTTAGTCGACAGTATGTTGGACAGGACTACAGTCACAAAAAAACAGCAGCAGGAAAAGTTACCTTGGATCAGATAGATAGTGTAAGTGCATAATTTTTTTTTTTTTGTACATTACTGTACCAATACCATGGAATACCAGAGAGTGATCAGTATCTTATTTCTCCAATGTTGTGACCCCTCATTCTTTCACTCCACTTAAATGAGAATATAAGCCTTATGATTCTTGACTTACAGTTGTCAAGAAGCTCCTTTCCTTTGTGTATGCGTCAGCTTCATACAGCACTGAAAGAAAATCACCACTTGAAGCACGGTGGCCGTCTTCAGTATGGTCTGTTCCTTAAGGTTAGTAATTTGTACTCCTTTGATAAAACTCAGAGAAACTAAGAATGTTATAATAAATTATCATTCCAGACTGTGCGATATTTTATGCTATAATCTATCAAATATTTTTGCCTTTGTGTGATTGGTATAGATACATGACTGAATGTTCATGATTATTTGGAAGCTGGTTAACGCTAACCCAGGATTAAAAGTTAACCGAATTATAACTTTTTCTTCTATACAAGTGTTTTTTGCTGCTTTGTTTTGTGTATATGGTGATTATTAAAACTCAAAATAGAAGGCCAAACAATATACAGAAAACCTCACCGCAAAGTTACAAAACTCAAATCAAAATTCTACCTTTTCCTGGGTTAGCTTAATCTGGCTCTGAACAACCTGGCCCAGGAGCTACGCTTTTAGACTGGCCTAAATCTATAATTATATTATTTTATGTTTGCCTGTTTTATTGCAGGGTATTGGTCTCAGTCTGGAAGAAGCACTTATCTTCTGGAGAGCAGAGTTCACAAAACTTATGGATGTGGACAAGGTATTTTACAATAAACTTGCACCAAATTTTCATTCAAAGAAACGCCATCAGTTTAGAGAAAGATAATTTCTTGATCTCAAGACTAAAATTGGTCAACATATTTTAACGTGCTTGTGTTCATACTTAAACCAACAGCCAATAATCTGGTTTATATTTTTAGTTTGACAAGCAGTATGCATACGACATTCGTCACAACTACGGAAAGGAAGGCAAAAGAGCAGACTACACACCATACAGCTGTATGAAGATCATCATGTCAAATGCCCCTGGTCCTGGCGATCATCATGGTATTATACTTTTGAAGCATATTTTGGATCATTTTAAGATTTTTTTGCAAGATTTTACATCTTGCTTATTTATTTCCCACAACCACATTTTGTAAACACTGTATGGTTCCACAAAATGGTGAGTATCTACCCAACAGTAGGCTCAATTTCCAGCCATTTTGGGAGTACTTTTGTTAAATGGCTGGAAATCAAGCCTAACCCAACAGAGGATCAAGGGAAATGTTCAAGTGAAAAGGGCTTTCAAATACTTTTTTAAGGGAAGTATGATGCTTAACTGGAATGTCCAGAGCAGTGGAAGGAGATTCAAACTGAGAAAACTACCATGGGAAGTAGGGCTATTTTTTCTTCCAACACTGCCAATAATTAAGTTTCCTTTTGTTTGTTGTTGTTGTCGTTTTACTTGTTGTTGTTTCCAGGGTTTTTTTTTCCCTATCTTTTTTTCCGTTAAAATGAACGGTCAACTGAGGAATTGACAGACACATTTGTTATTACACTTTTTCCACAGGGTGCCCATTTAGACACACTGATGCTGATCTACTGCGCCAACGCTTAGCAGCTTACAGAGTACCCAAGAAGGGTATTGACGAGGTAAATCAAAGTATCCTCTGAAACATGTAACTATGTTTTTTTTGCAAAACCTCAAATCATCTCAGATATACTCTGTATCCAAAACAACACAGCATACCCACTGGAACTGAACTTGTGTGGACTGTAACTTGTATTGAACAGTGATTTTCATTGCTACCATGAATGTCCATCAGGCATTTTTTTGTTGTCATTGTGCAGTTCCAGAAAATATCCATACTCCCCCCACAGAAGGGATTGGAATTTCCTGGGGGGTGGGGGGATCTATGAGACCAAAAAAAATTAAAGAAATGTATGAAGCTTAACTGGAATTTCCAGAGGGGTGGGGAGGTGTTAGAAAAATCCCTTCCATGGGAGAGGTATGGATATTTTCTGGAACTACACATTACTTTTTCACAGCTTTGTTACAACCTTTTCCTGGTTTTTCAAACTCAAGGTCCAGGGAAGGAGCTAATATATGAAAGATTTTGCACATACATTATTTGCAGTACCAAACAATGGTTATAAATACAGTAGAACCTCATTATCTGGAGCTATTTTTTTGTTTGTTTCCCTTAAGAATTTGAGATAATAAATTGCAAGTTCTTACATGTAAGTATGCAAGTACCAACTTACATGTAACAATGTCGAAACTTTGTCTAGTGATGGCAACATAGTATGCTGCATCATAACAATTTCAAAATCTTGTGTACAACATTTTGGCATCACCTGGTCGCCATTAGATGACACAAAACATCCTGTACTAGCATTAATATTTCTTTTTAAATGTTTCTCTCTATCTTTTTTAATCACAATTCTTGTGTGTAATGATTTTTCTGGTTTGCAGATAATGGAGTTTGTGAAAGAGTCCCATTACCAGCTGGCCTGTACAAGATACTATGAGCTGACACATGGGGTATTATTTTCTCAAATATGTGATCCTTTACTTGAAGTATGCTTGAAAGTATAATAAAAGAGCTCAGTCATGGTATTTTGAGTTATTTTGGCCACATACAAAATTACCTTTAAATGGTAGGAAACCTGAAAATAACAGTTTAATAAGATAGAAAAACACCAAAGAGATAACGATAAACCATAAAGGAACAAAGATGGAGAAGATAACACAGATTACAAACCATGAAATTGAGACTTAAGTTTTCAATATGCGCAAACCGTGACCGAGTTCTTTTAATAGTGTCTACAGAGATTGACACTGAAAAATAATGTATTCATGTGGACATATTAATAATATAAGAGCCTCAAATTAAACGTTTTTCTAAAAATTTTCCCAACAGGTAACAGCCAGTTCTGCTGTTCATCATCCCAACCAATACTTTGATGAGAGTCGTCAGTCACTACAGGATAGACAGGGTGGGGCATCACGGCTAGGAAGTGCTGCTCACAATGGACTTGATCATGGGAAAGTTACTGTAAAGAATGAGATCAACAGTACCACAAATGTCCCTCAAACTGACACAGACAATGACCTGGGAGACATTCAAATGGATGATGATGACGACATTCTCGGAGAAATAGAAAAAATGGACACAATGGCATAGCTTGTGGATGAATCTTGTTCATATTTTAAATAACGAACTAATGGCACATTTGGACATTGTAACTTAACTGTAGCAAGAGAAGGAGTTGATACTATCTATTAGAGTTACATGGCCCAGTTAGCTGAGATTTATTCTGTGCTAAAAATAATGAGGACAGGAGATGTAACATACACTGAATTATTTTATTTTTGTAACAACTATATCAGTGCTCTTACAAATTTGCTGTACAGAATATTACAATCTACTTTATAATGCACTTTGTTGTTGCATCTAGGTCTAATGTAAATTAACGTTTTTGCAAAGATTTATTTTTAAGTATTTGTTTAAATATTAAATATCTAACAACACATAACGTATACCTCCTTGAACAAAAAAGGCAATCTAATACCTTTTTTGCATGTACAAACTTTCATAGATTGCTTTGTTTTGATTTCAAATTAGCATTTACTTGTAATCATCAAACAATTCTATTTCTATATGTATTTCTGTCAATAATTGGGCAAAACACCTGAAATTTCTAATTCCCACCACAGATAGGTGCTACAAAGACAATTCAAGTGACCTTCGGTATTTCTCACACTTGGAATGATTTTTGCAAACTAAGTTAAAGGTTATTTTGATATGATTAATCTTATCTTTCACTTCACAATCACATTAAAACAAAAGCAATTTAAATGTGTGAAACTAAAATTTACTGCTGCTCATTTAGTTTTGCAAAAGATACCCTTGGCATATATACATGCCTATCTACAAGGTAGGTAGGTAGGTAAGACAAGTTGTTTGCAACACGTTCTTTTGCTACCTGATCAAATATCTTGAAATTGGAATGCATTTTGGTTGTTTTACTTGTGAGATGTGATTAAAACACAGCTCTGTCAAGATGTACTTGCACTAAAGTACAAATTAAACTGATATTTAAGCATTAACCAATTCCTCATCTGAGTCATCACTAGAATCCAGCTCCTCATCCACCACTGACTTGCGTTTTTTTGCTATTGACACCCCCAGGCCAATAATGTATATCTGTTGAAAAAAGAAAAATCACATCAATGCCTTTACTGAGTTCAATGCCACATCATCAAAATCTGATCCATCTGCTTATATTGACTTTGAAGTGTTACAGTTGAGGGCATCAAACACTTTTCAAAGGGTTTACAGCACTGGCGGGGGGGGGGGGGGGGGTGGGCGAGGGAGTCTAGAGTTGAGTTCATATGTTAAACAAGGTGAAATCTTTTCAGCTAATTAAGAGTACTACAATATTGCAAGCTTCATGAGTCAGAGGCAAAAATTGAAATATACTAACTAAAGGTGTATTTCTGTAGTTTTGAGTTCAAAACATTTACTTAAAGATTCCCAAATATGCTCAATGAAGAAATTCTTATTTATTTTCTCTAAAAAGAGATCGTCCACTTGATGTCCATCTGGCAGAAGCAAAACAATTATAAACACAAATAATTCCCATAAAATTATGTTGGTGGAGGAAATAATTCTGCACTCATATATTACTACTCAGTGTCAAAGGATTGTAACTTGGTATCTCCTGTTTGTAACATCTTCAGTAGTGTGTGAAGTACTTACTGCCAGAAAGAGCCATGTTCCCCAGTAATAGCAGGCACCAAAAAACCAAACTTTGTAGAAAAATCTGTTGAGTAACATGGCAGCTCGAGTCATGATGCATGTACCTAATAAAAAAAAATGACCACACTGGCTGTCAGCAAAATGTATCCTTGCACCTGCAACCAAAATTACTATTAAAAAATAAAATAATACAATGAAGACACTTAATCATCAACAATATAATGCATACAACAAAGATTTCAGGCAAGCAAGTTAAATGTCACCTTGTACTACGAAAGGAAAAAAGGTGTGCTCTAGTTTGAATCCTTTCCACTGAGGGTTATCGGCAACTTTCATCGCACAAGTTACCAGACAACATGTGGAGAATTGTCAAACCATGCACACATTTTGAAGTGGTCAGAGTCCTTTTATTTTGAATAATTTAGTGTTTTTACTATAAAATATACAAGTGTTTGCAGAAACAACATCCCAGTCAACTAATCTATGTACAGCAAGTGCTCAAAGATATATAGTCATTGTAAACAGTGAAAATACAGCTGTAAACAGACCTTCAGGGGCAGCAGTGGAGCAGACTTTTGTTTCAAATGTAGTAGTCACACTGCTATTTCCAGGTGCAGTGCCATTAGTATGAACTGTTGTGTTACTGCTGTGACCTGCAGTAGATGTTGTTGTCTGCAAAAGAAAGTATTTTAATTATGCTTACCGGTAAATACCTTTTAACCTATTGTAAGTAATTCCATATTCAGGAGCTAGATTCACTGAAAAGTGACGAGCTGGAAAAGAAAGATATCCAAAGCGCTATCAGTGATGTAACTGAAATATCAACTTACTCTGTAATGTTGGCTGCCATACATGACATACTGAGGAGCCAGTGTAAACAACATAATGTTTAAGAAAAGCATAGTCAACATCAACATCAGAACGAGAAACAGTAGAGCTTGCGGCATAGTCTTGCGGGAACGTATTTTGTAGAGCTTTAAACTGTGAGTTAAGGATGGACCTTACTGAAGGAGACATTGATATATGCACAATCTAAATGTATTGAATTTTACATCGTTAAGTAAACATTTTATCAAATCGGACTTTATGTTCATTTTATACATAGACGTTAAGTTTGTGGTTTCCTTAAAAAGGGGGATGTACATTGTATAAATACTTCGCCAAAAGATGCTTGAAGGTCCACATGGATCGAAACCTTAAGATTTATGGGATGGGATGAGTCGTTACTGTTGCAATTGCGCATGCTCACTAGCTCGCTAGTTTGAGCACTCTGGTAATGGCTTAGATACTACCACATGTGTAGTATTTGGGGCGGCTTTTTAAGCTTAGCCTCCATCCCAGTCTTCAGCACTGCACTGATGAGGCCCAGAAGGCCGAAACAGTACTGTCTGCAGTTGGATAAGGAACTAAAAAGGTTAAGTCTGCATCAAGCCAAACAGCTCGCACAGCCAGAGCTACACTAATCACTGCTTCTGAAGCATTTACCAAAGATTTTCTCCTTCCCTCGAGATGCTTTCCATCACAGGGAACCCACCAGCATGAAATTAGAAAGTCTTGCCAACAACAATGCCCAATTTCCCTGGCCAGAGCTTTTCCCCGGAGTCACCTCAAAAAGGGCAGGCACAAGTAAAATAAAAGTTTGTGGAAAAACTTGGAGGATACTCTAATCCAGCAGCAGCGTATGCTAATTGCTCTGATCCCAGACATGGTACAGTAAAGGAAGTAGAGAACAATGGCCACAAACAAGCAATAGTCCAGTGGAAAAACCTGAAAAATATATGAATGAAATGTGTAACAGATATCTTAAACCCAAGCAATAAAACGAAATGATACAAGAAGCTAAAAAATAAATAAATAAAGGATAACAGCACCTTCTGTGCATAGACCATGACAATGTTGATAGGGTTAGGCAGCTGAGGTTTGGTAAGTACATAACCATACTTGTACCCCAGTGAATTCAGAGCCTTGTCCAAGCTAGAAATAGATATATTCCAGACGAACATTAATTTGTTAAATTTCTTTTTTAGTTGACTTTTAAAATGAAAAAAGAGTTTTTGCTGATAATTACCAAGTAAGAAAGAGTGAGACGATGATGAGCAGTCCAAGTAACAAGAACAAAACACCAAATACAACTTCAAATGGACGACAGCACTTGAGGCATTTGTTAAGCCAGCCAAGGTTTGCAGCCTGTAAATGTCTCTCCCTTCTAATGAGGAGTTTTTCCTCTCCCTCAAGGCATGCAAGCGTTCTTCGATCATGGCCAGTCATTGGACGCCCATCCATGTACTTGGCTCGGATCATGCGTGCACGCTCTTCAACTGATTCGCGTTCATGGCTGACCTCCAGATGTTCTTTCTAAATGCACATGATTATAAAAAATAAAAAATAAGAACAATCTAAAGACACACCGACTTCACATTCAAATCAGTTTTCATTTGTAGTTTAAAATGAAATTGGGCAATGACAAGTGCTTGAATGCATACTTCATGTATACTCATTACTCATATTAATACCTTTGAGTTCTTAAACCCTTTCAGCATGGAGAAGGGCAAGGACGTCATCCCATAAGCCTAAATAGAGAACAACGGATAACAAAATATTTAATTAAACTAAACATTAAGAAAAGTGCACTGATCACTAGTATTGCAAACTTGTTTTATTTTATGTCTTACATGTAAATGATGAATTCAGGAGGTTGAAAGTATAAAATAACCTATAACCTGATCATCTCTGAAAAATGGTGTTGACCGAAAACCATATTCTCCTAACTGGGACTGCATAAAGAAGACTTGAGAAATTAGTAAACCACCATAATGTACTCACTGTATAGGTGATCATGATAACCATGCCAATGAAGGAAAGGAAACCCATAAGCAGTGACAGGGCAGTTTCACCATCTCATAAAGAAAAATAACAAATTAAAATACATTGCAATACAACACAAGGTAAACTTTAATTTACATTTTATTCTTTAATCTTTACTTTTGAGTCATAACAGATCAAAAATTGTATTTAACAAGGAATGACGTACTTATATTTCTGGAACATTAAGATTGGAATAAATTACTTACTATGAGCCTGCAATTCATCTTTTAAGAAGCTAATTTTCTTCTCCCATTGGGTTATATTCTTTGGAGGCTTTTTCAATGGTGCAAAGGCTCTGCAAATCAATTTTCGAATAATTCTTGAAATTTCTCATATGATTTTTGGCTAACTATGGTGCAGTGGCCTCATGGTTAGTGCGCTCGTTTCTAGATCAAGAGGTCTGGGTTCGAGTCCTGGCCAAGGACACAGTGTTGTGTTCTTGGGCAAGAACTGTGATGGACTAGCATCCCGTTCAGGGGGACTGAGTGGAAATACTCCTAGCCGCTTCATGCTACAGAAATCGGGATAAGCTCCAGTAGCTATGAGCCAGTTGGCTCCAAGACTTCACTTATAGTGCTTATAGAATAATCCTTACCCAACAAGAAGAAGAACAATGGCAACTATCAAAAACCCAATGGTGTACTTCAAGGCACCACACATCCTCTGTAAACAATAAAGAAAATTTGTAGTTAGCACATGACAAGGAATATAATTCATGTTCCTTTGAGAAGAAAATTAACTGAAAGTCTGTCTTTTTCTGTCACATGAATCTTACAGACTTCTACCATCTCATTTTTTTCTACCAAAGAAATGCCTGGAATCTGCTGAGTTATATGTATGGGTTATTGACCAAGTGTGAGGTCAAGATGGCTGGATATTGGCCAAGTTCTTTTTTTGCGTGTTTATGAACCGAGACAGAGTCGAGGTCCATAAACTCACAAAAAAAGAACAAGGCCAATATCAAGCCATCTTGACCGAACAAGCTTGGTCAATAAAGGATTTATTATATGGTTTTCGCGGAAATTTTTCTTGCGGGACATGGCGGGTAGTCCCAAGCAAGCAAGATAGCTCCATCTTGCCCGCTCATGGAGCTAGCCATATAATAAATTGTATTCACCTGTCTTGTTGTGGCATCCTCATCTTTTTCTTCATAGTAGAAGTACATGAATGGCATGAGTATGAATGCAAAGAATGCCACCAACGAGTACAGCACTGAAAAATAAAAACAGCATTGAACTTCACATTTGTTTAGTATACTTATTTGTTTCAAATTTTAAGATATTTCCAAAAAAGAAAAGAAATGAATGTTTTTAGCATCTCTGTGTAATCAAGTGGAAGCCCAGGTTACACAATAAATGCATAATACATTTTAGCAGGGTACTGTTTGATAAAGTTGGTGTTACGAAGACATACAATGCACATGGTAACTTAGGGATAAATTTTATTTTTCCTCCATTTCCTAGCCTTGTGGAACCCGCTAAACAGAGCAACTCATAACTGATTTTATACAATAAAATATACCACACAATACCATAATATCCTACAGCAATTGTCTGCTCAAATTCATCTCTCATAGTCCCATTTGTGCTCCAATCCTGTCAAAAGAAAGAACAAAGAACTGTACTTTCCTTAACAAAAAAATGAACATCTTTTTTGTCAATAACCAGACATCCTACTCCCCCCCCCCCCCCCCCCTCACCCTCCACAAGGTAAAGGTAAAGTCTGCATATGAGTGAAGGGGTCCACCAGGCCGGAGCTTATCCTGGTTTCTGTAACATATAGCGACTAGGAATATTTCTACTCCCCCCTGGATGGGATGCTAGTCCATCACAGGGTTACCCCCAGCATTAAAATTAATTTGCAGGTACCCATTTGTACACCTGGGTGGAGAGAGGTACTGTGAGAGTAAAGTGTCTTGCCCAAGAAAACAACACAATGTCCCCTGCCAGGGCTCGAACCAAGACCACTCAATCCGAAGTTAAGCACACTAACCATGAGGCCACCGTGCCCCCACACCCAATGATACAACAGGCTTTGGAGAGATGGGAGGGGGGCCAAATATGAGGGGTGGAGGTGAGGCAGATCATGCTTGAAGAGAAACATTTGTCTCTGGACAGTGCCTCAACTACTTGTCATTAGTAGCTTGGGGTACATAGCATACCTTCCAAGTTCCATCTGAATTTTTCATGTATGAAACTAAGAAGATGTCCACAGGAACAAGAGCAATAGTAAGCAATGTGATAGCCAGGGCCAGAATGCCAGTTAGTGTGGACGACACTTCAGACTGCGCATGATCTTGATAAAAACGGATGTAGAACCATGAAAAAATAAATGTTAACTGTTGGTAGAAAACAAAACAAAAAACATATTAGATATAGGGATAAGTTGGCATCTTGAAGTTATAATTTGCCACTCCAGTAAGACAGACTAGGGCAATGTCATCAAGTTTCAGTACACAAAGGAATAACCACTGTATTTTCTTTAGTTAGGAGCAATTGTTTAGTTGTAGTGTATTTTATGGTCTTTTGTATAACTTCTTTTGTAATGGCAGACCAGAACCCAAATTTTGCCGGGATTTTGGCACTTCTGCTACACAAATAATAATAACAGTAACCCTAACAAATCTTGTACACAGAATGGGCAACGCTGACTTAGTGTCAAGTAACTATCCAGTTTCCTGAGCTCAGAATCTTTAAACTTAGGTTTAGGCTTAAACCAGCTTCATACCCAGCTTCAACTGCCAACTGGTGTCAACACTTAAGTTTATCGTACACGAAACCTCTTACTTCTAACCGTAACATATGACACAACAGTTGTAAACACGCTGGAAATTAAGTATTTAAAATTACTTGTTTTGCTTGCTACTGATGGAAAACCCATCAAGAGTTTTCAATATTAATAACGTATTTAACTCACCACCACAACGACTGTAAATGGTATCCAACCATATGCTAACACCTCCTGAGGGATGGCCATCCCTTATTCTTTCAGAATGATTTAATTAAATTAATATGAGAGAACCCTACGACGTATTCCGCGTGTTCAATTCCTTAGACCTCAACTCTTGCACAAACACAAAACGAAACAGAAACCACTTGAAGTGTATCCTGGTGCATTGTGGGAGTCTCACGGCTGGGATCGCTCGTTTCCAGTGCTTTTATTGTCTCGGTTGGTCACGGCCAGGGTACGAGAGGAAAGAATTATAAGCAGAGAAGCTATCATATCATTGAAATTGTTTTGAACAAACGTAGCCTGGCATATCTTGAATATTTCAAAAAAAAAAAAAAAAAAAAAAAAACAGCAGTCAGTGGTCGAAAAGGCGTAGTCTCTTTACTGGCCCTCTATTTTCTACAAAATCATCCACCAATGGGGCGGTTAAAATAAACCCCGCGGGGAATAGAACGAGCGCAAATGTATGATAATGGGAGTAGACTAAAACAGCGGAAAGTTCGAGATAAAGTTCAGCGGCACTATTAGCCGAAAGGAGTTGACGCATAGTTCATCAGGTCAAAATACCGATGGCGAGACAAAACGGTGTGTCGCCGGAGTGTACCAAAAAAGACACGATTCGCTATCCACCTTAATTTTGAGCATTTATTGGAAATCCGGTCCTATCAAGTCAGTGACTTGATATCACAGAATACGAGGAAAGTCACAGGTCTTACAAGACTTTTTATTGGCTAATTGTGGATTCGGGTATTGCAGTAAGGTAACAACTAATGGCAAACTAGACATCTGATTGGTTGAAAAGGTATAGACTACAGTTGATCGATAGAAGGAACTCAGAACGCACCTCTTTCTGCATTTTGGCTAAGCTGGTGCTCAATATTCTTTACTGCCGCCTCGTTGTACCAAAAGAAGAATTTAGTGCGTGAGAAATTAATTTGACGTGATTACTAGTGAGTAGTCTTTCAGTCGTCTCAATATTGTTTTCTTTGGCTTCGACAAAGTGAGCAATACTTAGGTTTAAACTAAACTGAATTAAATTTATTTACCTTAGATATTTTAACTGCTCAGACCTGAAGGGTGGTTTCTTGCTTTTTCCAAAAGGAACAACACTCCACTGAACCATTGAGGAATAGTAAACGAATTATGTAACAGAAGGTGCGTTTCCCGGGTTACGTTTATCCTTAATCTTGCAAGTCGTGTTTTTTCACACGCGGCTTGCAGGTAGAGTGGCGGAGCATTTCAACCTAATAACCTGGAAAGCTGGTGGCAGCACGGTTTGTTATGACCGTATCAATGAACACTGAAACAAAAAGAAAACAGTAAACGAAGCGTGAAACTGGACTCCATTGATTAATTTTTAACGCGATCAGGTACTGTTCTCATTATATCATTATTGTTCAGCTTTGTTTGTTATGGACATCAATAAGTGATTCCAGCAGTTCGCGCCTTTTAAACATTTCCTTATTCTTTCTTTTTTTCGAAAAAGAAAGATGCGAAGGGGCTGGAAATTTGCTTTAGTGTTGGTATTAACAACTGTTCTTTGTCTCCAATGTAAGTATCCCACAAGCCACGTCTTGTAACAACACAAAAAGTAATTTGGTCAGTGTTCTAGCTTGTCAGGAGAAAGGAGGAGGAACTTGTTTTCACCTGTAAATTGCATTCCACATGAATCGACAAGTTGTGGGTGTTTTCGTTGTTAGTGGGCTGGTTATGCTGTTGGCTAAACATTGGAAAACCTTTTCATCTTACTTCGAGTGAATCAGAAGAAAGAGTTCAGCGGCATTAGCAATGTCTGTAAACTGATTAGCCGCTTCAGTCGGGAATGGTTACACAGAAATGTTCAGTACAGTACGCGTCCACGAAGAGTATTTAACACTGTCGCTTGAGAGACTGACTACTGCACGACGGCTAGTGTTGTATTAGTAGATACGTCCGTTCAATACTGTTACAATTTATATGGGATTAAAACTACTTAGGAAACGTGAATTGCTTCACTGCTCGAGTTAGTCGACATTAACTGAGACGATATAGTCTCTTATTTTTACATTTAAAGTACAAGAACAGTCGTAACAAGATAGAAAGCCCCTTACTAACTAACTCTTGTTTCCTTTTTCATCGAAGGCGCGAAGTCCAAAAAGACGAAAACGAAGTTACTTAGAAAGTTATGGAATATTGGACATCCAAAAGGTCGGTGACCTCCAACATTTTTTGTACGTACACCTCTTTTACGACTATGCGTAAAACCATAATATGATATGGAATTAATGTAATTTTATAACATTCTGTCTCTTTGTTTCACCTTACAAGCCGCTCATCAAAAAACTCTTACAGGACAGAAGAAAAACGCTGTACATCCGTCAATGGACCAAATTGCTGGTACGAGACTTCTGTACCTGTGACAAACTTGAATTAATGTTTGACTAACTAGAGGATATAGAGGTTCATAAGAAAAAGTTTGTGTCATTTTCTGTGCTAATTTAAGGCCACTTTCTTTGGGATAACTGATTGCTTATTGTATTATCACAAGTTGAAGTCAACTTCGGCAAACAGTTGGGGACATGTTGCAGCGACAGTTTTCTTCGAGGGACAAATTGCGAAAAAGTTCTTTTGCGGTGACGAAATTTTTTTCCCCGCAACAGGTTTGAATTCCGGGGACATAATAACCGCAATTTTCAATGTAGCATCGTGTGCACCGCTCTTACAAACTGTCTCCGCTACAACAGAAATGAACCAATGTCCGCTTCGTGTGCACCAGCTTGCATTGCATTCTGTCCCTGCAACATACGTCCTAAGCGTACACATGAAGGGAGTTGTCCCTGGTTAGCGTCCCTGTAACATGTCCCGTAGTGGTTGCCGGCTTTTAGAGTCTCGTAATTATATCGCAGTTCTCATTTTACAGCAATGCAAAACCCAGAGAGTTTACAACCCAGTGAGGCAGAAGAGCTGAACCAACTTCAGAACTATAACAAGCAGTATATTAACAACGAAATGGCAGCCGAGACAGGTAGTCAATAAATTACAATCTAGAACACAATAACTTTTGCTGAAATTGTGGTTGTTTATTCCGGAAAATCTTGATCAGAAAGTAAATGGTAAGACAATTTTGGCTAGACCGACCGGGAAATTTTCGAAAAAAGCGGTACGCCTTGAAAGGTAGTCCAAAATTTCCAACCGAAATTTCCGAGTGGAAAATGTGCCTATCATTTGCAACTCTTCACTGCCATTTTTGAATTAGGATTAGGTTGAATTTCGAACTCGCCCAAACGCAACTTAAGGCCATTATGCAATTTTGCTTACTATTTGCACAAACCGTTGGCGAGCCGGTTTTTCCGTCTCCGTGTAAATGGTAAACAACTTTTGTCACAAAACCGACAGCCCTGCCTAGCCACCAGTAACGATGCACTCTCAAAGCCGTCATTTATTTCGTGTAATGGTAAAGGGACATGCCTAATAGCAAAACTCATTCTAATTCTAGAAATGTACAAGTGAACGCTCGCCGGTGCCGTGAACGACACTGCCTTAGGGTTCAGTTAAGCTGATAGTAGTATTTCAGTCGGTTTTTTATGTTGCAATCAACCCAGCACTTTAAACGACAAAGATACGGTATGACCGCTCGCACAGCTTTATTTTTGAACTCTCGTCGACGGGAAGGTGGCGATCTTTGCCTTCAGATTTCTACTCCTATGGCCTTTAATTAATTATACGACAAAAATAAATTTAAGGTGACCCATCCCTCACGTATCTAACATGCTACATGGTTATAAACCAAAACCTCATTTATTTCTCTTTTTCCTGTTTTTGAGCTCTGCTGGCAGACCAAGGGATTGATGACGATTCAGCCTTAAAAATCTCAAACATGGCTGCTTTACCCAATGGAATGCCACCAGGAGCGAATCCTGCTATCAAAGCCAAAATCAGTAGTAGCAGTGCTGCTCATGCTCCAAAGGAAACGTCCACTGACCCCTCGCAGGCTTCACCTGGCGGCTACGATCCCAATGCGTACTTGTATGACGCAAACTCGTGGCCAGAGTACACCATCCATGATTCCGACTACAGCAACTTCCGGTCTGTCGAGATGAACAACATGAATGGCGAAAATACTGATATGCCAAATTATGAAAAGATTAATGGCAGACGTCCGGCCATGCCGGGTTATCAGAGTATGGAGAACGAGGGGGAAGAGGAATTTCAGGGACCGAAGTTCTCGCATGAAAAATCAGATTCTACTCAGTTCAACGACGAAGTCAAACAAGAACATGGAGATGAACCACAGAAAAAACCGCCAAGCAAAGGAAACCAAGCAGATAAAGTTGATAATGAAGGTGCTGTGTCCGCCGCAGGCAAAGCAAAGACTGCTGCTGACAGTGGAACTAAGGGAGTAAGTAAATCTGACAGCAACTCAAAACCAGCACCAGGTTCCGCTCAGCAACCACCCCAGGCCCCAGCAGTGGTCAAGGCTGTAAACAATGCACCAGCAGCTAAAGATGCATCTTCCCAGAAACAGCCACAGCCAGCACCCAAGGCCGCCCCTGCAAAGCTTGACGCGTCTGTAGCTCAGATGGCAGCTTCCTTACCTCCCAAAGCTATTGCCTCCTTAGTGAGTCGTCTTGTAGGAAACGGAAAGGCTGTTGGAGCTGCAGTAGGTCAAGTTCAGGGGCAACATCAAGGTCAAGGTCAAGGTCAAGGTCAAATCCAGAAGAACGTTGCCGGAACTGTGTCGCAGGCTCCCATTCCTCAAGATATCAACCCGGCGGAGGAGCTAAGCCAGGCAGCCACACAGCTACAGAAGGTCACCAAACCGAAGAAGCACTAAAAGAACAGTTATTGATTTCTTGTAGTCTGCATTTCATACACCGGAGAGAGAGACGACGGAGTGTAGAGCAAAATGAAACCATTATAAGTAGACTTTATATTTCAACCAATCAAATGCCGTGCCGCGTATCTCTCGACACCAGGTCTAAGAGTCAGTTAATGTAGACCTGCTCAGTACCATAGTCTTTCAAATTTACTCTGTAAAATGATTCTAGTTTTTTGAAAGATGATTTGTACATTTAATTGATCGATCATTTTTGATTGACATAAACACGCTAAAAAAGAATTAAACATGTATTTGTTCAATAAACTTGTTGTGATTTGATTTCATAAACGAGACTGTCGCAGTTCTAATAGCGTAGCTGGAAGGATTTCTCACCTTGCTAATCAGTTTAGCTGGTACAATTTATATGGACAATTTACGCTACTGGAACGACAACTCCACCAGCTCTCACTGTTATGTGGAACTTACTAAAATGTCGGGCGAAAACAGCAACTATGTTCCTCTGTTTCGTTTGCGTCGATACTAAAAATCTATTTGCCTCGCCAATTCTTTTCTCTTACCAAGTTTTCACTTTCTTTGGCACTTGACCTTTGGAGATCTGGTTTCTAGCCTGGGAACCGGAAGCAATGTTTGGCCATTTTTGACTGCAGTAGGCAAAATAATGCGTCCCTCTCTAGTAAACTTCTGCTTAACTCATAAACATGCCTAATCAAATACGGAATGATGATATAAATTGCTGATAACTATTGTTAGTTATTCTTCATTACACCTTGATTTTTATGTGGCGGCAAACTGAGGTGAGAAGTATACTTAAGATTTCGTAATTTCAGTTGTTTGGGAATTTTAATATTACTTTTGTCTTACCCTATTTTAATGAGATTAAATTTCGATAAAGATTTCAAAATAAAAATGAGCGATAGAAATTTTACACAACGTTTCGATGTCGTCGTGACATCATTATCAAGTGACAAGAAAATAACGGTTCAACAGTGTTATATATGCGGTGAGAGGCGTGATTGTTCATTAACACATTTGTTAAAAAAACATATATGTTAATGAACAATCACGCCTCTCACCGCATATATAACACTGTTGAACCGTTATTTTCTTGTCACTTGATAATGATGTCACGACGACATCGAAACGTTATGTAAAATTTCTATCGCTCATTTTTATTTTGAAATGTTTACCGTATTTTCTCGATTAAACGCCGGGTCTCGAATAAACGCCGGGTCTCCCGCGTAGATTCGTAAATAACCCTCAAGGAATCTATATTCGAGGTATAGTAAGCTTTAGGTATAATTATAAGATATTTTAAAGCTCTAAAAACATTGAATAAAAACTCTCATAAACTCCAGGCTCGAATAAATAAACGCCTGGGGCGTTTAATCAAGAAAATACGGTATACTTATATACGACAGTCTTTTGGTAAGCAACTATTGCATCCGAGGCCCTCGGTCCTTTTCAGCTGGTTGGGGGTGTGCGGCCCACTTCCCAAAACCCGTACCCTATTTATGACCAAAATCTGCGATTTTTCCTACCCTGTTTATGACCAAAACGGCTGAAAAACCCTACCCTTTGGGGCCGCACATAGCATTATATAGCCCATATAAGGGAGTACCCTCCCCCGCCGGGGATCGAACTCTGCCGTAAGAGATTCTCAGTACCCTAACATACGGATCAATGATTCGCTTTATTCTCGACTTCTCGATAATCACCAATAATAATTTGATGATCTCATTTTCCATACTTAATTAGTTTATCACCAGACTTGTTCGTCCGAAGCGTTAACCCTTCTGGGTCGCGGCCAATATGGCTTAAATTCTCCTGCAAAATGCGTTTTTGTCAGCGGGTTTTTCAACTCATAATCATCTAGAGGTATGTTCAGAAACATTTGATTTGGTTTCTTTTAGTCTTAAGTAAAATAGAACTATTAAAAGGTTTTCTTCGCTTCAACGAAACTGAGAACTGCAGTCGAGTTTTAGCACTAGTTAGCGGAGATCTTTGTTCTATTCGCTATTATTGGTATAAAAACATGTTCTTTATAATGAAATCGAGTTCATGACCTTTCGTTTAGAATTTTCTTTTTATGTTTATTGGCAGGTTTTACTCGTAAGCTGAAAGTAAGGAGAAAAACCTTTAAAATCTTAACTGGATGAGTGAATTTAAATGGCAACCGGTTTCTTGTGTGAACGTTAAAATACCGATTCATCTCAACCCCCTAATGATCTTTTATAGAAATACTAGTCACCTGAAACCAGCAATAACATAAGCTACCGAAAATTCATTTTTGCTCGGAGATGTAAACTAGTTATCACCGGCCAACTGGAGACAAAGCACTAATAATTTCACGCCATAGGAATCTTGCTGTCTCGACTAAGCAAGTGTCCCGGTTAAGGGTCAGTTATTCTTGATTTGAATAGAAACTGAAAGTAACTGAAATTAAATCCAGTATTTTTTTTTTTATCTGAGCTTTGACATTATCTAGAATGTATAAGTTAAAGACCCCACAGTCCTGCCAGCTGATGCGGGGAATTGGTTTCATCTCTATTTTTAGCGAAAAAAGGTTTCCACTCTCTGTACTGTCGATCTACCTATTGGAGCATAGAGATCAGGGAGACGACACATAACCAATATTGGCTTCAAAGGGTTGAATTGTTTAACCAAGGATGCTTTAATCTGTGTTGTTTAATTCTCTCAACTGTTTTGTATGTTGACATGTGAGCGTCAAGTTTTCTCACTTACCGGCTCAGCCTTAGTCCTAATTAACAAGTGACTCGGTTCACTTGCTTAGGAACCCGCCGACGGAAACTAAGCGACCAAAACGACCAAAACCTTCTTTGTGTACAAGAAATATGAAAAAGTGTTCTCTTTAAGTAATGTGCGTTCTCTTCGGTGTTACATGCATGGTTATTCATGATGTGTACCAATCATGATGCGATTTGATGTTCTCTTTCAGATTGTCCTTCTCAAGCCAAGACGGAAATGTTCAGGGAAAGCTGGGTTGATACTCTTATATTTCTCGTGTTATTCTGGAGTAAGTAATAAAAGCTGAGAATATATAAATATACAGGTCATAACGTAAGTTTTAAAAATCATAGAAAGTTTCATTTTTTACTTGTGTCGTTAAAACTGTCTTGTGAAAAATAGAACCACGGCTTGTATTCTAAATACTTTATTCCCTTAAAGCAGTTTAATCAGGACGGAAAGAAAGAAAACGCCAGGGATTTCCCTCGTTTGTTTGTTGTCGTTGCAACGTTTTAATCAGGGTTTTGCCTTAGAGCAGACGCGGTCTTTAATTTCAGTGGTTAATCAATTCGCCAGTCACTTGGTAGGACAGCTCCTGGGTAATCAATGTACTCTTAATGCTTCGATTATCAACACCGTAAAATAAAAGACTCCAAATAAAATAAAAAATAGCTATACCAACACAACGCAAAGCAAAAACCAACAACTGTTTGGGAAACACCAAGTAACTTGTGTATTCATTTTAAATCTGATCGCTTGATCCTTGTCTTTCTGTTGTGTTTGTTTTTCTCTCAGTTCCGTGCCATGTTGGTCTTAGCGACAAAGCACAAGGTACGTTCTCTTCAGCATTCAGTGTTTTTTTGTTTCATAAGTCTTCAGGGTTTCAATTGGTGGATAGAAAATGTGGTATTCATTACAAACATTCTACCTAAGGGTACTTGACGATTATAGCCTTTTTCGCAAAACGCTTCTCAATAAGCTAATTTGAGCGCAATTTAATTATTGGACAATTAGAGCAGAGATAAATGGGTTATTAATATTTTGACCAAACTTGTTCTGTCAAGATGGCTGAATGTTGACGAAGTTCTTTGTCTGCCTGCCTCCATGGACTGAGAAACAGTCCAGGCACATAATCTGGCAAAAAAGGACAATATCTAGCCAAACTGACCGAGAAACTCGTTCAATAAAGGATTTATTATATGGCACAGAGTTCACTATTTTCTTGCGGAAAACTGCGGGCAGTCCCGATCGAGTGTGCAAGACACCGCAATTTTTCCCGCTCTTGGTTTATATCATCTCGCTTGCTCACGGAGCTAGCTATAACGTGACACATATATATTACTAGGTGATATGCTTCTGATTACAATTTAAAGCTCTTAATTCAGTTACACCAAAGATTGCTGCACAGCCTCACCAAGCACTGCAGGCTCATAACAGGTACCGTACTCTGCACCATTCTCCCTTTCTAAACTGGTCAGAAGGCCTTGCTACTGAAGCTCAGGCCATAGCACAGAGTTTAGCGACACAGGACATGCACTCTGGAAGAAAAGATTCTGCCACGGACCTAGGTCAAAACATGGCTAAGCTAGCAGGTATGAACATATAAACAAAAAAAACGACGATTAATGTGCGAAGACAACCTCGTTCCCAGGCTCTCTTTCCTTTCAACGAAAAAGAGGGGCAGAGGAGAGAGAGCCTGGGAATGCGGTTGGTGCGAAGGCTTTCAGAGCGGAAAAACGCACTGCGCAGCTTTCTGTGCAGCCCAAGCACTGCTTGCGGGCTCAGATCGGCTGCAACGGTGGAAAGAATGGCGGACTGATGATGAGGTACGCGAGGACGTCGTTCGGTTGATTTATTTATACTTGGGCAAGCATGAATTTTTTTCGTCATTTCACTGTTAAGAAAACAAGGCTATCCCTGCCTGCTATGAGGTTCCATTTCTTATATATTCAGTGGTTTGCATATATGGATGCAATATGTAAAGAGTGTCTGTGGATAAAATGTGTCTTTGCACCGAGATTTCTGGTAGACCGCTTGGAAATAAAGGGTTCGTAAACGTTCTTAATGTTAATTGTCCCAAAAAAATTGATTACCCGTGACATGATTACCCGTGACCTTGAGTGTCCCTGACATGATTATTGTATAATCTGCAGCTAGATGACGTCACAGGTGCTGATTTCGAAAATTCACTGTACGCTTTCGGCCAATCAGAAAAGAGATAGTGAGTTCAATGTATAATAATTACTAATAGTTACTATGTTATTTTCATGTAATGAAGGTTCCATGGCATGTGAGGACGCGGGAGAAATCGCCACAAACTTATGGTACAGCCAGGCCAAAAACTACAGCTACTCAGACCCAAGGCTCAATGCTGACACTGACACTTTCACTCAGGTTAGAGAATATTTTAACTTTTCCTTATTCAGAAGAAGGTAAGACTACTCCCGTCTATACACCCCAACACGAGCCCCTCACTGAGAGCATACAACTCCCATACTAAGCCTGTGTCATGGCATTGTTTTTTAGACCAGTTTATTTTTAGAGAAACCAGAAACTACAAAGGACCGCATACGATAAACGCTGCCAACGTAGTTTAGACTTCTTTTCCCATGAAATAGGTCAGTTCCGGTCTACATGAGAGCGCATCGGTAAGTAACAAAATTATTTTTTTTTATTAATCTTCTGGTGAAATGATGACGTCACTGAGTCAAAAATTAAGTCCCTTCTTGTGATTGGTCACTGAGGTTCCTACGGGGGTCTGAATTCGCGGTAAATTCAAACTGAAAATAGATCGGTCTAAACAGCAAATTCATAATTATTATTATTATTATCGGTCTGTGAAAACACGGTGACAGGAATATGGGGTAATTGTACGCTCCTAGTGATGAGCTCCTACCCTAGGCCTTATATTTAAACGTGACAGCTTTCTATTTTTTGTTGGGGAAGATTAAGGCGGGGGTAAACGCGAATTTAAGTGAAATTTTAGGAAGTTTAAAGAGAGATTAAAAGGAAAAAAAGGGGTTTGGAACACTACCAGACAGTTGATTGCCCCCAAAAGGGCTCCCCGGGTTGGTGGGCAACTGTTTGGTGTACGTCTACCAATTTCTAACTTCAAATTCTAATTTTAAAACAGCATCAAATCTTCAAAATTTCATATTTCCATAAATTTTACTAGTTCTTTGAGAAAAACTATTTATCCCCAAATATACTCAAAAATCACCAAAAAATTTACAAAACGGCCGAAAACGTAGCTACGTAAAATGAGCAGAGAGATTTTTCACTGCTTGAAACGTGAACGAGATGTTTGCATTCAAACCATATATAATACCCAGCAAAAATACGGCCTTTATGTTAACCCCCGCCTTAAGTGTTACATATTGTGTTATTAATCAACATGTTTTCTTCATTGTAAATCCAAGGTAATATGGAAGGACACAAAGGAAGTTGGAATTGGATGCGCTAAAAGCTCTATTACTCAATCAGGGCCCATGTACGTCGTAGCTCTTTATAAACCCGCGGGAAATATCCCGAAGCTTTTGCGTCAGAATGTGTTTGAGCCCGGTCCGCGTGGGAATGATCCAGACGTCTACTCCACACTGTTTAGACGGCATTTCGAAAAGGCGAGGAGCCTGGGACGAATTCAACGAAAACGTTGGCTCGAGGGCGCAGAAACGCCGGTTCGAGAGCGGAACAAGTTGAAAGACTAAGATTTATCGGTCCAGCTCTTTCTCCTGTAAATTAAAGGTTGCCTTGGATGTCGTAAATAAGTCAGGGTGACGAGAAAAAGGAAAAAAACCTGCATTTTTGTCGTTTTGTATGGCTCTTTTCATTGAAATAGTCCAGTGTAAGCAATGGGAACAAGCCCACGGGACTCCAAAGGAGAACATTGGCCAGCATGACGTCACATGTTTACGTCATATTACCTAGTGAATAACCACGGGTTCCTTCAGTTCTCAGAAACATTCCACGTGTGTCTCACAACCAAGTTGTGTATTTGTAATAAGTGGTGAATAAAATTGAAAACTTTTGTGTAAACAGCTTCACACTAAAACTGCCACTCCATGAAGCCATGCAACACAGCCTCGAATTGACTAACTTGACTTTTTCTTGAATTTTAATAAAACCTTCATATTTTTGTTGTGTTCTGGATGTGGTAAACAGTATGAAAGGATACAGTGGTCTTTACCGCAGCTTATCGCTGTGTCATTTGAATTTTTGAGGAAACAAAGTGATCCACGATTTTTTTTTATTTTTTTATTGTTATTGTTTTTGTTTTAGTTTGGTTTCTTCGTGTTCTTACAATCTTTCTTGTATGGTCCAAACACTGGACATGTTTGGTTGTCGATAAAGTGTTGAGCACACACCCTGACAATGAGAAAACTGCGGAACGACTTCGTTACAGGAATGCAAAACCCCTTCATAAATGGGCAGAGAACCTTAATTTTCATCGATGCTGAAGACAGTTTTTTTTCCTAAGACATCTTGAAGAAACCAAGCGTTGTTAAGGAAACTATTTTTTTTTGTGAACTTTACGGCTTACTGGTTAATATAAAATTGGACACTTGCTCATTGATAAAAAAAAATGACATTTGATTTTCGCTAGAAGTCGAACTCTGAGCTGTTTTCACTAACCAACGAGCCAGCAATAGTAGAAACCTGTGAATTGATATGATAAAAAACATACATGTCACAATCCAATCTTTCTTAGTGACGGATTGGTTAAATCTTTATATTGCAAACACTAATCGATTGTTTGGCGCCATCACCTCAGAAATCGTCATTTTGCATCCAGGCCAAGGGGCCTGGACCCCGTCTCTTCGGCCAACTCTCTACAACTGTCTTGCTATCCTACCCACAACCTTTTTTCACCAACTCCGGGGGGTACTTCCTATAATGGCTTATGCAGGGAGGCTCCGCCCGAAAGGGGTGCCTTTTCCAAGCTTCAGGTAAGTAAAACGACAGGTACATGAATGGGCAGGGTAATCTGTTATTTAGGTGTTTAAAGGTGACTTAAAATTATAATACTTCTAACAGAAGCACCTTACGGCTGTGTCATCTAATTTATTAAGCTTTACACCATAAACCTCTTTTCAAGGGTTTAGAAACGAGATGTAATGTAGTAGCTTTGCTATTAAATGGTAGACAAAAGGGTAAGGGTTTGAACATTGGGGCGCAGCCTCCCCGTATAAAACTTTGTCGATTACCTTCCCCCCCCCCCACCCCCTACCGGGCACCGGCCCTTCACCTTGTATGCAAGACTGAATCAGTCACTGATAGCAATGTCGCTGATCGTGCAACAACAAAATCACGTCTGGATTAATGGGCAGAAATAAATCTCTGCAAAAAATATCAATCTAAACAGTATTCCCTTGTGATAACTTGTGGTACATGGTTGTGTTACAATTTTAACCTTGGTTCAGTTTCAATTTTTTCTTTGTTTTATACTCACCAAAACAAAGAAAAAGTTAATGTTGAACCAAGGATAAAATTGAACCACAACATAGCCAAAACTATTTCGCGAAACAAAGCGATTTTTCTTGTCGTTATTTCTTTGTTCCTGTAATTAAATCTCTTAGCTTACATTAATTGAAAATGAAGTTATTGCACACGAGCAAATGCTGGCTGGTTTCTGTGGAAACTACTTTTTCCATCTCAAGAAATTGAAAATGTCCTAGAGCTTGAAATTTTATGCCCCACATTAAGGCTGATTGTTTAGTCTTAACCCGACTGCTTATACTCTTGGCCATAACAGAATCAGCTGGCCACGTCATAATGGCTCCCGCTTCAGACCCTTTTTAGTCGATACCTCTTACTAACCGAGTTCGAGGGCCGTACTGTAAGTTACGGACCGAGTTTTTCCCCCATCGATTTATGGCCCAAGCGCGAAGCGCGCGGGCCATAATTCGAAGGGGGAAACGAGGATCCGTAACTTACAGTACGGACCGAGAAAACGAGGTTAGTAACATATTTATTATATCTCTATTGTGTGTCTGACGGGATCGGGAACGATTTCTATTCACGCGGAACGGCTTCAAATTTCTGACGCACCTCGAAAGCAAAACGAGTCAATTTGAAATCAGTGTTAAGTGACTCTTAAGTCGTTAGCAGGTTTCAATTCACAATTTCAGAAGTAAAAGAAAGTTTTAAACTCTTACTTGCTAAAGAGGTTAAGAACACATGGCGATAAATCAAACATTTTGACAACAAAAATAGCTTTAAATTTTAGCGGGCCGTACAGTAGAATACGGCCCGCTAAATTGACCAATCATAGCGCGCATACTAACTGAGAGATATAACAAAATTTAAACTCAACTATGATTATTCCAGTAAAGTAACAGTGACAGAAGTGTTTGCAATTATCAATGAACAATGTAAAATAGCACAAACAGTCCAAAAGCTGTCGTGTCTGCTTGTCAAGAAACACCATCTTCAGTGCTGGGTCACTGAATTTTGGCGGAAAATCGGAAACCCTGATGGTTTCGGACAGTAAATTCAATAGTGCTGAGGAGGAGGCCATTTTTACCTATCCAAGGCTCCTGATCCTGCTTTGTGCACCACCGTTTCTGAAGGAAAGTCTAGGTCTTCGTCGTCTTTGCACCACCCACTGTCGCAACGCACTCTGGTCTTCCTGTACAAAACCCAGGCTTTTACAGCAAACGGGCCATAAGCCATGATTTGAATGAGTACCCTCAAGGCGGCTTTGTGGCGTTCCTGGATATCATCGTTTTCAGTGGCTGAACTGAAGGCCGCCATGATGGACAGGTTCCATAAGAGGAGAGCGTCTGACCTGTTCGCCAAGACGTAATTACATGCCTCGCCATCTTTGCCTTCCTCAGATCTTTTGTAGGGTCTCACGTAGGAAAAGATTAACAGGATCGTAATGCAGGTGACCTCCAAAAGCGACCGATTTACGGGACCAGATGGAACATACGTGGCTATCAGCAGCACGACCAGGCGACAAATGAAGTAAAAAGCTGCAAACCATCGATGTTGGTCCTTGAAGCAGCTCTGAAGCACGTCAAAGATTGGTTTGAAGCGGTTTAGGTTTAACACTGGCTTAAGGCACCGCGTGAAGAAAGGTCGGAACATCAGAATCAACGGAAATGGAACCACGAAGAAAACAAGGAATAAGACAGCAATACTTCCATAGACAGCATGCTTGCCTCTAAAGAAGTCCGTGTGCCCACTGACGTATAGCACTGTCTTGTCACCAATAACTGTAGGGTGCAGAATCTCTAGGCATGCTGAAGTGATGCCTGTGTAACAGAGGACAATGATGGTGCAGATGGCGCGGAAGGGTGCCTTCACTCGCCGACTGAAGCACCAATTTGGGTACTTGCCCACTAACTTGGCCAGAGCGACAACCGCAAACAAAACGAAAGCAGGCGTTAAAAGCTGAATGAAAAGCTTATCTGCGTAATCCAAATGAGACGAAAAGCAAAAGTGAGTTCCAATCCACAGGCGGAAATTGACCAAATTGAGGATAAAGAACATAAAATAGTCTCTGAACATGAATTGTTCTCCGACGACTTGCCACATCACTTGGTAGAAGTACAAACAACCATTCAGCCACCCTGTGAATGCGTCAACGTCAAAAACCATTGCTAGACTTATCACTCCAAATATTACGACCAGGTATATTGGTATCATAAGAAGATAGCCATACTTTCCACACTCAAAGCAGCTACGGTGACCAAACACCACGCTGAAACCCGTCCGGCATTTCCCACACAAAATACTCCCCGGCTCTCTGTTACCTGCACACATTTCTGCAACGATAAAGACACATTCATCCTCAGCAAGTAACAAAGCATGACCCTGAGGGCAGTTGCAGAGGCCATGTGGACAACGATAAGAAGTAAAGTTCCCATCCACCATTCCAGCCCAGAAACCACGTTTAAGATAAACGGTCTTTCCACTTTTGTCGCATCTTGAGACACCCTCAGATTGCTCGTGGCACACGCAACTTCCATCCTTGAGATAGAATCCAGGATTACAACGTTTCAAAGATGTCACTTGAATGTTCCTCTGCAGAATTTGTCTTCCGATATGCCGAAGAACCACTGTGAATTCGCCTCCAACGTCGCCTCCCAGTTTGAGGCGAGAGATGTTTCCATCAGCTACAAAGAGCGACGAAGATGTTTGTAAATGTACAGAAGTAGAATCTTCTCCTTTCGTAGAATTCATCACTGAGACTTCTATAATTCCACGAACAGGATTGTTCTTCTCGTCGCGTAGCTGAACAACTGGGTTAAAAACTTCACTTGGGGAGACATTCCAGTCACCCCTCCTGTAGACGATATCCACAGGATTCGTGACGACTTCTCGTTTATCAGTTTGATTTAAACGTCGCGACGACTTCTCCGACGTGCGGATGTATTCAATAAACTTCCAGTCCAATACGGAGTTGTTTAGTCGTGTCTCCCCAGGCTTACGGCATTTTTTAAGACTTGTAACAAAAACAGAGTGTCCCGAGGAATTGTCGAGTGCTTGGTTATCTTGAAAAATTACTCGCGTGTCCCAGTCATCGAAGTTACTCCAGCTATCCTCGTAACCAAGGAAGCAAGCATTTGGGTTATCTCCAGATACACCATAGCTAATCTGCGGAGACCCAGGGGTCTGGATGAACATAGCTCCCCCTTTATCTGAACATGAGTTCTGCTTGAAAAAGAGTCTCGATTTCTTCATCAGTATAATCCGTGAATTTCCGTACATTGCCACTGCTCCTCCTCGAAATCCTCTGTTGCCAACAAATTCAACGTTGCCGTGAAGTTCTAGTGTTCCACCATCTAAGACAAGTGCGGTAAAATTGTTGTTCCTGATGGTTGTGTTTCCTCGAAAAGTGATCGATACATCCACGCTGTAGATCGCCCCTTCTCCGATGAGAACATTTCTTTCATGAATTTCGACTTGGTTGTTTTCCACTTGACTATGGTTAAAATCGACATGAAACGAAATTTCGGGGCCGATGTGATCTCTATTTTGATTAAACAGGAACGCAGCTATGGCCGATCCAACAGTTCCCTTGTTTCCCCTCCACTGACACGATTGGAAAGAGAAAATACTTTCGCTGTTGAACTTGTGTTTGCATTTGCAAAAAATAGAGGTGCCATAGACAGAGACACCCCCTCCCCACTGGCCCCAGTTATCTCGAAACACCGAGTTCACGAAACGAACTTTGTTCAGTGGAACAGAGACACCTGGTGTTAGCATGTTCCCTACACGAGCTCCTCCACCAGCCGAGCGTCCAACGTTACCATCAAATACACTGTTTTCGACCAGGAGGACGTTTCTGCTACTCGCATCAGCAAACTCGACCATCAGGCCCCCTCCCCACGGTGCTTTGTTTGCCAAAAACGTACAGTTTTGAATGAGCACTGAGGAATTGCTAGCATAACCCACCATGGATATTCCCAAACCACCTCCTTGGCCGCTGAACGGATTCTCAAACCTTTCTTGGAAATAGTCCGGGGAAACCGACGCTCTGGTAACTTCGTTTCTGAGAAAGCTGCAGTTCGTGAAGGTGTAACGGTTGCCATGGATATAAGTGTCATGCTCGGCTGACGTCACATTCGTGAAGCTTGGACGATGCCGAGTGAAGTTGTTTAATTTCAGGAAAATACCTCCACCGGAAGTGATATAATGGAACCCGTTCTGTTCTTTTTCTGGCCTATGGGTAGATTGAATAGGATAGGCGTCCGAACCTGCTGTGTTGTTCTCAAAAATACAGTCCGTCACTTCTAACACGCCTCCGATTTCGTAGAAATTTGCCGCGTGACCTACCGAACCTGATATCTGGACGCTTCGCATCCAAATATTTCTGCAATAGTCAAAATGAATGGCTGTCTTGAATTTGGAAAGAGGAGACGAAATAGCAGCCTCTTGCCATCCTCCGCAGTTCAACAGTTTGAGACCTTGAAGAGTTATGTTTTCACTGAGGAAGAAGGCGAGGCTTCCATTGGGTTCGCAAGTTATTTCGACGTCGACATTCGAGGCAGATTCGCCGTATCCTCCAAATATGCTGAAATGTTTCACTTTCTCAAAAGTAAGACTTTTACGAAGATTGTACTCTCCTTTGTCAAGTCGCAAAACCGTCGAATTAAACCCTGAAGGCAAAAGCAATTCATAAACATACTCTAACGTTTGACACGGATCATTTCGTTCCCCACACGATCGCGTGTCGTTACCTTTCGGGGAGATGAACATTTCAGATTTCCGTGAACTCGCTGTGCTCGCAGAAAAGACCAGGCAGAGGAGAAGAGTAAATATATGCTCCATTATGCAGCTGATTATACAGGAATGGCTTGACCTCAGACGACTCTTTGTATGAAGTTAAACCCAGGTAAATCGATCGGAGATATTAGATTACGAGATGACGTAAAAGTATTATGGATTTCCTCCCTTTCTTAGAAATAGCCACCTCCTTACAATTTATCGATGAGCAAATGTTTAGGGAAAAACTTCCTCGAAAGGCCGGATAGAAAGTTTATTGGGGTATCTTGTTATTATTTATTTTAGCAGTTATCCGACTTATGTTAATTCTGAGAATTTGGTAGCACGTCAAGGCAAGTCTTCGGCTGTTTGCAAGGTTGTTTACCATTTACCCTCAGAATCCGGAAATTTCGGATGGAATGTAAATGGAAAGATTAATTTTGTCTTCCCCAACGGAAATTTTCTCGGGAAAATGGGATTTCTTGAAAGGTAGACCTAAATTCCCAAGCGGATTTCCAAATGGAAAATGTGCGTTTCATTAGCTAGTTTTTACTAGTTGCTCTTCTTTATTGTTATCTTCCAGGAAAAAGTCGTGGAAACGGAACGAGCGCATTTCCATTCCATCTTCTCTTAAATTTCTGATTTTCTTGACTTGATTTTCTTCCTGTTTTTTTACCTCAATTTCCTGTCTTCTGGGGTCTGGTTTCCAAGTTTACATTGTTTTCTCAGACGTCTTGTCACGTTAGCTCTCCTGTACTTCTGAGTACTTTGCCAAGCAGTGGCCCAAAATAGAACACGGGATCACTCTCGATAACATGAGCTCTTCTTTTCTTTCAGCATGAATACTACAGAGAATATGAATGTATCAAAGAGCCGGCGATTTGCAGTGAAATTTTAGTTTCAAGGTAAGTCGAATAAATAAAATTACAGATTCAAACAAAGGGCACGAGCTAAGGGACCGTTCATTTCTGGTCCCAGTGGAGGGAAGGAGGTAAACGTTCTGGACACGTGCAATTTTTGGAAGGGGGGTCTTTTTTCCGCTTCATCGACATTTCGTACTGACCTTTTCCGTCTGATAGGGTAAAATGAGCCAGAAAAGAGTGAGAAACAGGGCGCATCATATTTATAAACTCTCAGTAAAAAGCAAGTGGCCCGTCAAAGTTCAAGGCTGGTTAAATGATCTTTTCCACGCTTCGCTAATTTCAAATAAGGAACACTGTCATGCAATCTCGTTTCCGGACTGCTGGTCAATAGACAACAACGGGATCGAAGAGTCAGTGGGTACGAAGAATGGTCGTTATGGCACGATGCTCACTCTTATGAACAAGGCATAGGGTATTAATTTTATAAATTTATGAAACTTACTACAGTAAACACCCGCGTATAAGAACCTAGAATTTTTGGGTTCAGGCTGAATGGGTTCTTATATTTTGGGGTAGTTTTTCCGAACTCAGGCTGATTAGGTTCTTAGTAGGTTCTTATTTGTAGGAGTTGTCATAGTGATACCATTCAGAGAGCTACTGTAGTACTAGTATGTCATAATGGTTGAACATTTGTATTTTAAACCGCAAAAATGCCAAGCCTTATTTTTTTAAACAATAATAAATTCAGTATCATAGGCTACCATATTTACAGTTGTATTTGATAATAATGTAAATTGTTAACAGCAATATAAATATATAAATAAAAACAGCAAAAATAAATAAAAACCCAATTTAGGGAATTAAAATTGAACCAATTTGAAAATAATCAAATACAATGTGAAACAAAATATTAATTTTCTTGCGTATTGAAATAAAGATGCATTGTACTGTACATTAGCTTTTGTATGAATGTAAAGTCTCAAAAGGTATTCCCAGAGTCCATGATTGCAAAGTGTCTAAGTATGTCCATGAGCAAAAGTCAGGGCACTCTACAGATTCAAGTCCCAAGGCTACACCAGTATAATTTTATACAGTATTCTATACTCTGTATTTAAAAGATTTTCAATTAAACAAATAATTTTCATGGTGTTTCTCAGAAATTTCACAATTTCTATCAATTAAAATCCAGTATTTTGGCTACAAAATAAGAGTGTTTTTTTGTATAAGAACCTACTGTTCTTTGCCAGCCTAAATAGGTTCTTATATATTTGGGTATTAAAATGCCCAATTTCAGCCTGTAGGTTCTTAAATCACTAGGTTCTTATACGCGGGTGTTTACTGTAATAAAAACACAAAAATTAAGTCACACAAGGTGAGCCATTATACAACGGATTTTTAGCCTGTGGTCAAAAGTAGAAGACCTTAACCCTACTAGCAGTGTGCCTAACTATGAAATGTGGTAATTCTTTTCTTGCAGTAAGAGGCCAACAAATAAGAAAGACGGTTTGTTTTAATCATTGGCTTAGGTACGTTGGTCCACATCTCAGAGTAGTCACAACTGGCTCTTGCCAATTCTCCCGCCTCAAAATGACAGGAAAGCGCTAGCAGCCGGGCTGACACTAAAGTCCCATCTCAAAGCGATTAGGAATGTAAAGCTAGTACTTGGACGTTGCTGTTTCACATGTTGTGATGACTATCGACTGTTTTCTCCAGCCGATGAAAGCGTCTCGGTCGGAGCAATATAGGCGGTAGTACTAACAACCTGTTTGCTTCAGGGGCGTGGCCAGGATGTTTCAAATAGATAAAGTAAATAAATATACATTTATATAGCGCCATTTTCCACTAATTGTCCATGGCGCTTTACAATACTTTAAAATTAAAATCCTAATTCTTTAAAAACCTAAAATCCTAAATCCTAAAAGTTAAAATCCTAAGAATTAAATACGCTATGTAATACAATTAGGCTACAAATAAAAAGTAAAAACTACAAATCAAATGCACGCTTAAAAAGATAAGTCTTAAGATTAGCCTTAAAAACTGCCTCTGATGATGAAAGTCTGATCTGGAGGGGTAGTTTATTCCAGAGCCTTGGTGCCGCCACGGAAAAAGCCCTTTCACCATACGTTTTAAGATTTGCTCTAGGTTCATCAAGCAACCTGTTGTTTGAAGATCTTAGTGTCCGACCAGAAATGTTAAATCGCAGTAGGTCTCTAATGTAATCAGGGGCCAGTCCATTCAAGGAGGATCACACTGTATCAAAGTGAGGGTACTCGCCAGATTGTCATGTTACTCTGTTACAACAAGGCTATTCAACGTTCCTACTTTGACTATAAATTAGATTAGCAGTCTTGCTTAAAGAGACCCTGCGATCAGAGCTTGGGTTAGGAAAACTGCAGTCAGCCAGAATTGGCAAGGAGCATATCAGAAGTAGATCCACTCGGTGAAGGTCTGGGCCTCGATTCCCTTAATCTTCGTCTTCCTCCCTTCTTACAGCAATTGAGTTTCTTTGGAAGGATTTGTCGAGGTTTTCTGAGAGAGAGAAAAAAATTCAAGTATTGTAAAACGGAAAATACACAAATAAGAATAAATGGGCAGTGTTAATCGAATCATACTCATAATAATGAACAAATGTTCCCAAAAGCTTAATCAAAGAATTATGAACACAAAACGTACAAAAAAAGCGTCTCTGTAGGGGGACCCGGGAGAGTAGCACTGACGAAACTGAGGCACTGAGGATTGTAGAACTTTCTACCATCTAAGCCTTAATATCATGCGACTGTCTCCAGGGTGACACTTTATGAACAAGCAGTTGAAATTAATCTCGATAGCACCCACCTCCCCCTCTCATCACGATTAAGACCCTGTGGTGATGGTTACGTTCTAGTTACCTGGCGTTCAGCTCAGCGGATATTTGTTCCAGTGTTCTGTTTTTCGTCTCAGGGACGTATTTATAAATGAAAAGTACAGCTACAATGCATATCACTGCGTAGAAAATAAAGGTGGACGAAGTTCCAATGCTGCCTGCAAAAAAATAGAAGCGTTCGTCTAAAACGATTTCAGTGATGTCGTGATTTGCGAATATTTGATTTTGCATTAACTGATCAGAGGCTTCAAGACGATCTCGTTCCTGAGGTTATCGTTCGCCAGTAGGGGTGAGGGGTCGGGGAACGAAATTGACCGAAACGACCACTGTACTTACTGAGCATGTCCAGAAATGTGAGAGAGACCAGCAGGTTGGTTCCCCAGTTGAGCACAGTGACAATGGAGAATGCCCGGCCTGTGATACCAGCTGGAAATATTTCACTTAACAACAACCAAGATACTGTCGAGGAAAACTCGGTTAGTAATGAGTTACCTTTTGCCTTTGTTTCAAAATGAGACCTTGTGCACAACTTTTCAGATAAAAATGACTTGATTTGCACGAAAATGAAGGCGCTGGTAAAAATGTAACTGTAAATTTAAATCTTATCTATAGTGGCCAGGCACTTAGCTATACAAGCACTAAGCTTAGTTAGTTTACAGGCATGGCAATGAAACAAAGGAAACAAATATTTCAAATAAACGTAACGTAGTGAAAAATCCCAACTGACAGGAGGCAGACCAGTTCGCTATTTACAAAACGTGACCGAGGATTTGAACTCGGGACTACCGAGTAACAAAACCCGCTACTGGCAAGGTGGAGGCCTTGACCTCCAGATTTCAACGCCAGCGCCCTAAACCACTCGGCCACGCTGCCTCCGTTTGAGTGAAACACATTTGAACAAGAATGCTTTCAGACAGCCTCGTGAAACTCTTCAATGGCCTGCTAATGATATTTAGGGTATAAACAAGGTAATAGGAACACTAGCCTGTCACAAGATCAACAATACCAGTAAGACTTATACTTTCCACCGAATCAGTGAACCGACACACAAAACGTCCACACTTCAAATTCACCACTGCAATAATCAATTTATGGATTTACTAAAATAAGTACAGTTAGACACAAAAATTAGATAATGCTAATTACGAAAAACGTCCGGCAAACTTAAAATACAAATATAAGCACGAACTGGTGAAACTAGAGAATTATATAGAAGTGTAACCAAATAGGTTATAACCTTCCTAACTTCTATCTGATAAGTTAACGCAAGTTTTTCAAGCTACGAGAAAAGGTGCTCAACGCGGTGGTGTGATGTGTGGATACCAACCGGAAAAGGTTCTTAGTCCCCCACCGACTGACTTACCTGGTCCAAAACTGAACGAGTAGGCCCCAACAAACAGAGCAAGAGCGCAGAGAGTGAAATAACGCAGACCTTTGTTAGCTGTGATCGTTGTTGATTCCGTCTGGTTTAACGATACTGTAGAGTTTACTGTAGGCAAAGTGCGCGAAATATACGTTGAATTCATAATTGAGCGCGTTGGAGCTGTGGTAGTGAGGATATGCGGTAAACTGGGACTTGAAGGTGAATTTGAAGATTGGAGTGGTGTGGTCATATTAAAGTGGCACTCTCTTGTTGGATGTCCAAGCGATATATAGTGAGCAATGGTTCCTAATACTAGTATACTGACAGCCATTATGGATACTCCAATGAGGAGAAACCGGCGGCGACCTGGGAACAAAAAAAACTGTCTCGGTGTTTGCTGTGCAGGAAATTTCTCAAAGGAATTACATTTTGCAACACTGAAGTCTCGTAAATTTTAATGGAATCCAAGCTATGAACTCTCCTTTCCACTAATCAGTTTTCTCCAGACAATTGTTTCAGTATTTCGTTATATATTTTCATTGTTTTCGAGTTAATTTGCATCCCCCGCTGTTCCGCTCTCCCCCCCCCCCCCTGTTCGGGAATCCCCCTGTTCCAGAGTCCCCCTGTAAAAGTATCTAACATTGAAACGCCCTCGTTAGGCGGAGAGTCAAAGTCTGAACTGCATTGTAATCTGTAACTCATTCATATTACAAAGACAATAAAAATGTTTACCTCCTCTGTCCACAAAACTGAGGGATATTACTGTGGCAACAAGCTGGTGAAAGAGAGGATAAAGACAAAAATCAGAACACTTAGAAGATTAATTTCAGTTGAGTAGCAAGAGACCCAGTTCAAGCCTAATACTGCAGGCTCAAAGCATACCTTAGCGATGCCAATTCCCAAACTGGCTAAGGTGGCGTTTTCTCCGCTCTGAAAACCAAGCGCTTGGAAGATCGTTGATGCGTAATAAACCACAGTTGGCTGACCCGAGAACTAGAAACCAGACAAACATCAGTATTACAAACGTGATACAAATGTTACCTTTTCTCATCGTTTACTGCTGTAAAGCAACTTCACAAGTAGTGTATGAAAAGGTTCAAATAACGAGCGTGCTAGACTGCGAAGAGTCTCTCTTTTGCTCGGAAATCCGTGGGGAAGGACGCAAAACAGCCCATGGATTTTCGAACAAAAGAAAGACTGCTCGCAGTCTACGGGCGTGCTTGCTCACAAAATCGGTTCCTTTATGTATTAATTCTTGTCTCCTCCAAAACTGAGAAGCCTGGTCTTGGATTAAAGACAACAGGTAACTTCCTGAACTTAGCCGTTTATACCTGTCAATTAAGTTTTATAACTTTTTTTAACAAAAAGGCTTGAAATTTGCCTTAGATACTTCGAGAGAATTTTGGCAAGCCATTTTTTCTGTTGTTAGTTTGTTTCATTGTTTGTTTTGAGGTAAGAAGTTTTAAAGTTCAAAACACGTCATACTTGTTGAAAAAAGACGACTCCACCACCGACGAACATTCTGCTTCTCATGTTATCTATGCTACTGAGCAAGTCAGTGAACTTGTAACGCTGTGAAAAAAAAAAACATTAAAAACAGGACAGTTTCACAGCTGTAGCATGTTATTTGCAACAAGGCTGGGAGAAAAGTATTGCTAATGGTAAATACCCAACGTTCAATAACGTAACAATCTTTCCAAGTGTAATTATTGGTGAAAGCAATTTATTCTGCAAATGATTTCGTGTACCAGGGTTATCAAGCATGTCAACAACGCATGCACAATGTGAACTGAACTGATTAACGCACGTTTTTCACGTAGAACGCACTGAAACGCCTGTAATGGAGATTGAGCCTCTCTAGAGCTTCTTATTCTTCTTTTATCAAAAATAGCCACAAAATATGTATCATTACTGTAAATGACTCTCGTTAAAACAAGAGTTTTGGTGGTAAGTTAACACACATACATATTCCACTCTAAGGCCAGATTTGATTCTTGTAAGTTCCTCATATGGGTCACCTGACCATTGTAGCTTCTTAATCATTCTGCAAGCCTAAATATTTATACAAAACAGAACAGTGTGTTAACAGAAAATTGTGGTGGGTAAAATATATTTGATGTGAAGAAAACGAAAGGAAAAGCTTCAGCACAAGACAACAACAAACAGCCACTGCACCTCAAGTACACATTTAGCTGGCACTATATCTAGAGACGAAGCCACATCAGCCTTAGGTGGTTTTCATGCAGGTCCTCCATACTGATCAAATTGGAATTTGGAAATGTAGGTTTTTCAGGAACGAGCAAAATCGGAGTATCGGGAGAAAAACCCTCGGAGCAAGGTGAGAACCAACAACAACCTAAACGCAGGCCAGAATCAAAGCTGGGTCACACTGGTGGAAGGCGAGTGTTCTCACCACTGCACCAACCCTGCTTCCTGGGCAATGTGAAAAGGAAGCAGTTGTTCAGTGGGTTTGAGACAACATCATCACTGTATGACAGTACCTTGTCATCTTGTCCATTTACTATGAGCCATCTGGGACTTTGTGGCAGAAAGAACATGCCAACGCCTTGAATGAAAGCCGGGATTGCTGACAGCCCAAACATGTAGCGCCTTCAACAAACAAGATAGCAATAAATTACACTTCAGAATGAGCACTTAAACAATTTACTCTGCCATTCACAAATATCCATCCTAGATGCAGATGAGGCTCTATTACAGGCACACCCTGAATGAACGACACCTCCTATACATGTACCTCCCATCTCCAGTCATGTAAAAACCTTGTAATCATATTTGCCCTCTAATGCTGAACAAAAGGAATATGGGAGATTCTTTATTGAACTCACCAACCATTTGATAAATCAATGAAGAGAACATTAACTGAGTAAGCCAACAAAAGACCAACACAGATGCCAACTTCATTGAGTGACACCAGCAAGCCACGCCTTTTCTGTAAAGAATGGTAAATTTTTGATTAACACAATTTTACTTACACCATCTAAGTACACTGCTTCAGGTACACATGTGTGGCAACGTACAGAATAGAGAAAAGAAATTTGAATGGATTATTCTATCTATGTGCCGGCATATCATCATAATATTCCAAATTAAAACAAAGTTATGGCAATTAGTAAAAGTTTTTGTTCACTCCAGACTTAAGATCCCAAGTATTCATCAAGTACTGTACAAATCCTATCATAAGAATTTAAATTAAGGCAGGAAATCTAGTATATATCACAATTTCTGTTTTAATATTTGACATCCTCACACTTTGATACTTAAATTAAGTTTTTCATTTTCATTTCAGATCAACTTCAAGTCATCTGCATGCTTTCAAACTCCTCCATCGTGTAACTAGAGTTAGTGTATCACTTAACCAATATCAGCCACTGGACTGCAACTTACTGCTGGAGCTATCTCAGAGATGTAAATGCACTCCGCAATGGCAGACAAGGACACCCCAAATCCAACAATGAAACGGCCAACAATCTGCAAAGAATTTAATTATGTGTTGACTGACAACCTTTTTTTTTTAATCTTCAACCACACTTAGTAAAACTAGCAATGAAGTTATTTGAAGACAACAGATTTCAATCAACAGAAAATCAGAATGAAAACCTAATGTGAAGTTAAGGTACACACCAGTACTGCAAATGATGGTGCCAATGCCAACATTATGGCTCCAACGAGGAACACTACAGAATTGATGACAATTGCTAGACGTCTCCCAATAAAATCTACAATAAATCCTAGAGGAACAAACAATAAGTAAAATCATGAGAAAGGTGCAGACAAACTACAAGAATCAAAGAAACACTGCTTGAGACTATGGAGTATCAATGGTTTAACTGAGCTTGCAGAGTGCTCACCTCCAGTGAGTGAAGCCAGCACAGCTCCCATCAGCATGGAGCTAACAACCATTTCTTGATTAGTGCAGTCCAGCTGGAATTCAGCCCTCAGCTGAAGAATGGCACCTGATACAATACCTGGAAAATACTAGCAAAATTATGAATTTTATCATAGAAAATTAAGTAACACTTGTATCTATAGATAACATTTGAACTTTACACAACTCACCACAAGGGTTGCATAATTTGCAACTAAATTATGTGCTCTAGAGCTGTACAGAAACATTTTCACAAAAGTTTACTTGAGTGTTTTTTAGCCAAATGAGAAATGGATTCAAACATCACATATAAACGTACATTAAAATCATTCAGATACGCAGGAAACACATAGAAGTGCAAATCAAGAAACAAATTGAATTGACCCCAGCAGGCAAGAATAAGAGAAAATAAACAGCTAAATATTGATAGACAATAGCAGGTCTGAGTTGTTAGTGTTTGTCAGTGCAGGGTTAAACTTCATTTAAACAAAATAATATTTGAAATCAGAGTTTAAATCCCAGTTTAGACCATGACATTCTTTACTGTAGCCTTAACTCCATATGTTTAAAATGAGTTTAACTGACCTATGTGGAGTTGCAGTGGCCCCCGTGGTTAGTTTTCTGGCCTCCGGATCGAGCAGTCCAGATTCAAGCCCTGGGCGGGAACACTGTGTTGTGTTCTTGGGCAAGACACTTTACTCTCACAGTGCCTCTCTCCACCCAGGTGTATAAATGGGTACCAGAGAAATCTACTGCTGAGGGGTAACCCTGCGATGGACTAGCACCCGTGGGAGAGTAGAAATACTCCTAGTCGCTTCATGCTACTGAAACTGGAGATAAGCGCTAGCCTGATGGGCCACTTGGCTTGAATGCAGACTTTACCTAACTCACCTATGTCATAACCAAACAGTATTCCTCCCAGTGCTGCCATGCATGCAGCCAGTGTTAGGTACAACAGTGGGTTCTGTGGACAGCAGGAGCTGCCAACAAGAAAAAAAAACCCTAGGTGAATTTAATGTTGTTCACCTTTTGTATCCTAGCTGCTAAATATTATAACATAGTTACTGACTGTAATTTTTATTGATCACTGCTCTTAAAACTGGTTTACATTTTCCTTCCTATTAACAAGGCACTATTTTATGAGTTACAGGTGCATGAAACATTGTGGGTGACACGATGGCGTTGTGGTTAGCCTCACATTAAAATAGTTATAAATACTGTAAGTAAAAAGGCAAAATAAACAGAATGAATTAATGAATGAATGTTGGACTGGGCTTCAGAGCAAGAGGATCACGGGATAACCTGCATCATACTAGTATCACATCCAGCTGAGCCACTCAGTTCTAGGAAAGTTTTGGATTTGAGCATAAGAGAAACTTAAACATGTCTTCCATGAATCCTTCTGTTCTTTTCTTTTTGAGACAACTGGAAAGCAAAGCTGATGTTAATCAATACCTCTCAACAAACTGAGGTTGAATCAGCTGTAGTTGCTCCACCATACCATTGATCAGAGGATCAGATGATTCAGGCTCAAGGAGGTTTGCTGTTGAAAACAAAAAATTATTGAAAATAAGCCCCTGATGACCGACTCCAAGGGAAACACAGGGATTATTTCCCAAGACCCTTAATGTTCTCCAAGGTAGCATTAAAAGGAACATTTAGAGTCAAGGGGAAATAAAACCCAGCATTTCATGTTATCTGAGTGGTCTTCAGATCAGTGTTGTCAATTCACTAGGGCCCCCAGAATAATATTGCACTCTTTTCGCAGCTTATGACATTTGAAGACTGCACACTGCAAATGTCACACACTGCTCTTTTACTCCCATACTGCCACTGTCATCCAGGTAACTAAATGGGTGCCAGCAAAATTATCTAATGAGTGAAAGGGACCCATCAGGATAGGGGAGCGGTGGAAATACTCTCCATCACTTAATGTTACGAAAACGAGATCGGATCCAGTGGCATATTGGTCTCTGGGTGCAATGCAAACAGTTGTACACCACTGTCGACGAGTCTTGAGTAACGCTCCGTTTTAAAGTTGAAAAGTCTCCAGAGCAATGCAGAGCACTGGACTCAAGATTTGCCTGGTCCACTATGAACAATCATAGCACTTGACGTATGTCAAAGTCTTAAATTCATGGGCACATTTGTCATCTAAACACCTCATCTACATCAATGGGCCTTCATCTCTGTGCTAAGACCATTAATATCAGACGTAAGCTTACTTGTATCTCTTCCACCGACGTAAAAATCTCCTGCATCGTCAATCGAAGGTTCCATCGCTTCTTTTGATATGGGGCCGGTGAGAAATCTACGTCATCTCCACATTAAGTCGGATCTTTGACTGAATTTCAGTGAGTTCATTTCAAATACTTAAGTCGCTTCTCGTTACTTCGGCAGATAACCTCATTACTTCGCATTTCCGCCATGGCACGGTTGCCCAGTCCTTTCCTCCTCTAGCCTCATTCTCAAGACAATAATCAGACAAAAGGCGCGGGAAACAGTGACAGTGATCAGCTGAGAGACAGCAAGCCACAAGCCTCTCGGATCTAAACAGGTAAGAGCAACGTGGGAAATGTTGACATTTGCTTAAGTTTTTCCTCTTTTACTGCTGTAATATCTCCCTTAAGCTTTCAAGATTGAACCTGCTCACATCTAAATCCTGGAATATCAGGACGGGGCCCAAATTTTCTGTTCTGGTTCAAGAATGTCGATATAATTGAATTTCTATATATAAAACACTTCGGCTCATGCAGTCTAGTCAAAGTTACGATGTCACAAGCAACTAACATGGCCAACAGCTTCCCAAATTTTGTCATAATTCGTGGGTGCTTATTATTTACAAATTGAACAAATAGAACTTTAAAAACCTTCTTCGCCGCCAATAAAAACAGGTTTGATGGATGGGCTTTCTAAAGAGTTTATCACTTACATTAAGAGTCGATTCACAAGGCCATCAGTGTCTTCGCTCCAACTTTTAATTACAGTCTTGCATGACGATTGATCTGTCAAAGTTTGCAATCACCTTTTTATTTTTCTTGCGTCGTTGTGTTGATTTATATACACCTCTTTTCATTTTGGAACCAAACACATTTACTGTAGCCCGCTTTAAAAAAATTGGTTTAATTTTGAATTCTGCTGAAAAGCCATTAGCCTGAGCTGACGACTAATGCATATGACTTTTCAATAATTCATATCGGGCGCGTTAATTTCCTCAATCCACATTTCATTACATTAATTCGTTTATTTTCGCTTCGCCAATTTATCTTCGGTTCTTTCTTAAAACTCATGACTAACACGCTATTAAACCAGTTCGGGAACAGAAACTAGCAAAGAAAAACAGCTAACAGTTTTCGGTAAGTTTTAAATGAAATGATGCCCTTTGGCGTAAATCGCCCATGTGTAGTAGAGTGTGCAATGTTTACTGCTTTGTTCTGTTCTGTTATACCTTGCTCGTCATACATTTTAAAGCGGACTAATGTCTCCCAGGTGAGGCAGTGTTCTGGCAGACATCTTGACTGGTAAGTCAAACGCATTGCGAATAAGTTACATCAACACAGAAACATTGAGTTGATTTTGGCCGGGTCATGATTATTTCCTTGTAATAAGTTTAGCCACGTCCTCTAGAAAAACTTTACATCAAGCGGAAAGATTATTATTCTGCAGAGATTTATGGATTCATATTTATCGTAAGCAGACGTTGGAAAATGACAAATTGGCTTCTCGTATCAGCAAGTTTAATCAGACAAAATTCAACAGAGTTTTATTTAGAATGCTACCCACTGAAGTCCACATGCTGAGAGAAACCACTGGTTCTGAAAAACAAGTGTTGATATCACTTCTCTTGACAATAGCCTTCAGAGCTGTTTTCATCAACATTTTTAAATATTTGTTTGTTTCAAGGAGTGCTAGAGAAACGTCCTGCTATAATAGTTATTGTTTTCATTAAAGTTGAGAAAATAAAGGCAAAACTCAGCGAAAATCGGCGTGCGCGAGGAACAGATGTTGTTCAGTGCAGCTCCCAATGAATGAGTTATCTGATCAGGGTCTGATCATCACAATAATTTCAATTCTGGCATTAATTTATTAGGCGTGAAAACTTTTATCTCAACTCATTCTTAATATTTAAGGAATATCCTACTATTAAGTGATGTTATCTTGATGTTTACGAGCTAACGGTATATAGAAGAGATCATTAATAGCTCACTTCGTTACTGATTAAAGCTCACTGTACCGAACAAAGCAACTCTTAAAGTAACGCTTCCAAAGGGCAGATAAAGATTCCCCAATGATTGCTAGCGATTTGGATTTAAGGTAACATGAAATGTCACTGCTGAAATCATACTTTATTGACTAGAAAGAACCAAAATCGTTTTGTTTGTTTTCACAGGAGAAAAGATCAATCTTTTGTGCTCGGTTTGTTTTGAAAACAAGAGCACTCAACCAGCAAAACACCCAACTAAATTGCGCATACATAAAACCGACCCCTCAAGGCTGCGCGGAAAAAATACAAAATTTGCCAAAGACAGCACGTCTTCCTGTTTGAAAAGGAAAGGATGTTTATTTTTCAACACTCTGTTAAATACTGATGAGGAGTTGCTTGACAAGTGCTATAATGAAGATTTAAGGGAAAACATTGTGGTAATCCTTCGCATAAGTAAGTGGCCTGCATTTGAAATCCAGATTCCTAGCTCAGCAGGGGATAGTGGATTGGTTGCTTTGCTGTTTATAGTAAGTCAACACTAAAGTAATATTACTTGCTTAAAAATGTCTCAGCCTAGCATTGGAATCTTAACTCTTCGTCCGTAAAAAGTACATTTTTCCATCTTCAATTTGTTTTAAGTTTTCAGTTCAGTATGTACTACAGCTTTTCATCGTCAGCTGGGAAAATCACAAACGTCCTTTTCCCTTTTTGTTTCCTTTTTTGTAAATAACACTTATTACGTGTCCGGTGGCATACTGACACTATGACAAAACGAACTGAATATGACAGAAAATCGATAAGTTGAATTATGAAAATAAAACGGCCAGGCATTCAGTCAAGCATGAATCAAAGAGAAAGTAGATATAATAGACATAAACAACAAATGCCAAAGAATAAGAGTAAAATGCAATTAAATCGACAAAGACGAAATAACATACACATAAATGCTCTTCAGTCTAATCAAAAAAGGATTGCAACAGTGATGATTTTAGATAACATTTTGCACCTCATTAAAAATTCTCTTTTGAATTTATTTTTTCTCTAATTAGAGCAACGGTAATTTTTTTATTTTGTTTTTCATGGTTTACCATACGGTACCCGATCCTAAGAGTTTTCTTTCGGACTGCATTTTCGTCTTATTTGAGTTCATCCACTTATAGACTATTAATGGAGCAAGAATCCCGTTCACTGTTCTCGGCTTCTCCTTTGTCTTCCAGTTAGTTCATTCAACATTGGAATTTCTACTGTAGCCGAGTTTGGTGCCGCACCGCAGATTATGTTTAGAGCTACTTCAGCAATACATTGTCAGTAACCGTAAAAATTGTAAGAATAATATTCTATGGTTTTCATTTCGTTTATCGATATACAGCGGCAGACTTATTTGCAATCTATACATACAATTTGTAAGTGCATAGCCTCGAGTGGTTCAAGATTGTATTCCTCAAATGGAGCGTGTTTAAAACACGAAATGACGAATGGCACTACGAGTAACAGCCAAGGTGGAATACGGGTGTCCGTAGGGGTTACTCTTACAATTATTGGGAGTAAACTGTCGAGTGAGTGATATTTAGGCTAACCTGAGGGCTATTTGGGCTAACCGTGGTGCCATTTCGTCATTTCGTCGCGCGTTTCGTGTTTTAATAACGCCCCCCTCAAATGATAGTTATTCGCCAATTGTTTGAATTTCTTTCTGTGTCAGATTTGAAAGTGTTTGTGATTACTTTACAATATCCTGTGGTTTTTGGGAAGTGTAGGTATTCAAAACACTTTGTGATGTATTGTTAGCTAGCTGAATACAATCACCGAAAAATGTTAACATCAGCTCTCTCAGAGCGACATGATGGGGCAATGTTCTTAGGCTTGTAAGACCTGTTACTGTTAATGCTAATAAATCCAGCAAAAACATGAACAAAAACGGTTCATACCGCAAGTTCGCAGGGTTAAAGTGATTCCTTCATAATGTCAGGTCGGAAAAGAATGGTGGAGAGATGTTTTCTTTCCAGTCCATCAGACGAATCTTGACAAATTGATTTTTTTTTGTCGTCTTCTTTCATCCCTGCTATATTAGGGTTGTCAATCAGTCGGGGACAGCTTATGCCCCGAAACGGACACTGCACACAGAAGTGACCATGAAGTGTGTGCAATACTGTTATTAAAGAATGCTTTTAATTCTCTGCTTATTTAATAGATTAAACCAAATGCGTACATACAAAAGCTGCTTACATAGGCTATTATAAGCTTTATTGGAAAGAAATACACGAGGAGTTGACGTGCTGGGGAGCTAGACGCCTGAAGCCAACGAAGCTCGTTCAAATATAAGGTGTTCCAGTTCAAATCGAATTCATCAAGGATCGTGTGATCGGAGTTTTTTTCTTCGTTGTTCTATCACCACAAAGGCAAAGAACGGCGTTTTAACTCGTGCTGTGCAAATAAGCAAATTGCTCTCTAATGCAACCTAATCACTCATTTTCCGGTAGGACACTTCTAAGCCGATATGATAACCGAAAGTGACTTCAAGTGATGGAAAGCCGAACTTATCAATTTTACTCCCAGATTGTAAAAATCCATGTTAGTTGAGTTTCGGTGACAGACTTAGAAGCGCTTGAGAACAGGGAATAAAACTCCAGGGAGACTGGAGTACTCTTCTCAGGAATGCTGTTGATTTTAGAGTGGCAGGCTTTGGCAGAAAACATCAATTCAATAATGGGCTTTTTATAGTTGTAGCATTCTTAAGGGAGTTTCCAAGAGCAACTCTGACATTTGCGATATCGTCTTTCGTAAACGCCACGACCCTTATTCTAACCTCTAGGCTTTATCTTGTTGCCAAACAGCACCGAGACATCCCAGCTACAAAGTCGTCGACACCGTGAGTTGAGTCAGTCAAAATTTGATCACTTTCCTATACAGGGAACTAAAAAACACATACTTTCAAGACGGTGAGTTTCTTGGTCTTTATTTGTTTTTCCATTGGCACAAGTTTTCGCAAATAGTTGTCAGTACATGTTATCTGGTTTATCGCTTATGAAGCAGAGATCTTCTTAGCATCTGATGTTTTTTATGTGCGTAACTTGAAAAGAAAAACTCTATCTCCTCAAATAAAGCGCTTTTTTCGTAGATAATGTTCTTAAGGTTTCTGGTGAGTTTGATTTAGTTTAGACACACTTTAGTTCTCGGGCCTGGGACTTGACTGCGCAAGTACAAACCTCTGTCAGTAGTGACCGTGCAGTATTCTCCGCGCTGTCTCTCCATCGATCTATTATTTCAATACACTTAAATCGTAGTCAACTGTAACAATCGAGAACAGCTACCTGTAAAGGTTACTCCTAGAACTAGAGAGTAGTATAAGCCATTATCTATTTATCTGTTAACCACGGCTCTCAATCCATCGTAACTACTTTGAAACTGAATATGTTCATCATTAAACGCAATATATACTTGTCACTCTATTGAGAGCCAAACACTAGCGATACCAGCCAATAGTTTTTGTCACTTGACCATTATAACCTGCTGAGGGTCGCGTTCTAGCTTGGAATTTTTGGGGGTACACAATTTATGTCGATTTTTGAAACGAAGCGTTTGAAAGCCAATCTGATCTTAATTAAAATACCAACGACCTTCAAACCGATTTCAGTTCCGCCTGATCACTTATCTCAGTGGAACACTTCTTTAGTTCTTTTTCTTGAATTGAGTCAATCGCATTCTACTTGATGGTGATTTGTCTGAAACAGTGACTATTTTCATCCATCGACTATCGCAACTCCAGAAAAATTTTAAAAAAGCTATACCTGTATTTCTGTATTGTCGACTTATGTGCATGGTGACCCGGAGCTTAGACACACAGGAAAGTAAGGATTAGCTTAATACAGAGATAACGTTCTTATCTTATTTTTTATGGCACGCAAACACTCCAAAGTGTTTTTAAAATATACACCGAAGCTATAATGAAAAACTGTTTTCTGAAGGAAAGATAATGCAAAGAGTGAGATAAAGAAAAGTCTACAAAGTAAAAGTAATTTTCGATTGCGTGCAAGCTTTTAGATCTTCGACATATTCTCTGTTTTTTTTTTTTTTGTTTTGTTTTTTTGTCTATACATGCTCCGACAACACGTGCGCTTGAAATAAGTTCAAGATAACGAAACGTAACCTAAAGTGCATTTATAGAACTTTTCTCAAAGTTTATTTTTATGGAAGTCCCACTGGAATGCCTTTTACAGTAAATAAGTTCAAGATACGAATGCTTTATAGCACACTCTGACGTCTGAGAAGGTCTATTTTGTGGTTCATTAGTTGAAGAACAGAGACGGGCTTTTTAGTACAACTCGTAAATATCTTCAAGAATGTGTTATAACTCTTTTATCAGTCGCGCGCATTAGTCTTTTAAGACCTTAGTAGTGTTTAACCTCAAGCATGTTTTAAGCGTAACTCCAGTCTCCGTAGCAAGTTACACGCTTATCACGTGACAGCGTAATGTGTGTTTGCACAAGCCCAAAGTCTGGCTGGGATGTTAACACTTTCCAAGATGTTCTTGTTATTTTGTGAAGCGATAGCCTGCAGTACAGGCGGATTAGCGGGCTCTAGCGCGATACACGAGCGCGCGCGAAGCGCGAGAAAGAGCGCGAAGCGCGAGAAAGAGCGCGAAGCGCGAGGCGAGAAAAATGATGATTTTTCTCGCCTCGCGCTTCGGGCTCGTTCTCGCGTTTCGCGCGCACTCGTGTATCGCGCTAGAGCCCGCTAATCCGCCTGTACTGCAGGCTAGTGAAGCGATTACAGCGTATCCAATTTGTTGCAGCCTTCAAGTTTCGTCACTAGGGAGGGGGGAGATATATAACCAACTTTGTTCTCAAACTTGAGCGACTACCGATCAGGGGGGAGAAACTAGTATCTAGTGAAAATAGTTTTTGAAGCTATACGTTGCTTAAAAACACCCGCATCTTTCGCTGTAGCTCGACAACCAAACTCGAGTCAACATCTATTAAATCTGCTGAGGAACTTTTCAAGATGCCGCCTCGAGCTTATTCAATACCTTCTCCCAGTAAAAGAAATTTTACCGACTTTAATCGACTTCTCGTTGAGAGCATTTTAATTTTATTTATACATATACATTTTTCACTCATATTTTAGCATGATTGAATATAACTTATTTTATCATCTGTTGTTGATTTTGTCAGTAGTTAGAAATTTTCCGCTACTTGTTCCGCTCCGGTCTCGTTCCTTCCCAAGAGGTAACTTTTCCATGGGTAAGCGCGGGCTCACTTCCCGAAACAGCGGCTGGTAATGGACCCTAAGTTAGCTGTTGAAGAAACCCTTCCCGTGGAAACTCTGCCAACAAACCGTTATTATCATTATATTTTTATTATGTCGTAACCGTGTTCATTCGTTGAATAAGGTATAAACTGAAAGTGAGCCAGGCTGATTTCTGCACAGTTTCCTAAGGACACGCATTTAGCTTTCCATTACCCGAGGTTATTATTTCCAGAATTTTAGGACTTTTAGCCAATGCATAATCAAATTCTTTTTAATTGCGGTTAACAGACTTATTACTATTGGGTTAGGTGATACCTGCATGCATCTAACCCCTAACCTCTTTACTAAAAGAAGCTCAACCCTCTAACAGCAGTACCACACGCTCTGGAGTTAGTCAAAGCGAAATTTTGTCACAGTTTTTAGCACAGTCAAATAAGAAGTATTTGAGATATGCCATGTCGTGCATAGTGAGATCAACAGACCCTTATCACACTTCACACAAGTGTTATTTAAGTATAATTTGGCTACTCGTCAAGATAATCCTCAAAGTGAACACTTTGAGCTATGTGTAATCACTTTGCTCTGAAAACAGAAGACACAGAAGAATGCCACTCCCCAAATTAATGTTTCATTAACTTGTATCTCGACTCTTCTTTCATTTCCCATGATCTCGTTCGCATGGCGTAATGCTTATGATCCTGTTGACTTTCGGAAATTTGCTAAATTCATTTTGGCTTGGCTATTTCAGTCATCAGGTTAAATACGAGATTTATTCACTTTGAACGCAGCATACTGCCATGCATGTCTGTTTCATTTCATCTTCAACGTGTCCTTAGAAATCCTCAGAACTTGCACAAATTATCTTTCTGGTATGTCTTCAACATTGGAAGTAAATTTATATGAACTACAGTAAACCTCAAAGCTGGCGAAGCTTTTCATTCAACAAAAAATAGTCGATGGTGCTCCTTACTATAGGAACTCTAGATATCTTTTGTCCTTTCGTGTTTTAAACTGATTTTCCTAATCCATTATACTTGACCTTTGGATGCCCATGAAATTTCTCGAATCCTTTTTAAGATTGATCAATTCAAATCGCTGATAGCTAGGATACATTTGGCTCACTGATGAATTTTCCAACTACAAGCAGTTCGTTATGATGACCTGGAGAGCTCACAGCTTCCTTCCTACGCTCGAGCCAATACTCTTCCGGCCCACGAACATCACCAACTTACTCAAAGAGATGTTTAAAGGCAATATCTCCCGGGCTACTGATGACTTTCGTCACTTGCCTGAGTAACAGTGCATTGAGCTGTAAGGAGAAATTGCATGTCGATCTACTTTTCATACAATTATCCTCTTCAGTTGGACGTTTATCTTTATTCAGTATTACATATATCGTTGACCTTACTATCAGTTACAAGTCAATTGCTCACTGTCGAGATGGTCTTCCCGGTTTCAATTCCGCTTTTAGGATTAAGACTAAGTCGTGACACCGAATAACGAATGTGGGTTCTTGCATTAAAGTTTAGACTGCTGGGGCTGACAGACAGGAGAATTTTCGGGGTAAGCATTCTGATCTGTATTCTCTCCCACTCCTCTTCAAGCACTCCGACCCGACAGTATGTCGGCAAAACAAGCAGTGGAACGAAAAGAACAGAGGATTTACAAGGGGCTAAATACCTTTACACTATCTTCGATGATACTTTTAGAAAGTTCAATCAAAATGTCGAGTGCTTTATCCCAGCAGATTTGAGTTGAGCTGAAGTACGATCCGGTTTTGTTTCCAGGAGGAAATGTTTAAGGCCATGGCGTTGCAACCTTTTTACTTTGAATACCGTGCTCGCGTTGAAGATTTTACCTTTTTAGTCCTTTTAGTGTAATATGGAGCAATCCTTTATGACGGCACCATATTTTTATTTTATTTGCCTTACAATTATCATTAAAGATGTAGAAAACAGAGAAACTATTTCGACTAACAAGCAGCATGTCCTCCGAAAATAACTGCGACTGCACCCCCCGGAATCTTATCAAGGAACACTGAAGTCGGCAAATCATATAACATTCCATAGATCAGATATTGTCAAGTGGTGTTATGAAATTTGGAGGTATTTTAATGTGAGCGTGGGCAGGAAAGTTTCAATGATTGGTCTTATCTCTGTCCGATTTTAAGTAGCACGGCAGTCTTTGTTCTACTCTGTATGACTCCACAGTTTACCTGATGATGATTTTTTAAAGGAACAATTAAGAGAGGGATATTAGGAACATGTGTTGCTGGTGACGCAAAAATGACGTGTTCGTAATCTCTTGACAGTTCCCACTTCTCCTTTCGACGGATTAGAGGGCAAAGCGTCTCCGTTCTGTGCAACTGTTGGGACTGGATACACGTTACAATCACGCTCTTAGATTCGACAAAACCAAGCAGTTGTTCCTGGCTAAGGGTGATTCCTAATCTGCAAAGCAACCGGGGAAATCTTCAGAGATTTAAAACATCACTGATAGGTATGCAGCGCGGCTATGTGTAAACACAGTTTAATGTTTATTTGTTTATTCTTCACAGTTTAACGGCAGAGTCCTCATGTTAAGATTATATTTAAAGTGTTTTCTTTCCGTTATCGACGTTTACACTGCTAGAGGATGAACCGTTGGACTGACTTTCGCTCGGGTTGTATTGCGTTTGAGATTTACTCAGTGAAATTTTACCCCTCGTGAAGGTCATTATGCCATTTATAAAGCCAAACTTGACTTCTAGCCTTCTCCTAAAAGCGTCAGTCGTGAATATCATAATAATGATTGAATAAATCGAGGATTTCTCAATCCTTTTGTGATAAAACACCCGGTTAAAAAATTATCGAGATAACGCCTGACATGAATGAAACGGGTTTTAGCAATAACTGGCTGGTCCAACTTTTGACTTTGGGAAATACTTTGCCACAGGTTAGCGACGTTTGTTGCTTTTAACATTTTGTACCTAGTCATAGCTCGCCGTGAATGTATTCTGTTTCTAAATTGTAATTAGTTAGTCATGGTTGATATTCTTAGACCGCGGTATCAGCAGCATTCTGATGTAGACAATCAGTGGAAACGTTTAAGGGGGCGGTATCTACTTAACTCCCTTGGGTGCAGCCAGATCTAACACGATGCTTATGATCTGAGCTGCTGAGCCGGGTGCGTGCAATGTTCAGAGGGATCAGACCGTTATAAATAGTACATTTGTAGCCGAATCACTTGTACATTGTAAATCGGTGATGAAATGCTCTCTCGTGGAGATCTCAGAGTGCGTTTTCCGTCACAGATTCTCCAAGCAGATTAAACTGAGTCTCCAGTGTCAGCAAATGATGTAAAACAGGGCTGGCTGTTGGTGAGACATCCCCGATCAGACTTCAGATAAGGAGCCCTACTCCGACTGCGATTTTATTTATCCCTGTCAATGAAAAAAAGAAAATAAGTAAACCCTATAAAAGGATTAAGGTTAATTTGTTTTAGTGTGCCAGGCTCTCTATCCCATTAAGAGTGATTTCTTCGATTCCGCCTGCATTTGGTGGTCATTGGCTGCAGATAAAAACCATTAGTTTAGAGGGAGGGAATTTGCAAAGTGACGATGAAAAAATAACACCTGGCCGCGGCGGATTGAAAGAGCAGATCGAGTAGACAACACACCGAACACAGCCGAACATAAATGTACCAGCTTAACACAGTGATCTGATCACAGCTAAAACGTCCGTCACAAAGGTGAAAATTTATCCTTAAACGTTTGTTATTGTTCCCGCCGCCACAGTCAAAGGCATCTTACTCACAACCGACCCTGTAAACCAAAACAATTCATGGTGCGATAGTTTAGTCGCGTCTAATTTTCCTGTTTTTGTGACCCTCCTTTGATTGTCTCGTATAAAATATTAAGACCCTGCAGAAAGGTCGAGTGCGAACTTCACACAATTATTAAAATTTTCGCTAAAATCTACACTTTGAAAAAACGCTTTTGATATTTGCATGCGCAATTATCACCGTTTCAATGCCATAAACCATATGTTTTTTGATTGCGTTTTTCTTTCGACAAGTCTGTGTTTGACTATTCCTTCTGTTTGTCAACTGGATTTTTGAGACGGAGTTAACCTGGCTTGGACTTCCTCGTGGTAGAACAGAGGATTGTGCAAGCAGTAACCGAGTGAGAACTTTATCACGCCTTATGTAAACACTTCACAGTCTCGCCTGTTCCCTTTCGTACATCCGGCCAAACCTTTGTGATTTGTGTTCCTCGAAATAGCAACTAGTAAGGTTTAAATACAGGCGTTTAGTGTATGTTTGTGAAACTCTCTAAAGAAGTCTACTATAGTTAGGCGAAACGCATCAGAGAATAAACAAGTATAACAATTCGGCTCCGTCCACAATACACCGGAGAAATTTAAAAACTTTTGAGGAAAACTCATCCGGGAATCACACGGTTATCGTGACGTCATCGTATTTGAAAAGTCCCGTTTTCAAAATGTTTTCCGTCCCCACTAAAACGCAAAGCCGGCGTTTTCAAGTTCCTCTGGTTTGAAGAGCGTTTTCAAAAAGTTCCGTTTTCGTGACGCATTGGTGGGGAAGGTAGGCCCAACCGTAGGAAAAAAGCTGTGTTTTCAAATTTCTCCCGCGTAGTGTAGACGTGGCCTTAGTTTGCAGAGTGCTGCTCACTATTTTACTATTTTTTTAAAAAAATTAGAATGCGTAACAATAATAGCAGAACCGGTGAATCAATAGACCTTTTTTAGCTTGGGTGGTTTGTTTACTCCTTACAGACCACGTGATTATCTCTGGAGAATTTGTTCTTTTATCCATCTAAAAACTATTCATTCATATACAGGCGACTTCTTGAAAAGTTGAAAACGAGACATCACATGGTCTGAAATGGGGCAACAAACCACGCAAGCTAAAAAGGTCTATTGCGAAGTTAATATTGTTTTCAATATGCTGTCTAATCAGCCTCATGCCTCCGAAAATTTCAACCTGTCACATCTAAATTGTATCGATGTAAATAATCTGTCCTTTGTGTCCCCAGTTTTGCGCACATCATTACTAACCGGCAGCCACAAATCAGTACAAATGTATCGTTCAATTCCATATCATAAGACCGAGAGAATGATGTTCGAAACATGAACCTTGCGTTTCTTGTTTTGCTCGATTAGGGATGTTTGGCTGCAAATTTTAAACTGGAAGGCCCACGAGAATAGTTTTAAATTATTTATCTACTTCAGTACACTCTGTAGAGTTCGCGAGATCTTTTCCCACATTACCGTTTAAAATGAATATGTATGCCACCAAACTGCTGAGTTTTAAGCAGTTTTAGCCCTTCGGAAAAAAGACAGCTGCAAGAAAAGGGTTGAACTAAGAAACTCCCACTAACAATAAATTGGTACGCCATCAAACTCCACGACTATCACAAATGTCAGTGTTTTTAAAAATTGACTCCCGAATTTAATTAAATTTTCCATCTATTTTGACAATGTCGGAAGAGATAGTATCTTTATGATGTACCATGTCAGTTTCAGCTCACCATGTGCTTATAAAACAGCGATTTATCACTGCATATTGTCCAATCTACTTTTGATAAATGAGCGTGATATGATATCCTTTCGTTGCATTACTAATTACTCTCGCTGGCCCTGCAGTAATGACTATCTTTTTTTATTCCGTTCTTTAAATTGCCCTTTGCTATTGTTTGGTTTCGAATTTGCATAAATCACAAGTCAATTACACCAGAAAACTTACTGCTAAGTTTCTTTCCTTCAAATTTTTAGCTGGGTTTTTCTTTTTGACAGCTACCCACTAACAGTCTCTTTATTCCGAAAGTTTTTAGACGCCTGAATTTTATTTCGATTAATTAAACGAATTTTATTGCGTACTTTGACGAGCTGTCTTTCTCAATTACCTCTCTGCAGGCTACTCGTCTTCGTTCGCTAATTTTCAAACGTATTTATTCTGTCTGAGCCATGTAAGCCATTTTTTATCACAAATAATAATTGATATGCCTTCAAGCTATCTCGGCGACCAACTGATGCTTCAGTATCGTACACTGCAGTTGTCTGGAGACGCACCAAGCAACAAAGCAGCCAGTGAATCTGTCAAGAGCAACTGACAAGCGTGTTTGCTGAGGGGAACATTTATCACGGAAAACCCACGCTCTTAAATTAGTTCAGCTGCTGAAATTATTAATGAAGGTGGTAAACCTCTCATTAATCTGCCATAGTATGTTCTGCATGGTCGTGAATAAGCTCAGATTTGTCTTCCACTGATGGCGTAATTCATCGCGTCCACTGTTCTGTTTTCAGATCCAAACCACAAGAGAAGAACACTTGAAGAAGTTTTGATCAAACGTTCGAGAATTCGAGATCAGAGGCGTAAGAGGGTCCAGACGTTATCATCATGGCAACAAACAACACATCAGCTGAAGGTGCACTCCTATATGTGATTACATCAGAGTTTATACTTCTCCTCTCATGTTTTCCACGAAAATCTACATTTTTTAGCAATGTCTTAGTTTTAGTTTTGTAATAGCTAAGTTATTCGAAATCCAAGAGGAATTGGTTCTTGGTACACAATTTCCACCAAATTGGATCTGAAGATTGAAATGAGTCAGTTCGGTTTTAGTAATCTGTGCCGGGATGTTCGTTCCGCATAGAGCTGAAGGGAACAGTCGACGAAAGCGATGTTTTCTGAGACAAATCGTTTTAACAGTTTTTAAAGTGGTGTAATAGCTCTTTGTAGCTGCGTCTCTTTTGGGTTGATAGTCAGTCTTTTATTCCCGACTTAACCTTTAACATTAATTAAAACTCCATTTTTTATCTCTAAGAAAATAAGATCACAGTCAAGTGTCCCCCTAAGGCAAACTGCCTCTGATGTTTTTCAGATAAAATTCTAGTTTGCTTTAAAATATACAAGGCGTCGAGTTTGTCTAACTCCATTTGTGCCAGTGTCGCTGTGAATTAAATTTTAATTAAACTTTTGTCATGAGGTGATCAAATTATACATAAAACTACAGAATTTTTGTTCAGTTTGTTGTTCCTTGTCATTTTGTGCGGTCTAAGAGAACGAGAACTTGACGAATTTGAAAAACATTGATGTATCTCCCTATAAGTTGTGTGTATTTTTTCCATAAATTTTTTTGGTACTAAAACAAAATTAATTTCATTACCATACCCAAATTAAGCGAGCGGAGACTGTCATGTTTCTGTGAATACTCATTACAGCCAAGCTAAAAAAACTGACAAGTCTTGAATAATTGAAACCTTTCCGAGCTTTCCTATAGAATACCTCGCAATGCTAATAGGTTTGAGTAAAATGAAAAATCTTGTCGTGTTCTCCGTCAAAGAAGAAAAGAAAAAACGTCCATTAGGAACATTCTTAGCAGCTGCCGATAAAAATTGTTTCCAATCCCAGTTGTCTTTGAATTCACGCTGGCTGTTTCAATAAAAACGTTTTTGTTAAATCTACTTATTATTTTGGATACTACTTATCATATTGGAAAAAGTTTCTCCTGTACATATTTTAGAGAAAGAAAGTTTCTCGAGCTCATTTCCGATATTCTTGTTAATAAAACAAGGCAATAAAGCTCGCCGACCACTATATTGATGGAAAACTAATGTTTATGGTGTTTAATTTCAATGGAACAATGTTGTTTCGTGCTAGCCACAACACACTGGAAAAGAGACAAATCAGTTTTCTAAGTTTGATATTCTTAAATTCTCAATTTCCAAGCAACGTTCTCAATGTTAAATTCAGTTTACTATTTTAAAAATAAACCGGCCAGGTCGAAAAGTAACATTGAAGGTGTGCTAGTTAATTACTGTACAGGTGCTAGTCTCAGGAGGTTAGAAATATTGATTTGATTTTTAAAATCTTCTCAGCGTTCAGTTGTCCTGCCCTGTCTTAGTTTCCAATCAATTTCCCCTTCTTTAACGCTGCTTGAACCTCGGCGAAACAATCTTCCTGATTTGTTTCGAAAGCATTTTTGTAGCTAGGTGAGCTATAGCGAAGGCCTACTGTTAATTTATACTGAATGGTGATTGGTTTAACGTCTGTCGATAGGTTGGGCAAACTCTACAGCATCAACTGTCACAGCGAGAGTTAATGACAACGCCACTGTGTGGATGACAATAGCCTACGTCGTTGTCTTTATCTTCGGTTTCTTTGGTAACGCGTGCATCATCTACATTGTAGCCTCTCATAAGAGAATGAAGAGCACCTTTAACTTCCTGATTGTTAACATGGCCATTGGAGATCTTCTTGTTTCTCTTTTTATTATGCCTTCAGAGGTGAGTAACAGATGTCAGTCAAGTTTAGCCATAAGATACAATTTTAGCCAGGCTCGTTATATGAAAACATGATTCCAAAGGCTAAGAAGCTCAATAGACCTTATCACGGTTTTCGACACCATCTTGACGGGTAGGCAAAGCGGTCAGAAATTACTGTGTTTGTATGGGATTCCGATGGCAAATAACTTTTTCCAAAATTGAATTTTACACAATTTGTGAATCGCAACGTTAAAAAACTAGCTAGAAGATAGTATTCACTAAGTTTGAAGGATATAGCTTGGCTAAAAGACGCTCAGTTAATTTTTCTAATTTTCCATACATTTGTCTGTAAATTTTTTCCCGCGCCGCCGCGTCTACCCACTAACGAGAATTTGCCTGAGGAAGGTATTTCGATCATGACCTTAGATGTGCTGTAGGGCAGGTGAGGATATGAACTGAGTAAAAATAAGTAGGGATTTCGGTCGGGTTATTAGAAAGGTAGAGGACATCTCAGAACTAAGAAAAGGTCGAGCAGCTTGAAAGTTGTTTTTAATCGGTCTAGCAGCCACTACTTTGTCAGGTTTATCTAATTTTGACTGGAAAACACTGACATGATTCATTGTTGGCAGACTTCACTAATATGTCCATGCACCTATCTGTTCTTGTAGGTTAAATTTTTGTACGCTGGCCAGACCTGGATTTTCGGTGGGCTGGGGTCAGTCACGTGTAAGTTTGTGAATTTCTCAGGGGGTCTCTCCATCGCTGCCAGCATCATCACACTTGTGTTCATTTCGCTGGATCGCTACTTCGCGATTCTTCATCCATTTGTCGACGTCCCCGTCATTCGAAACACAAAACTAGTGACGTCCTTGATTTGGATTTCATCGTCGCTGTGTTTCTCGCTGTACCTGGTTCTCTTTGATAGCGTGCCCGCAACCGATGGTTCCCGCTGGGACTGCAGAATGGTTTGGAACTATCTGTCGAGCGACCGTAGCAAACAGTATGAAGTGGCTAGGGCCTATTTTATGACCACGTTTGTGGTGCTCTATTTGATTCCTCTTGCTATCATCGCAGGGTTGTACATTCTTATCGGTCGTCGCCTGTGGTCACGTGAGATTCCAGGAGTCACAACCGCTCATCAAAAACGTCAGAATGAATCGTCTAAGCGGAAGGTATTGCGCATGCTCATCATCGTGGTGGTTACGTTTGCTCTTTGTTGGCTGCCGACTCACATAATGCATTTGCTGGGATACTTTTTCACTGACACATATAAAGCTTTGCTTGCCTTCGGACACGTGGAAACCAGTTTTTACTTTTTGTCACACGCCAATAGTGCCATCAATCCGTGCTTTTATATTTTTCTCAACGAAAGGTTCAACCGTGAATTCAAAAACATTCTCAGATGCTGCTTCTGTCGTCCACGTAAAGAGGATATAAACTCGGTACAATCAGTTTATCAGAAGTCCTCGGCAACCGAAGGAACAATGCTCGTGCACCAACATAGGACTAGCACGTGATTAACAGTACTCACACCAGCTCACACCAAGAATTCGATGGCGTGACCAGTACCGCGTGACTTAGCAGAAGGGTTCTGTAATGTTTCGTGGTTCTGCTAATCACGTGGTAAAGTTTATCAAGTGTTACACTGTTTGTCTGAGCTTACTAGGCAGACAGAAGAAGACATGGTTCTCGTTTGCCGTTGTTGTTGACTTCTCATTGTGTTACAGCTGTGCTTCTTCGCAGCCTGCTTTCGTTTCATGTAAAAACAAGGTACGTACCCTGTCATTGCCTTCAAGAAACTTTGAAACGCAGGAGCTTTCTTTGCTGCAATGCGAGTTCTTCAGGGATGGCATCGATTCCTCTCGCCAAGTTCAAGCGCAGCGTTTGGTTTTCCGACCTTAACAGATGTTCACTGCACTGAGTCCTCTGACTGTTTTTGTCAGTTAGGTTGCTACACAGTGTAAAGTTCACACGAGAGGAAAACTTATGCATGACTAATACTTTGATTCGATAAAAAAGAGTTGGTAATCTTTTAAACCAAAAGAATTTCTCTTTTTCATGAAATGAAACTGTGTAAGTATATCATACCAGCCATTACCATTATCAAGAAATGAGAAAAGGTGGTCTTAATTTTCCAAATTTTGCCACAACAGTTAAAGCGCTCCGTTTAAGCTGGATCAGAAGACTGTTAGAAAAAAACCCTTCTACTGATGCTTGGAAAGCTATTCCAATTGCTTTTTTCGAAAAGTATGGAGGTCTCAACTTCTTACTCAAGTGCAATTACAATACAAAGAAGTTAGACAAAAGTGTATCGTTATTCTACTTAGAAATGCTAGATTACTTTAAGGAATTACGCCAGGTCAACCAAGATAGCTACGAAAGTGACCTCATTCTTTGGAATAACCAAGACATAACCATTGAAGGCAAATCGCTTTTTTGGAAGTGGTGGACCCAAAATGGAATTTATTACATTCAAGATATTTTAAATGAAAATGGTAATTTTCCTACTTTTGAAGAATTTAATCGAAGGTACAAAATGTCTGCAAATTTTTTAAACTTTTTTCAAATCCTTGCATCTATTCCACCGAACATTTGGAACATGCATTTCTGGAGTGTCCTGCTGGCCTAAACTTCTTTCAAAAAGTTCTTACATGGTTTAATAATGAGCACAGAGTTAACTTTACACCATCTAAAATACAGCTACTATTTAAGGACTATGATCTTCTCTCAAATACAAGCCCAAACCTCACCCAGAAGTTTGGGATTTTAGTAGTGCAAACTGAAAAATATTATTATTATTGCAAAATGTTGGAAAAAACTTTCAATTTTCTTGAATTGAAGTCAGCGCTATCTTTGCAATGGAAAGCTGAAAAATGCGAAATTTAAATTAATTAATTCAATTTACATTATATAATCAGTCTCAGTGGCAAAATCAGTCATTAGTGTTTTACTGCTATTGTTATAACATGAATGTAAGAAGCATCAGTAATGGTATTAGTATCGTAACTTAAAAAGGGTTAATGTATTGTTTTGTAGAGTAAATTACGCAAATTTTAGTATTGTAGGTAGCACGTGTAATTACATCGCATTGTTAATTAGAGTAAATAGTGTTAGCAGTGGTATTACTGTTGTAAATAGTTATCACTTCTGTAATTAGTAGTTGTAGTACTGTTGTAAAATAATAAAAAAAAGTAATAATATTAAGAAAAAATACCAGCCATTATGTACCAATAGTACAGTATGTAAGATAACGTAGCCGAAAATTATAAAATGGTCATTCTTGTGAAGGACTGGTGATGTCTGTCAGGCAATAGTTTGCTGTATAAGACTCAAGGACTTCCCTCATGTATGCTCACCGTACCTTAGATTTGTGCCGGACTTGTGCAAAAATAAAATATTGAGGAGATTATTTGTTAAAAATGTGCAGGCATTAAGTGAAGGAACGAGTGACACAAGCCATAGACCTTTTAGTAATAGAGGCAACCAGATCACAGCAATCAAACATAACAAGATCTTTAATTGCAGTGAACCAGTTGCCTGCCACCACGGTAGCCGCGCCGCATCAGCCATTAACTTGGTTACACCAGGTTTGATGGTAATGGCATATCATCCCTGCCCAGTGTTTGACTTTCAACAGTGTATTTAGTGTATTCGAAACAAATATGATGCCATGAACTCTTAGTGACAGTCTACCGAAAACCTTAACTTGTATTGTGCATGCCGTTACATTATTAACATGTATTTTACGTCTCGTTTAAGGTTCAGAGTAGAATCTACAACACGATACAAAAAATTGGAAAATTACCTGTATTGGCTCTACTTTCCTTCTCACATTCCCCTTATATGCTCAATGCTAAGGCCCAGGAAAAGATTTAAACTTCTATAATTTGTTCATTTAAAAACTGATAATGGCAGAAAACGAAAACTGTTAAACGCCTCGTGCGCAGCGTACTTTAAGTTCAAATTAATGCAAACTTAAGTTTATTACAAGTATACTGTATTTTTACAACCTTCCTAGCTAGTTTTCGTCATCAGTTGTAGCTAAATTTCAAATAATTAATTTAGAGTTATAATTAAATTATGGCTTCTACATTAAGACAATTACAAAAGAATTTCGAATAAATTTGTGAAGAGCGCTTTCTTATCACTGTCGAGAGAAATGCCGTTTGTTGAGCTCTGTCAGTGATTGGTCGAAAATTTTCGTTCAATTTTCTGTGACCAATGAGACTAAAGTTGTTGTTCGTCAACCAGATCACTTGCAAAACCATAAGTATTACGAGTCTGCTCACGTGAATTTATCTGATATCAGCCCTGTGTGTTATATCTGCGCTACATATGTTATGTTTTACGACAGTCATAAGAAAGTATATGTTTGGAACTTTCATGTTTTCGAAGCCGTATTATTGTATCATTGTCAAACAGATCTCGACTTTCTTCCCCTGGCGTATGTTAAATAACTGAGCGTTCAACATCCCTAAATTAAATCATTGTTAATGTCAAATAATGGGAAACGGTTTTGAACAGGCTTGGCTTTTGAAATAAGGGAAGCGACGGAATAAAAATTGTGTAATTGCTAACCTGCGATTTTCTCGCCGCGATGAAAATGAAGATGGCCTGAGCACAAGCAATCTATCTTTATCCTGATTTAGTTCACCGGGTTAAAATACTTCCAGTTAACAGGCTCTATACTCGTGTTTTTTCCCATTTATCATATTTATCTTTGGGCGGTGGTAGAGCGCTAAGATTTATTTTTAAATTTAATTTTAACCTCACGATCTTACTGAATCTCCTCACTTCCTTTCTAGACGACAATATAAAGTCGAATGTGGCTTTTAGAAAGATTTCACGCCATAAGATTTCAGTAACTCAAAACTCGATGTCTGTCCTCTAGTACCAATGAAAGTTGGAAATGTGCAAAAGAAACTGGTCATTAAAATATTTCGTTTCTTTAAAGCTTTATCTATACAGCGTCAGTTGATGTCGTACTTAGTTCATACAGGCTTTCTAATATATTTTACTCCGTAATTTCATGTAGCTCTTTGAAATCGTTACGGACTGGGTTTGGGCGGAAAATTACAGCACACTGCTTTTAAGGTGCACAGTCCTTTTCACTCCCAAGAAGAACCCTAATTGATTGAATGAAAATATCTTGGTTTTTTTTTTTTATTATTTTCTCCGTTTCTATTTCGTTTCTTATCTTTTAGAGGATGTGATGGGCTTGTATTTGGAGGACTATTGCGTCTATTAGTTAATTTACCACACTTTTCGTCTTGGTTTACAACTGGGAAAATCTAGATAATTCTAATAATCCATCATTGATATCATTACTCCATGGAGGCCGAACAAGTGTCTTTGTATCAGACCGCATAAGTCAATGTGCCAAATATTACAGACTCTGATACATGAAGCAGATTTTCGTGATCAAAAGAACTGATAATTTAATAACGCGAAAACCATCCAAAAGCCCTACCCGTTAATTTTCTTGCCGCTCTGAAAGGCGACAATTTATTTGATTTTATTTCATGATCAAAAATACAAATTCATATTTCCTTTCTTTAGTTCATTTTCACCAGGCCTGACACAAATACAGGATTGGCAACTTTTATCCTGCTTGACAAACAAACATTCGCATGTAACAATAAATAATGAAGCGAAAGTTGGATTTTCCAGTGGGAAATTCACTAAGTTACGGTTTTCCCACAGACATCGCCTCGGAACAAAAAACTATATTTGCAGAGCGTAAGCAAACACCAAAGCAATATACGAGTTTAATATATGACTCCGGAAAACCTAAGGACATATTATTCAATGGATATTTATTCCGGATTTGAATTCTGCAGCTTTTCTTACAAATTGAATCAAAGAGGCGGGTTGCGATCACATCATTCTGTTTGCTTTTCATATTAAAACAATGAAACACCTGTCTTCTTAGAACCCATAATTCAGTACAACAAGAACAAAAAAAAACTTGACAAAGTATCACGCACTAAAAACAACGCCGCTGGTTTAAGATTGCTGATAAGAAGTGCCATCTCAATTCCGTTTCGTTTTATAGAACTTTAAAAAATTGACATAAATACCGCGCGTTTGGAGGCGGCTGTTCCGAAACTGTGGGTCAACCATCTCAACATCGACCACTGAGGTTTAATTTTCAGCGCAAAAGAAAATTAACTAGACAAAGTTTTTATCTCTTACATGTTGCTTTTAAACCGTTATCTATGCGTCAAATAAGATAATTGGAATAACGCAATAATCACAAAATAAACAATTCTAGATAAGAACGCGTCATTGAGCAGATGGTTCACAACTGTGTCTGAGAAGCAAGCAGTGTAAAATACAGCAAATTTTTAACTTGTTATCTAAATCGGTAAAGCAGTTACTAGATTAAAGTAGTTACTTTAGGCCATTCTTGACAGTGATAGATTCATTCGATAATTAAATCTCGAGTTCATAATGAACAATAGTTTGTAACTTCTAAGGCGGTGGTACCGACTGTATTTCGCTTCATGTGTAATACTAATTGACTTTGACAGAAACCATGTTATTGGTTTGAACACATTTCAATCTTGTTAGGTCAGTTGACCGTTTATTTTTCTCTTTTTTCATAGTATTTATGTTGTGTTTCACTATTACGAACCATATTCAGCAACTGAGTTTGTGGTAGAATCACTAAGTAACCCAGCCACACCCTCCAGTTCAACTTACGCAACGAACCGGCCGTTTTCACACTTTTCAAACCTTTCCAAAATAAATTGCATAATTAACAACCTGCTATTTCAATGAAAGGCCATAAACTTTATCTTATTACATTCCAACTGTATTCGGGCAACTTTATTGAATCCACTTTGATTATTACTTTGGAGAATTATTTTTTTTCAATTAGTTAAGGTTTATGTCAAGGTCTTGGACCATAAAATATCTGAGTTTTCTTTCGAAACTTTCTGATGTCAGTATAACGGACACTAACATTTTACAGTGCGCGGAAACCGATCATGTCTGACCCTAAATATAATACTTAGTTAGACAAATACTGTGTTTAGCGGACTTTTAAAAGCAAAACCCGGTTAAGCTGCTTTATGCATGTACAGGAGTTTTAGCGTTGTATGTTGAGATTCAGATAACAGAAGACTTTTGCAATGCAAGGATTATTAAATGGCACAAACTAGGCGGAAAGCTTATAAGTGAAAAAAAACATTGCATTATATTTTTCGGCTTTCTTTTACAATTAGCTAACAAAATAAGTATGACAACTCTCTGATGCAAGGGTTTCTTGCTAGGACTAATTTTTCAAAAGTGTTTCAAATTGCGCATGTCTCTTGAGACATTTAAGTTTACCAAAAAATTATAAAAAACAGCTCTGAGTTGGGAAACTCGGATCCTTGAAAACTGCAGTCCACCTCAATTGATCTTGTGGTCTTAGGGATGAAATGGTCTGGCATTGGTTGAAACTTTAATTGGATAAATTGACGAACTGTTCATTTCGAAGTTTCAATCATGAATGATAACTAGACATATTTACTTAAAAACCAACCAACTGAAAAGTTCATTTCCTTGTTCCGTTCATCCGCTGAGTTGTCGAGTCCTCTCTGTTCGATATGCCACTGAAAGCTAATCAATTCAAGCAAGTATTTACTCGAAGAACTGCTAGATTAAATACTGTTTGTAATATTTGTGTTCCAATTCTGTGTCGCTTGGTTCACCTGCCATGCCTGGGTACGCTTAGTTTTTGTTTGTTTAAATGAATTTGTCGGCAACTTTATACTTGACCGCTTTGGAATCACAGGCTGGTATTTTATGAACCTCCTAATCCGTTTCGTGCAGGAGACGATCTACATGTTATAATCATTAAATGTTCCAAGATTATCAAGAGCCCTTTGTTCGAGTTGACAGGATCAAAAAAGACTAAAGGCTTGGGTGGGGCCCAACTTACTTTCACCTCGCAGACAAAATGAGAAACTGTATCGAACGGGAACGAACAAAACCTTAAAATATTATTTTCACAATTTAATTAATGAGGCACAATAGCCTAACCACTTTCATCAGTCGAGATGAGTTTTCATAGTCATGTTTTTAGCGTCACATCTAGTTACATGATTTGAAACTCGCTTCGCCAGTCATTCTGATCAAAGAAAACATTATTGATAAGAATCAAAACAGTCCTGCTGACCTAAGCAACACAATCTCTCTGGTTTTATTTCGACCAGAACAATTGAAAACTAAAAAAAACATAATTGGTGAAGCACAAATGCATGACAAAGCTTTTTGTAATCTATGTGCCGAGATGGACGAAATCACATTTGCCTTAAAAAACAATCAATAGCTACAGACGAAAATGCTACAAAATTTATCAGCTAGAGAGCTCTTCAACAGTTTGCGACCATAGTAGATTTTATGACGGCAAAGGATAATAGTATGAATATCACATCAATTCGTTTTATTCTGAGGATTATCAACCAGCCTCGAACTTCACTTCAAAACGGGACCTCAAGTATTGAAAATGACATGGTGCTGTACTTAAGCCAGCTTGTACGTAAAACAAAAGATTAAGTTGTACATACTGAATTGATACAAACGGGCGAACGAAACAAGTTACAACTGGTCAAGCCCGATCAATGGACACTGGTTTCATATGAATAAAGTCAAGTTTTTGTCAAGGAAAGTTATCTAGAACATTGCACCTACGAAGGTAATTAGCAAAATTTAAGCAAGAAGTTGGTCATTTATATATTCTGCCTTTCAGCGAACCCAAAAGATACCTTTTCTTGTGGCTAGTTCAAATCACACAGTTACAGATATTCATCTATAAGGATCGTGTATGGAAAAACATCAAATACATAAAAAAAATATTCAGTTGCTCGCGCTCAACTTGCTCGCTGGGCTGAGTAACAACAGCCCGGTCCAACTGACTGTTGAGAGGCGTTCGCCAAGTAACTGCACCAAAATATGTGCCACAACTGAACGGCGTTAACCGAAAGACAAACTTGTCACGATGGTTATGATAAGAGAACATGCGTTCAAACAAAAAAAGAGAAGGTACAACTAACTAAACTCACCTTACCTCACGGGTGAACAAACCAATGGATGTTTTCCAAGATTCATTTTTCTTCCTTTCTTTGCAGTCCTGGCCTTACATCTTTCAGTTGCGATGGCGTTGATTTAATAGCACAAACATGGCAGCAAACCGGAAAAGACCAAATGAGCGAAGTTTGCGATGTAATTAACAAAATGACATTAGTTTCTTTAAGCCCACATAAAATTTACCGAGAGTGTATCAATAAGTTTCAATAACTTGGGCCTGCCTGCATCAATAGACATCTGCCCTGGCTTTAATTAGATCTGTTAGCAGAGGTTTTGCAAAAGTTGTTACAACGCGTTTCAAATCTCTCTTTGAACTCTGCTTTCAAAAAATGTTTCTTTTTGTGAGAAATTTGTGGGGAAGAACTAAGATTAATTACAGACGTTTTTACTCGTCTGCAAACGGTGATGCTACTAATAAAAAGCTTGCTAATTAACTCTAATTGCCTGACTCGGAAAGTAATTCCAAGACATCGTACCGACTGCTTCGAGTTTTTCCTTTTTCTCTCAATTAACAATAATTTATTTTGTTTTTCTTAACCTAAGATATTGATTTTTGCCTGTTTTATAGTGCCATAGTATGCTTTCTGTCAGGTCCTGTAACGAATGGCCAGAAAATTGAGTGACTTTCGGTTTGAACAGAGAGAAAGCAGCAAATCGACTTCAATAAGAAGTGTTTTTCACATAGCACCTGCCATTTCATGCTGACAAACGTAAAAGCAAACTGTTTTGTGAAACGCCAGCGACGTTTTACTTCTGTGTGACTCCACAGGGTGTCCGCACGAGAGCTAATTTTCAAACACACCTCTTTTTTGTGACCATACAACTAAACACAAATTCAAAACATGTAGGATTTGTTTTAGGTAGCTGATTCACCTTGGCACCCAGTAATTAAGTTAATACACCAGTTACATTGATCTCAATTAATAATATGCCCGCTGAGAACAGTCATGTCAGGGCGGAAATAGCAGATTCAAAAACTTCTACTGCAGACTCGAAATGTAAAATGATTCAATATTTCAGTTAAATTATACGATGTTTCGACACTAAGGAAGACAATTTCAATAGTTTTTCTGTACAGTCAGTACCTGGTGAAAAGGATGTCAGATTTAAAATTTTAATTTTAATTTACACCAGAGAATATTCAGCATGGTTAGATATAGTTGCCACCTCACAAACATGCAGGGCTGTAACACTGATTTTAAATAAATGAAGGATATTATTATTCTATTTCTCAGAATCATGATCAACTGATTTAATACTGAGATAGTCGATCTAGTCTTCTCTGTGATCAGTCCTTGTACTGAAACGAACTGTTTGCCTAGCCTCGTTCCCAAGGGGTTTTCCCATAGAGGGGAAAGACCTGGGAACGAGGTTGACTGTTTGACTTGATCAAGGAGCCTGGTGCTGCATGCGCGGTAATTCTGTATTGTATCTATACGGTTATGTGCGTTATGTAACCCTACACGTAATGAACCTCTATTGCTTTGCATTGGAATTTGAATCAGCCAATAGACCAATTTCTTATATTAAAATTCAGCCTAAAACAATAGACGTCAGTACGAGGCTCTGAGGAATAACTACAGAGTTTGTGGGGTTTATTCCTCAGAGCTTCCTACTAAGGTCTATTTTAATAGATCGAAATTGGTCTATTACACTAGTAGAATCTTCGTGATGGGAAGAGCTATTCAAACAACCGTGAACACTTTGATTTGATTCTGACAGGTCAATTGTGTTCTGACCAGTCACAATAAAGCTCAGGACACGCTTTAATTTCACAACTGCTAAAGTTGTGTGCATAACTGCGATGATCAATCATGTCTTTATATCTTTCTCCGCAGTTCAATTACGTGATCTTTCATATATTCATTTGCAAACATCAAAACCATAAACAAAATTACCTTAAGTAATTGTATTTTTCCTTGTTACACAATAACACTACATAAATTTTCTGTTGTTCACGGTTTTCTAAGTTTCACCGTGAGACTATTAATGTTTGAACTTGTTAGTAAAAAATACTATACTGCACCCAGGCGTTCTGCAAACTTCTCAGTCTATTTGATCTTGTTTTCCTTGAATTTAGTCTCATATGGGAATTTACCAGATACATAACTTGCAAAAATATTTCGTACGTTAAAATTTCGGGCATTTTATTTCGGACTTTTAATTTTCAGACACTTTTTTTCTCATTTCGGACAAATTTCGGACCAAAATTTCGGCCACTTTGCTGAAAAGTAGCTAAAATAAATTTACGACTGCAAAACAAGAATTAGACTCAAAAAACATCTGTGAAATGATAGTTTTACTGCACCCTCAAGGTTTTACGAATACACAGGCAAGATAATAACACAAGTTCTATCAAGCTGTTACGTATGTCAAGTAGTGTCTCAACGTACTAGAGTTCGCTTCAGGATGAAATCCAATATCGCCTGAAGTGCGCCGGGACTGCCATTGAGACAGAAGAACCAACGTCAGTGTATTATCAGAGGCGAAAACAACTAGCATCGAGGCTAGCATCATCAACAGTCAACTCAGGTGGAGCGGCCATCTAGTACAAATGCCAGACCGACGTCTTCCCAAACAGATCATCTACTTTGAACAAGTAGAAGGCAAGCGTTCAAGAGAGGGCCAGAAGAAGCGCTTCAAAGATGTGCTGAAAGCGAACCTCAAGAAGTGTAGCATCAATGTAACTCTTTGTAACTCTATCCTGTTAGGTGCATAGCTCATTTTATCTATAATGTACCACACGCCTTTGGTCTGGTTTGTTTCTATAGTACAACCTCAAACTGAAATGACAATTATCTATTATATTTTTCTCTTTTTTTTTCTTTGCCCCTTGTTGTTACTGTATCGTGTAGATATTGTAACTTAAGTAGTGTAAATAATTAGAGCAATATAAATGTAAGTAGAGTACAGTGCTGTAAGTGGGCTAAAGATTGTACTGTTCGTAATTGTATTGTAAGTATTGTTTCCTTAGTGTTATTGCAAAATTAATTTAAAAGTCTCTTTGGGAGGAGACAACAAAGGACAGGCTTCTCTGGAGAACCACTATCAGCGACGGAACTGCAAGGCTTTCGAAGCGAGAAGATGTCAAGAGCTGGAAGAAAAACGAAGGCATAGGAAAGAGCGCCAACAACAACCACGGTCTGCTCTCCCGCACAGTACCAGTTGCCCAGAATGCGGCCGAGCCTTTCGGCCAAAAATCGGACTCATAAGCCATCTGCGGACACACCGCTGATCAATAAAGACTATCATCCTCGACCTAAACGAGGGATAGCCACAACGACGACGCGAGTTTGCTGTATATATAGATCCCTGCATAAAGGAAGATAAGAGCTTTGGATCTACTTCAAAGTGTTATACTGTACTGTAAATATTTCGGACGGTTTTGCATGACACTGCATGTGTAATTACGAGGTGTGCTAATCTTGAGCGAATCTTCTGACAGTTTATCTTTTTGCATTTGAACTTGAAAATGATGTCACGATGTCACCAAAACGTTCTTCTTTCTTATCGCTAATTTTTACTTGTTTATGCTTTAAAAAACCTTTGCTTACAAAGGTTTTATTTTCGGACACTTTTTTGGTGCAAAATTAAAATCGTCTCAAATTTTTTGCAAGGAATTTAGAGGCACTAGGAAATTTGCAATTTAAGGTTTGGACAGAAAACCTCGGAGCCATTTTGGAAACTATTGATCATTTTGTCTCGTTTGCATGTCAAATTAATCTACTAACGCGTGGCTCATATACCATGATGGCTAAGCCAATCGGAAAACTCTTGAATTGTGTTATCCAATGATCCAGTCTGTAATAAGAGTTATTATATAATCATTCTTTTTGAATTCTTCATTTTGTTACTTTTTTTTTTCAGTATAGGAAATGCCGACAAATTTTGCACCTTCCGGAAACATAAATAGGCCACTTTCGATACCGGTATTAAAATTCAGTTTGATAGTAAGGTCTAGAGGACACAAACAAAAGAAATGAATAAACATGGCCATTCGATTTCCTTTGTTTGTGTCCTCTAAGCCTCACTGCTATGCTGAATTTTAATATATCGAAAGTGGTCTATTGTAGTTGTGTCCAACCGACTATCTGAACGACTTACAGATCAATCGAGGTCATCAAGAATGGTGCGCTGTAAAACATCGAGGAAAAAAAAAACGTTCGACATGTTTGAGAAAATAGCATCAAACCACAGTGACAAGGCTTTTTTTAAATGAGCGCTAGTATAAAGTAATCAGTCGTGTAGTATGAAATGGATCACGGGGTAACTTCGACCCGAGCCTCAGTGGCCGCATGAAAACTTGGCAGACACACAGAGTGCAAGAAAAAGAAACTATTGTAAATTGCTGGTACAATATCACTGTACCGCACGGATTCGGAATTCACGTGTCACTTGAGCGGATTACATAATCATGAACTTACCTCGACCTGGGCTTAAGAATTCAAAGTTCCCATATGATTTGGCAGGTCCTCAAGTGTTTCCCTTTACAGCTAGGATTAAATTCAGGTACCCGAGTCCACTTTCCACCTTGTACGGACCATGTAGATGTCATAGGTAGCCAATTGACACGGGTTCTAACTTTATCAAAAGTACCAAAAATCCTTTGTTGTAAGTTTGTTTTGACCATTTTGCGTGACAGGCAACGTCTGTAAACCTATCTGGCACGAAAATGCCGGATCATAGACGGCCACGTGCTGCGAACATCTCGTGGCAACTTCTGCCTGATCACAGACACAAATACCGGGCATAACCTGGGATCATGCTTATTTTATTTTATTTTGTCCGGAGAGAGAAGCGTCTTCTCCGTAGGAGAGACATAGGAAATGAAGGCTTGATCACACGCTACCCAAACTAACGTCTAGAATCTTTTTCAACACCAGAACGACTAAGCGAAATTGAGGAGAACCCTCTCTGGAGCCATATTCTAAATAGGGACTATTCAACAAAAGATTTGCAGTCGTGCTCTTCTTGACTGAATTTTTCTGCACCAGAATTTTTCATGGTCAAAGAGAGAAAGTCCTGGGATTCAGATAACCGTGAGAGGAATTGTAAATGATGATAGTATAAATGCAAGGAGTGGGAACAGTCACGCTTTTGTGTTGAAATCTGGGACCCCGACACCGCGTCAGCTGGGACGGCCGGACGGTTCAAAGCGATCTTAAGGTAATTCGGGATTAGTGTCTACTTCGAACAAAAAGGCCAGCAACATAGATTCAAGTCAAATAAATTACAATGTTTATATATCAGATAATTATTTTAGATCCACACTCTGATTAACGTCTGTCAGTCAAACTTCATATTTCTATACACCCCCGCACCTCCCCCCACAGACCGAACATTTTAAACAGCACTGCGGAAACGAAAGCCAGTTCATGGAGCAAGTCTCTTCCCGTTGGAAAATATTGCACATTGCTTCTATAACGAAGAACTGCATCAGGTTAAGAGTATGAAACGAAATAAGAGCAAGACGGGAGCAACAAATCGAAAGATCACTTTTTCTGATGCGCATGCCTTGATTCCAACTTCTATCCTTCAGGAATTTTCTAATCCAGAGGTAAGCTTAAGTTTTTGTTCCTTGCACAAATCTCAAGGGAACAGGTTATGACTGGACAATATATGAACCGGACGTATTTCTGCTTGCTGTGCACAGAGCTCTCTTTCAATATCTTTTTGCGAATACATACGATAGTCAACAACTTAAGTTTCGCGAGTTCAGGAATATTTGCAGACAGATTATAACAAAAGATTTTTTACATAAGGTGATTTTCAAGTACCAGCAGCAAATTTAAGTTAACACGAGAAGTCTCGCCTGATCAAGCAACATAATTATTATCGGGGAATCTTAATCGTGGTTATATTTAACCTTATTAAACCCGGTTAAAAAGTCATCAAACTTTAATTTGCGAGCGAAACGTGACTAAGCTTCACGACTCGTAGAACTGCGCGTGTACACGAACAGACGGTGAGAACAAAATAGTCATTGACAAAAAATTAACATAAACAAAATAATAACTTATTATTCCGTGCAGCGACCAGTCGAAACGCAATCGAAACGGAGAAAACTGGGGAAGTCTTTGCTTACAAATCATGTTATGGACTTCAATTGCGTGTTTTTTCTGTCAAAAACTTTAGGAGTAGGCACCTAAATTTATGACTGAAGTACAAATAATAATGACAGTATTATCAATAACATCGACCGACAGTTTTCGTTCTAGACTTCTTAGGGAATGTTTAGAAATCAAACTTTAAACAGGAGCATAAGAGAAAAGAAAAAAATTACACATATGTGGCGAGTTCACGCTCAATAAAAACGTCGAACCAAGCCGACGTGACCCTCTCAACTAGACGCTTTCTTCTCCATTTTACAGTTCTGACCTAAAGCACGTTATTGGTTCTGTAGTGTTCAAGAGTTATCAACATCTGATTTCTCATTACGATAAAACAAAGGACACCACACTGAATTTCAATCCGCCAGGTGATCGAGAACAAGAAAGAAAAAGTCTTATATAATGCGAAGTTTTCAAATTGCTAGGATATAAATGGACTGCACTGGCAAAGGAGATAACTTTGAACATTGCGCCCTCTGAAAACAAGGTGAAAATACTCATCAGAGAAGTCCAGTTTAAAACGTTACCCGTAGGAAAACCAGTAATAGACGGCGGCAACCGAAAAAAGAACTACCTATTTTCACTTCCGTTGCGTTTTTTTACTTTCGAGTGGAATTTACTCACTTTTAGCTTGAGATCTGGTATTGTTCTTTTGAGTTAACGCATTTTCCCGCAAATTGAATATGATCTCAGCGAAGGGTTTGCCCAAAATCAATTTTAACAACGCCTGTGTGTGGGCGAGGCGATGTGCGGCGAGGCGCGGCGAAGCATTACGTGTATGATGCCAGTTTGTTATGTAAGGGATATTTTCAATTAGAGCGAATTCAGAAAATAATGTGGTTATGAAAATGCTGCCGTTGCTTCTTTGATGTCCGTGTGCGTGACCTTGGTCCAAAAGAGAATTATCCGGTTTGTTGTTGTCACGAATGGCCAACGAACCTGATTTCTCTATCACGTGGCCTCTATTTTGGCCTTGGCTGGAACGTAAACAAACCTTGTCCGTTTCGCGGGACAAAGTTCGTTTTCAGCCTCTGACTACACGTGAAAACAGTTTGATTCACGCGCCGTTCACATGAATAAAGCGTTCTGATTGGTTGATTTTACCGGAAGTACATTGTGATTGGTCCAACCCCTTCAACGCCCTCTGTACTGCATGATCTTCATTGCTGACCTAAGTTCAACCAACACAAAACGATAACAAAAATCCCTTCGCTCTCCATAGTTCTCAGAGTTTTTACACGAATATTATAGAGTCATGTACGCTCTTCCTATGTCTCCTCCTTCAACGCCTTCGTCGTCGTGTAAAGAGATGGAAGTAAGTGAGATCGGTTTAGGAGTGTTTAACCCAGAAGGTTTTCATTCACTTAAGCTTATCATTTACGCTCTTTTGCGTTTACTTCAGGAGGACTCCAGTTCTGTGCTTTCGGATGGTGAGTGTCAAAGTGAAACGACAGAGAATGTCGACTTAGATGCTGTGCAGTCACTTCTCGCTATGAGTCAGTGGTCGCCCCCTTACGCAGAAAGAAACACCCCAAGCCCCGACTCTGGTCTTTCTTCTATTAGCAGAAATTCGTCGAGCGCATCACTGAGTAGTACCACTTCCGTCGAGGATGAACCAGAGAAGGTGAGAAGTTAAAAAAAAAAGCGATTGCGTTCGCCCCAGTGTAGGTTAGGATATTTTTTTCTCTCTTGATGTATTTGTCGTTTATTCAGTTCGTTTTTTTCCCCACACAGTTCGATAACAAAGTGATTCAAACGACAGTCGAGCAACCAATTCCTCGTGGGAACAGTGGACTTTGTACAACTGCTGGGAGCGGGTGTTTGGGAGCGATTTCTACCACGACTGCACCATCAGCTACAGTGTCTGGATTGCCTGTAAAGGTCTTTCAAGGAGGAGTTAATGTGAATCAAGTTTTGCTCACAAACGGCGGAGGAAATCTGCCAGCCGGCGCTGTAGTTGTACTTTGCCCCGTGGCCACAAACGGAACTCCAGCGGGAGTCAGCAACATTTCCCAGTTACAGCAGAGAAATTTTATCGTTACTCAGGCAGGACTTCTTCCTCAGCTTCAAGGCCAGAATCAACAGGAAAGCGAAGGTGCAAAGAGCCAGACCAATCGCCGAAGAAATCATGTTTGCTCGTTTGAAAACTGTGGAAAAACTTACTTCAAAAGTTCCCACTTGAAAGCTCACATGAGAACACATACAGGTATTTACTAAAAGCATCTTTCTTACTTGAATAATGTTAAAAGTTGGGCTTTTTCTGTTAGAGTAACTTTATTTAGTGAAATCCCTTTTTTAGTTCTAGGTAAATTGTCAGGGCCGTTCCTGATATCGCGGGATTTTGTCTTTATTCAGGTTTCATGACCAGCCCTGTACACTCCTATGTCGTGCCTGTCATACACCCACAATTGACACATCACGTGAAACAAAGCGCGTGCTGCGTGATGGGCAAAACTCTTCGCGCGTGTAGAAATAAGTCAAAAAATTACTGTTTTCGTGTATAAAGGAAATCAATTAGCAATTTATCGAAAGATTCTGCTTTCTTTCTTTTATTATCAATTTTTGTTCAATTTTTGTTTATTTTTTGTCCTTGGAGTTTCTTATGTAATACTGTTTCTTCATTTGGTGTTGAATTTCTTCGTGGTTCACATAGTTCAAATTTTTTGTTTATGGTACTTCAGGCCTAAACCCCTTAGGAAATAAAGCAGTAGCATTTTATCTGTAAATTAATCATTAATAAATTTTATATGTATCTTTTTAGGAGAGAAACCATTTCCTTGCACGTGGGAAAACTGTGACAGGCGTTTCGCAAGATCTGATGAGCTGGCGAGACACAGGCGAACTCACACTGGAGAAAAGCGCTTTGCTTGCCCTCTCTGTGGACGGCGGTTTATGAGGTCAGATCATTTGACCAAGCATGCAAGAAGACATATGACAGTCAAAAAAGTTCCAGGGTGGCAATTGGAAATGAATAAATTGAACCAGGTGGCTACAAACATGCAGCCAACATCTCTAAATGTCTCCAGTGGCAATGTTATAAACACACAGCCTATTCAGATCACAAGCAACTCTTTGCCAAGCATGGTGTTAGCCCCGTCAAGTATGAGTACAACAACACACACATCGGGAACTCTGTCGGGGAATTCATAGTAACTTGATGCTGAAGTTCAGAGTAGAGCTTTCAGAAAGGGCCACCAGCTTATGGAAATAGACAAATGCATTGGCATGGTGAAGTATGCAATATCATTACTACCAAGCAAGTAAATGAACTGTGTCGGACCAGTATGAAGGACAATGCTAGTGTAATATTAATACATGTTGCATCAGCCTTTCCCAAAGGCTAGTTCACAGTGTTAAAAATAATTTTTTGGTCCTGTTTTATCTAAAAAAAGTGTCAAAGTTTTATTTCCAATCTGATCCCCAGCCAGGAAACCACCATGACCTCATTTTTTTTTGTGTGTGTATGTCTTATTGGAAGCCATTCTTTGCATTTTTCTGTGAATCTTAAAAATAGTGACCTGTACTTAAGTGTGATTAGAGCTCTGGAGAGATGTGTTCTGACAAGTTCCAAAGAAGAGTTAATTTATTCATTGTAAATATAAATGTTCATATTCAGTTGTGCAATGTTCAGTTATCTTCAGAGTTTGGCCGTATTTCTTGATACTGCCTTATTGTGATAGCAATGTGTGCTTATAAATTGATAAAAAATATTAAGGCAAATGCAATAAGTGTAAATAAGCTTACTAGTTAACTTCCTTTTGCTATGCTTAACATTCAAAATGTTTAAGTTTACAATTTAATGATTAATATAAATTATAGGCGTTACACGTATACATATTTTCCTGCAAAGAAACACTACAGGTAGTTAAATTTGTGTAACATTCTGTAATTGGGAGTTCTTGTAGTTTTACTGTTTTGTTGTTTATATTACGTCAAAGGTGCAGTCTACCTGAAAACTAATATTGCAATAGTTATTAATATAAAAAATTAAGACAAAAGATTTCACAGAGAAGTGTAGCAATCTGTTTATCTGCTCATCATTTTGAATATCTGACGAATTTCATACACATAAATTATTTGCAACCCACATTTAGTAAGAGAATATTCCATTGACTATTAAAGACATTGCCTATGTAAATATGAAGAAAATAATTTATACTTTTTTAACGCATCTTCATGCCCAGCAATGTTGTAAATAAAGTGCTTTATTAAAAGAATTTTCTGTTCGAAATGATGCTATTAATGATTCCTTGAGTACGTGCGAACCGTTCCCCGACGGCCTTGCAGTTAATTCATTTATTATCCGTAGGGGCTTGTTTGAGTGTTCTGGAAAGTTCTTTTCAAGCCCACTCGCTTACTCGATTTAATATGTGTAAAACTTGTGACAACTAGGTTGACCGCGTATTTTTATACTTGAAGGCATTATTGTCGTTTCAACACAATTGCACGCGATTTAGAGTCCCCTCAAACAATGTGGGAAAGTTGCCCTTTTGATGAGCTCCTTCCTAAGAGGACATCTGATCTTATGCTGTTCCCGCCCGCGGAAGAAAACACCACTCGTAAAATTCATACGAAACCACGTTCAGCTCCACGTTCGGGACCCGATTGGCGTATTTTGCACGTCCTCACTCCTAGTGTGGATATTGATGACGTTTTCCACCTTCCAAACCGCCAGTGAAGATTCGCAATAAAAAGACAACTACATGGCTTAAAGATATGAATTTCATTTTCTCGTGATAAAAATAATATTTTACTTACGCGCTATACTACGCTCGTTTGTAAAATGTTGTTCTGTATCTCTAGTCTTCGCGTAGCCACACTTCCGCAGCACATTTCTTTGGTCGCTGAAAAAGAAACCTCACTACGGTGACTGACAGGCAGACAGCTGGTGCAAGGAATTACGGTCACTCCGCCCCACGGTCATTTCGCCCTCAGTCACTTCGCCAATTTCACCAAGAGTCCCGATAATTTTGCGATTTAAGAACTCGCACTCGTTTGCTTGCTTACATAAAATATCCTGCAAATATCCAATTAAATAGACTAAAAAGCCCCAGGATCTACTCTCCAGCTCTTCATGTCTAAGGCTACTGTTATTGTCTGCTTTACAACTTTGAGATGTCCTTAAGATGTTTTTTGGGGGCTTCGAACAGTATTCTCTTCTCCCACAATCACTCTAAATTTTCAGCGCGGCATGAGAGTAATACAACCAGTGACGTCACTAGGGTAACCCGAAAGCACTGACCCCCGGTCCGCGGACCCCCACTACGGACCGGGTCCGCGAACCACCTATGGACCGGTCCACGGACTACCCCTACGGACCCCCCTACGGACCACCCCCCAAATTAGAATGGAAAAAAAAAAGGAAATAAATATTTCAGTTATGGGTTGTCTATTCGTGTCGGCGAAATTTCAAACTTTACATTTTGCAAATTCAACGTTCGTGGGGTTCAAGCTCGGGCGCAAGTTGTATCATTACACATTGTCATTTCCTTTGCCGTGGCCATACTGTATATGAAAGACAGTGAAAGTCTCCAGCAAGTCTCCAGGAAGCCTCCGGGAAGCCTCGGAATTTGTGCTCTTTCCCCTCCACCATTTTGTTCAGCCCATTCTCACGTGGATTCGTGAACTCGCCTTCCAGGCTTCACAATTTGCTCAGCGCAGTTACAGATACAAACAAGCTTGAACGACCTAAAAACTCATCTTCCATAGTCAGATTGAGCGACGAATGCAATGTAACAATTTTCCTTCTTTTTGCCATCGGCATCTCCTCACGCTGAATAAAGCTTATAGGCTTTTTTTCCGGGGGGCGGGGGGAAGAAGGGTGTCAATTACATTTGCACAGTGTAATGCTCGAAAATTCGCCGAGACGAGTAATCCATTAGACATCCCATGAGTGAAGTATTTATTTCTAGTTTTTATTATATTTTTGGGGGGTGGTCCGTAGAGGGGGTCCGTAGGGGTAGTCCGTGGACCGGTCTATAGGTAGTCCGCGGACCCGGTCCGTAGTGGGGGTCCGCGGACCGGGGGTCAGTGTTTTCGGGTTACCCGACGTCACTAGGCTGTTTTGGCCGCCCCAAGATGGCTGCCAATTTTGGGCTTAAACAGCCAACTTCGAACGGCTGAAAAAGCAGTTTTCGCTAACCGTATGCGGAAAAAAAGTCTGCAGTGTTTCCAAGTATGGTTGAATCTTTATTAATAAGCAAAATCTCACATACAAAAATTTCGTTTCAGTAGCACGTGAAACAACGCGCGTAAAGCCGTTGATGGTTTCCAAAGTTTTTCAAATACGATCGGCCATCGATCGATCAACGGACTTTGTTTGACTTCGTTGCTGTGTAAGTGCTACAAGTAAATGCTAAACAACGCGCGTAATCAAACAAAGAAATTTAGATTTAATAGTTCTTTAACTACGCCAAGGTCAAATATAACAGAAAAGGTTTTACAGGCGGTTGACACTTTACAGGGTAAACGCCGTTGGATGGTTTTCAAAATTTTTTACATACGATCGGCCATCGATCGATCAACGGACTTTGTTTGACTTTGCTGCTATGTGAGTGCTACAAGTGAACACTAAACAACGCGCGTAATCAAACAAAGAGATTTAGATACTTAGAGACAATCGCACTTTAACTACGCCAAGATCTCGGTCGCTTTTTAAGTCCTTTAACTACGAACATGTTTAACAAAAAGGTTTTTACATGCAATCCATACTCTACAGGGTTACAGTTTTGAAATTTGATCGGCCATCGATCAACGAGCGCGAATTACCAACGAGAGCGTCAGCGACATTGGCAGACACATCGGCATGGTGTGGGGGACAGAGAGAGATTGGGGCGAGTGAAACTAACAATTACAAACATGTCATCAACATCGGGACGACTATAACATCAGTTAGGCAAATAGAGACAATATTGTAAGCATATATACACTTAAATTATATCATGGAGCGAAGTAACTCCTGTATGGGGCGAAGTGACTCTTGTATGGGGCGAAGTTACTTCGATTATGGGGCGAAGTGACTTTTGGTTGGGGCGAGGTGACTGGGGGCGAAATGACCATGGGGCGAAGTGACCGGATACCGGTGCAAGTCCTAGAGAGAGACCATCATGTAAAAATATAATAAACATCTTTGCCACAAGAAAACTTTTTGAGATGGTCAGCGCTAAACTCCGTAGTAGATGGTAGTAGGTAACATTTTCGACTGTATTTTCGTGTTCCTATCGTCAAGTTATGGTTCGTGATAAAGACACGTGAGTGCAAGTTTGAAGAGTCTTTGAACGAACAAAGATGCAGTGGTAACACGGGGTCAGGCAAGTGTTTCAGTTCAACTGCAGTTTGTTGCATAGTCCAACCACTTGTAGGCAATACTGCCTAATAAAAGGGTAAAGATCTTACAGCTTGAACAGTCCTACTTGGGTACGGTTCATAATTTATGTAGGGGGGAAGAGGGAGGCTTTGATGATTTTATCAGATTATTTCTTGGAAGCACTATAGTTTGATGTCCTCAAACTAGCGCTTGTCTTGAAAGATCTAAGGCATTTTCAAAATGCACCTGGAAGAGAATATACCTGGGTACAACTATTTTGTACATAACTGCGCTATGACGTCGGAGAAGTTTTTATCGCATTTGTTCAGGATTCATGTACATCGAAAGTGAGAGTAACGGTATTCAACTGGTATACCATGATGGGCAGAATATCACAAAATTCTGAAGATTAAGTTACCTAATTTTTTTAATTACTTGTTTGCATGGAAAACTGCAACTACTCATCAGTGACGTCTGCTAGAAGCACAAATCCAAAAATCCTTTTATTGATGGAAAGATTGACATTTTGAAACCTGAAGAACAAACGAAATAGTCTATTGTCCAGACAGAAACCTTCAACATAGGAAGTGGAAGAAGGGCAAGAACAACTTGACTGTTCTTTAGTATTCTTTCTTATGCTGTAATTTGGAAATTTTCGAAAACCACCCTTCCTCCGGGCTACCCTACCCCAAAAGCTATCGTAAAACAATCATGACCCTCTTCGGACGTTTCCCTTTCATTCCTATTTTTTCGTTCCATTTACTCCGCTTACGTAATAGAAGTGCAAGAAAAACTAGCCAATCATCATGAAGTTCTCACATGGTCTGTCGAGCGCCCTCAGAGGCACGGTCTTGTTCTAAGTGAGTGTGTTCATGTTGGGGAGTCTGTCCGTTTTCACTATTTTTCGTAAAGATTTCAAGGTAAAACAGTCACCATTCCGCGTTTAAAAGAGGGAAGAGTTGTCTGCTGCGAGCCTGCGGTGAAGGTGAGTCGTTTTCTCCGTCAAATTAAGTCGATTTTCTAGTAGTTTCGTACGTCGAAAGCCATGTTGACTGAAACAATGGCGGTTCTATCAAACTTTCTCTCGCGTATTTTAGGGCGGCCACACTGCGAAGATCTACTCTAACTGTCCAGAAGCTGACTTCCTGAAGAAGGAAAAGTTCGAATTTACCTTCAACGTGGATTCCGACCCAAGCTAGCGTTTGCTAAGGGTGTATTGGTAATAAAAGTTGTGTAAGTATAGAAACCAAGCTTGAATCCCCTCAACAACATTAAGTGTACAAAGTCCTGCAGTAGTTTACACCTTGCAAAAGAAGCGAAATAACTCGAAGTAGATTTTACGTGGCAGAAGCAGTTGTGGTGTAATTATATCATATGCCAATAAGGACACAGCCGTGTCATGCTAGTAGATATTCTCAACGTGTCAGTTAAAGCTTACATGTGTTAATTTGTCTGCAAGTGCAGTTTGTATATTGTACTGTTTAACTTTTATGCCAGTCTTCGTGAATTAGTAATAAATCTTGGTCTAAAACAGTTTTATTTTTGGATGATAGTTTATAACTTATCATTTCAATGATCTTCCGTGGATAGTGCTTCGGATTTTCTGCCTTGGATAAAACAAGACAAACACTTTGAGGGTTGCCAGTGCCAAAGGCTCATTTCATCGGACGTATTTTTTTGATAGACTTAACATTTTATTGCTGTCAGTCCTGACCATATCATACATGAAATAAGATGCACTTCAACACATTACAGCCATGTACTTGTCAACTGTTCAGGGGCAGCTTTGATGTGCTAAAAATCTTCTTGGGAACAAGCGTTGGTGCTCATGGCAAAGACAAGGGGACAAGGGGACAAAAATTCTGGTATTAATTTCTGGAAACTTTCCTGAAACTTTTAGTGCAACTAACTTCCCAGATTTTGTTTGCTTAAATAAATTTCCTAGTTTTTCTGATCACTGCTGTGAAAAAATTATTGTAGTGGCTATTTTCAGAAATTTTCTATGAATTTTTAAAGTTTGTATAATTGACCTTTTCCACAGCCACGACCGAGAAATAGCGAAGAATGGGACAAGTTGGTCTCTGATGTTATTGAAAGAGTGACAGTGTTTTGGTTCTGAGTAGAATATATGCATATGCATTTAGCGTGTGCAAAAAGGACTTTTAAAACAAGAGAACAGTGAAAGAGAAGTGTAATCATTTAACTGATACCATACTGAACCTTTTGTCAAGATCATGTCGAAGGATTTGTAAAGAGACTTTCTTTAACAAGGGTGACACTTAATAGCAAATAAAAGCTAACAAACATGTGGCCCTCCGAAATTACGATAAATTACAATAATTCATTACTAGTGTGAAAAATGCAGATATGTGTAACTTGCAATGTTTATGCTCGTACACACTAATTGACCATTCATATATATGGTTGGGTGACAATAATGAAGCGAAAAGACAAATTTTTCTGCGCTTTTGAATAATTAGCAGACAAATATGCTCTCATTGTTATGAACTGTCAAGGGTTCTATAAGAGTATTTAAAGAAGCGTTGTATGTAGATTAGTTCTCTTGGTGTTGTCGCCGTACAGCCTCCACTTTAGTGCACGATAGCAAGTAGTGTGACATGTTTTTTGTTGTTGTTTCACACAGGTTAGCGGTGTCAGGCAATTTAGACGAGAGTTTCAGTTTACCCTGGGAGTTTATCTCACATTTGCATATTGTTTGCCAATCGTGGCGATTATGTGTTTTTATCTCTTGAGTTAAATTTATTTTCAACCACTGATCTGGAGCAATAGGCAGGGCTGGACTTTGACTCCATTGCATTTTAAGCTTACATTGCAGGGAAAATTTGGGAAACTGAGGGGAATGTTTGAATCCAGAAATGTTTTGACACTCCAAAATCTGCAAGTTAAGTCAAAGTCAAATTACCACTCTTCTTCTTCATTGACTTCTTTATAACTCTTTGATAGCTGTAAGTTAACTCTTCAGCCATTGTTTTAACCTTGAAAAAGCCAAATGGGCTGGAAATTGTCAATTGTGACCTGGAGTGTGGCCGCCTTGACTGGTGACCCGCACTTCAAAATCGAAAAAAAAAAAATTATGCACCATAGCCATCCTAATCATAGCTAGACTGAAATGTATTGCTAGATGATACAGTTCTTTCATCCATTTTTGATAAAATATGTAGGACAGATTCCCCAAATATGTTTTCATAGTGCTCAAAGCCCTGCAAAACGTCTCTTGAGTGCTTTCAACCAGTTCATCGGATGATGTCACTAGAAGCCCGACCCAGATCCCTCTTTTGCTCAGTCGTGGCCGCAGAAATTACAACTTTAAATTCCTGTAGAAACTTGGGGATTTTACCAATCAAGATAATTTTTTCACTGAAGTAATTGGGAAAACTAGTAGATTTCATTAGAGGAAAAATCGTTGTGGGGGTTAGTTGCACTTAAAGTGCTTACAAGAAGTATATTTCATTATAGCTCATTATTAGCTTACTAATTTGAGACTTTATTTACAGCCTTCCTTTTAAATCATTTTCAAGATGAAGTGTTTAATTGGAGATGGTGTCTCTGTCGACATCCTGAGGGATGACTTGACCTGCCTGGACATAATTGAACAAAAACTTAGCACTGTAGGTCGAGAGGTTGGTTCTTGGTCGATTTCTACATTTTATGTTTTTGTCCGCTGTACTTTGGATATCTGGGCTGGTTCAGTGGTATAATTTTAACATGGTTTATTTGCCCCTAGGACTCTGATGATGCCTTCTACATTGTAGACTTGGCTGACATTCTTCTTAAACATAAGAAGTGGGTTTCTCTCCTTCCTAGAGTTGAGCCCTTTTATGGTAAGTTTGCCAAAGTTACCTATCAAGGCATTTTTATTGATGTCAAGTGATTCTGTGTGGATTACTGGCTGGTTTCATCTTGGATCTCCGTAAAACTTGATCAACCTGAAAAAGTGGATGCTGCTAAAGTTTTGCAGGATAATCTAAAGTTTTGCAGTATAGCATTATTAGCTATGTGTCACACTTCCTCTTGGGTAGACTGAATTAAGTTATGCATGACCCACTGAAAGGCATGTTTAACAATTTTTTTTTTTCAGCAATGAAGTGTAACAATGATCCAATAATTCTTAAGATGCTAACAGGGCTAGGAATTGGATTTGATTGTGCAAGCAAGGTACATGACCTAAATATAAATACATAAATATAAATATAACCTTTATTTACCCTCCGCAGCGTTTATAGCACAAAGGTTAGTGGGGGTGAGCAAACAACTAAAACAAATGATTCAAATTGATCATAACATTGTTAAGAATCCCAAGTGGCCAGGGCAAACCAGTTGGTTATTTACATGTGTGGCCGACGATTTGAACTCTGGACTACCTGAAACAAACCTAGGTAGTGGTCAGAGCGGGACTTGAACCCGGGACTGCTCGATTGCAAGTCCGACACGTTGGCCACTGACCACTCGGCCACACTGCCTCCATGACCTAACCTTCTGTGACTGTTAGACAAGTAGACATCTCAACAGATGTTTTATTACAACGACTGCAGCTATGTGGAGTTAACGTCTTCAATAATTATTTATTTTGTAGACTGAAATGCAGACAATGCTGGGCATGGGTGTTTCACCCTCAAAAATTGTGTATGCAAATCCATGTAAACAAGCATCTCATATAAGGTTAGTGAAGAAGTTAAGAACAGAGGTATCTTCATTTGATGTTAATTACATGTACACAGGGTTGTCGCTAAATACCGGCTGCTGCCAGCAAGAAAGAGGTGATCTCCAGCTGGATTTTGGTGGGCGGTCACAGGGAAAAGGACAACGAACTTTTTTTAGGTTGCACACGTACAACCATTTGAGATCTAAACCATATCAAACCGACTAATTGAAAACTTTGGAATAAATTCCTGACAACCTCGAGTATCGGTGCCACTATAACGAGTATAATGGAAACAAAATCTAGTCTTGAGCACTTGTTTAGCATTCTCTCTTTCCATGTACCGTATTTTCCCGTGTATAAGTCGACCTTTCAAGACCTAAAAATCAGTCCAAAAATTCGCCCTCAACTTATACATGGGTCAAAACTTGAGATCCAAGCGCCAGTCAAATAATTAGCACAATAATTGTCTTTCAGTGTTAACAAACATGTAATAAGCGGCAGCACAATTTACAACGTATGTTCGCTTGGTGATCTGTTTCTCTATATCAGAGCTTCAAGTTAAAATGCATCAACATTTATCTGCTAAATGTTAACCTGAATCTTGTAGACACTCATTGGCTCAATTTTGTCATAAAGAACCAATATTTTTCCTGTAAATAAAGCTGTAGTAAAGCCACCTGGAGAAAACATCTTTTGTGCTTCGAACTTTTCTGCTTAGTAACCTGGCAGGATATGAGCGTGAGGACTTCTGTACCAGTACTCGACCGATTTCAAGGCTTGGCTACCAAGTTCCCAACGCACACTTTGCACTTTTTTTATGGGGTCGTTTGAAAGTCTTGAGCTTGTTTGGTGTTTTGCCTGTCTTATAAAGCCACTTTTAATCTCTTCGCACTTAAAAAGGTTCTTTTAAAATCCTTATGTTTGATTTTGTGAACATTTGACAAATATTATCGTCAAAAAGCCCTCATGCACATGTGTTTCTAAACTTGGTAAAACGCTTGTATACGTGCTGTAATAAGCTTATTAAAACTGTGCGTTGAAACTTGCTGTGATTTGTTTACATAGTTTGGTAGCTGAAAGATAATTCTAAGAAATAAGTTTTCTAAGATAAGTTTACCAAGAAATTCCTGGAAATTAAGAAAATCTAGGTTTTGGCCTCAAAAATTGGGGCTCGACTTATACACGGGTAAATACGGTACTGCATCTCCCTTCTTGTAAACATGAAGCTTGGCAGCTGCATTCAAGATGTTGCAAAAGATTGTGGACAAACTTTTTGTTCCAGGTCCCTAGTGAAAAATGGTGACCAGCTCAATGAAAATCTTAGCTGGGAGACTATTTTGTTAGCTACAACCCTGTCTACAGTGGAATCCCAATTTTTTGAACCTCTGAGGGTAAGAGGAATTAGTTTGAAAAATTGAGCAGTTTGAGAAATCGGGGGTAAAACTGCAGTGTCCGACTAAGAGGAGGGAAATGACTTTTGGTTGGAGTTACCTGCAAGTTTGAAAAATTGAAAGTTTGCACTGTAATGGAATTTAAAATGAGATGACCAATCAAAGTTTCAATGTATGTGGTACTGTTGTGGATACTGTAAATAAACAAACAAATTTAGCAAATGGAACAAAAACATAGTACAAGGTGCAAAGAAAACCAATTTTTGAGCCTGCCGGGTCTTTTTACCTGTGAATATTTTTATTTTAAACATAACTCATATTTCATTGCTAGAATAAACATTTTTTTAGTGATTTTGATTCAACATATATGTAAAGAAAAACATCAAACTATTATTTCATTAGCAATGTTATATTGTTTTAGGTTCTCTGCAAAACATGGAATTTCTTTAATGACTTTTGATAATGAAATGGAATTACACAAGATCAAAGAGTTGTACCCAACTGCCAGGTAACAGTCATGGAAATAAAGTTTGAAATCAACAATTTTTGGGATTATTCTGTCTTGAAATTGTTAATGTTAATGTGTTTCAAATATGTTATTGACTTCTTCTAGGTTGCTTCTCCGCATCCGAACTGATGATTCCAAGTCACTCTGCCAGGTATGTGCATTTTTGTGATTGTTGTATGACATGACGTGATAGTGGGTATAAGTTAACTATGATAGTAACTATGGCATCAAGGCTATGAATGAAGGCCTTACCTGCCATCTACCACCTCACACTGTACTTGGGTATATAATAAACAGTATGTAATAATTTTATTTCTGTTTCAAACAGCTAGGAATCAAGTATGGAGCACCCCTGAAACAATGCCGCCACCTTCTCAAGGTTGCCCATGATCTGAAATTGAATGTGATTGGAGTGAGGTATACTTTTGTTTTTTTAACTTGTTTTGTTGTGTTGATGATGGCTGTGATGATAACAACTTGCCCTCTCTTAGTGTGTTACACATATCATGATGAGTCTGTTACATGTACTCTCTGAGCCGGTTCATGTGTTTTAAAAAGTGTATCTTCTACTACCAGCACAGTGGAATAAAATTTCTTTTCTTCTACATAGCTTTCATGTTGGCAGTGGATGCTATGATGCAAGTGCTTTTGGAACTGCTGTCTCAGCTGCTCGAAGTGTGTTTGACCTTGGGGTAAGTGAAGTTACATGGCATTTTTTGGTACTAGTATTCTTTTGCCCCTCCTCTGGCCTGTGCTGTGAGATTTTACACTTAAGAATAATGACAAGGAAAGGTTGCTTTTGACAGGAAAAGATTGTATTTATTAAGAAACAGAAAACATGTACTGCGTTTCTATTACTGTGTTTCTATTGAGCTATAGAAACATGAGTGGAAGTTTGGGAGAATGAGAAGTGCTGTGGGAACAGGAACCTACGGGGGAGTGTTTCCACAGCTTTTTCAAGTTCTCCGAAACTGTTACGAGTGTTTATAGAACTCAATAGAAAAACAGAGAACATGTTTTCTATTTCTTTTGGGAAATTCTGCAATGAAAAAGAAAACAGCTTGTTTACTTTGATCATCAAAATGTAAATTCTCTTTGCTTGCACCATCATTACGTCAACAGCTTCTACTAGTTCTGTGATTCTATCAAGTCATATAAGCATGCTTTTTAATCAATCACTGCACATATTTTCTTTGGACTGTTTTCTAAATTTGAAATGTTATCCAGACCAAGGTTAAATATGTCAATTCTGGAAAACAGGTGTACCAGTTGCTTAATGCTGTCACTATTTGCCAAATTTCAGGCTCACATAGGATATAACTTCACCTTGTTAGACATTGGTGGTGGTTTTCCTGGAGCACCAGATGCTGCTATAACATTTGAAGAGGTTAGTTATGAAGCATAAATCACAATTATGAGAAGTTTCATTTATACATAAATACAGAAAAAATATGTGCGGATAAAATGTACAAAGAATTTAACATACTGAAGTGTTGATTTATGTCGTCAACTGCTGCATGTACTTCAATGTACTTTGATGTAGTTAAGGTGTCAGATCATGTCTCAAAGCACAAGATGTCATTGAAGATTTGGAATGGGTGTTTGTCTGTCGAGTTATGTGGTAAATTCCATTCTTTTTATTCCTTTTGTTAGCAGAGTAGAGTACACATATGATCAGGGCTGTCATTAAGCTTTGAGTCACCTGTAGCCTTCTTCTCCACACCATAGCAAACTTGTTACTTTGTGGATGAACTCTATCAACAACAGGCAATTTCACCCATAGCACCAAGGGAAAATCAAGCATACTCAGCCATAGCAGGTGGTACTGGTTATGGCACTTAATGACAGCCCTGATGATGATGGTGGAATGATTGAAGTGTGCCAGACATCAACATTCCATTAAAAGAAAGATATTTACAACAAAATTAATTATGTTTTATGTTCCCAGGTTTGTGCCATCCTGAACCCATTACTGGAAGAACACTTCCCAGCAAGTTCAGGTGTTCGTATCATAGCAGAACCAGGTCGTTACTATTCTGCCTCTGCCTTTACCCTTGTTGTAAATGTTCTTGCACGCCGCACTGTGAAGGGGAGTCAATTTAAACAAGATGACAAGTCTGTCAAAGCTGCTGGCCATAAGGACTCTGACAAACAGGTGAGTTGTAGCCAGGAAAAAAACTTTGTATGCTCTATGCTTTTTGTAATTTTATGAAACACACCTTTGTTGCTTTAGAGAAGTGTAAGATGTAATATATCAAACACGAAAGACTGTGCTTGACCCCATTTCCAAACACCAACAAGAGAGTTGAAAATACGACGTGCAGTGGAGTATTTTTTTTGAACTTCGAGGTGTTTGGAAATGTGCTCAAACACTGTCTTGGGTGTTTGATATATCTTCTCAATCGAAACTAAAACTAAGGAGAAAATGGAGAAATAAAATTATCAAAATCTATGCTAATTAGGATCAGATATCCAAACACTGTCACGGTCATGACTTCCTTTGTTCAAACTTGATGAATTATTCATGTGTTTGAGAAATTGCTTTGATTTGTACACTATTCATTTGCAATTTGTGTCCATTTTGTCAGGGTTTCATGTATTATGTCAATGATGGAGTGTATGGTTCATTTAACTGCTTGGTGTTTGACCATGCTACTGTGACTCCAGAAGTTTTTGGTACTGATGAAAAAGCTGAGAAATTTCCATCAAGCATTTGGGGTCCTACATGTGATTCCCTAGATTGTATTACCAAGAATGTACTGTTACCCAAGGTATGTTCCAGTTTTATACATATTCAACAGCAGGGCCCCAAGCTCAAGTTTTTCAGAAATCACCTTTTAGTGATGTTCTGTAAAATGGTTGCCACTAAGATAAATTTGGTCGCCAAAATCTTCTATTTGCTGTCTAATTTTGTAAATCTAAGGACACGTGGTATCACTTTACAGGGCTTGAAATTAACAAAATCCCTAAGTGGCCATTTGGCAACTAAGTGGTAAAAAATAGTCACTAAATGTAAATTTGTAGTTGCAAAATCAAATAAAAAGGACACAATCCATGGACATACATGGCGCACTCAGTGGTCAAGGGTTTGCGATGCATAGGGTGATTTCGAACAGAGGTAGCCATTTTGAAGTTTTTGAGAGAGAGAGAGTCGTTTACTTTAGTGTGCCTTAGAATAATAAAACATGGCAATCCAGTTGGCGATCAAAGAACCGTGGGTTTGTTTTATTATTTCTATTAGAATAAATTGTGTCTTTCATCCACAAGTAATGTTCTTTTTCCTTGGAGACTACAGCTAACCCTTTTAATTTGTGTCATTCAAGGCAAAACCTAGTCGCAAATTTGCAACAAATAAGTAAAGTGAAGTCGCAAATGCAACTGTATTGGTTGCAATTTCGAGTCCTGCTTTACATGGAACTAATACTGCTGCCTTGCCATATAATAATTATAACTACTTATTAACCGGGAGTGAGGTCTTTGCAGGGAAATCTCAGACCGAGACCTTGCTGTATTGACCAAGCAATAGAGGTCAATATGGCAAGGCCGAGGTTTGAGATTTTCCTGTAAAGACCAAGCGTTTGAGGTTTATAAGTTGGCCCATGGACATTATGGGTGGATAATGCGCAACAATTAGCCAATCAGAGTGCGTGTTACATCAGCTACGAGAACAAGCCATGTAATGATGTGCAATATTTATGTTTCTCATCAGAATGGACAGCAAATAGAAGGTGTCCTTTGGTGGTTTGGTTTATTGGTAAAATCAATGGTTTCAAATTTTTTTTTTTTTCATAATCAGGTTGATGTCGGGGAGTGGTTGTACTTCAGGAACATGGGAGCCTATACGTGTTCAGCAGCCTCTACTTTCAATGGGTTTAACAAGCCACTGAAGTACTACACTATTGCTCACAGCTGTTGGTAAGACACAGGTCTTTCTGCAATTAAACAGCCCATTAAGAATGATTTCCTTTGTCTGGTTGGCACTGTGATGTTACTATTGGAAGAATATTATTTTAGATGCTGAGAAATCATGGAAATACAAAGTTATTGTTCTGCTTCTGGTTCTCTTTTTAGGCCCATGTTAAAGAAGGTTTTGGAGAAGATTGGCTTGGATGTGCATTTGCCATGTCATGTTTCAATGGATCAGAAAAATCCCTTCAACACTGGTTCTGAGTTCATGGAGATTCTTGCTTCTGCAAAGTGATTTGAATCAGAGCACTTGTTCTTCAGAATATGCCAGTAATCACTTGGCTGATATAGTCTTGCTGCACCTTAAAATATAACATTGTTGACCTTTTCGCACTGTTATAATGGCCAAATGCTCAATAAAAGAGATATTTGAATAATATATTATTAAGAAAACGTATTTTGGTGTACACAGTTTTGCGATATTATTTTTTCCTGTGACTTGATAATTTAAAGAGTCAAATTTTGGCCCAGAGTTTGAACATAACAGTTTCTGATGATAGACTTGTATCATGATCAACATATGCAAGATATGGGTGTGAATAACTTTTTTGTCATAAGTAAGATCCTATGTTAACGGAGTCCTAATTGACATTGATTTGTGTGGCTGCTATTCTCCTTACCAGGTTGTAGTTATCAGGAGTTATTGCAGTGTTTTTTCAAATCATTTGCTGTAAGCCAATTTTTAGTGTCAAACAATGTTTGAACTTGACATTTGCTTTAACAGTGTTGAAACATGCCACAATGTAATATAGATATTTTGAGTGTTGTTATCATTTTGGCAATATGTGCACTTAGCAATTAAACTTGCATTTGGATTTGTGGTTTCTTGTCTTTCTAGTTGATCCATTAGAGTAGGGAAGGGATGAGCGGCAGTCTGGCTAACCATTCAAGAGCAGCAATGCAAGTAGAATGTGTGGGCTTATTCCATGACGGGTTATTTCAAGCCTGTTGACCAAATTGTTGTGGAGTAACTCTGTGGTATTTTGAGCTTGTGGGAGCTATTAAAATTAACGGATAATATCAGGCAGTGTGTTATATGACTAAATGAACAATCAAATTAAAAAAATTCCTCTGACTAGTTGGACTCGGCCTGAAGCCCTGTCCAATCTTGGTAGTCCCCAGATTTTTTTCATCCAGTATCCTATTATGTAATTATACTACCTTCCACCACCCTTCACCATCCCCTACCCAAACAATATGAATAGCAGATGAACACGTATGGTGGTTAGCCTAAATGGTACTATGGTTAGCCTGACTGAACAGTGTTAGAGTAACCCTTACAATCATTGACTGCTAACACTGTTGAATCAATGGTATTTAGGCTAGCTGTAGTGAAGTTGTTTTGATACCCTTTTCGTCTGGTTGAAAAAAAATGTTTTTTCCCCCTGACATGTTACGGAAGTGTGAGAAAATCAACATATTTTACCCAGTTCTGGCACACAGTATAGTATCTAGGGGGATGTGTGCAAACATTTACACTACTTTTCTATAAATTTCCATCGAAGTATGACAACTTGCTCGTTTTTGCTCTCACTGTGAGGGGGATTACAGTGCAACCCGTTAAAACGACCACCTCGTTTGTGCGGCCAGATTTTTGTGGCCCGTTGGTGACCGGATTACAGTGTAACGGCGTTCCGCAGTGGAAACTCTTTGAGAGAGTTGTAACCAAGGTAACAAAACCGACGCGAAAAGCCTGGGCACCAGTCAACAATCAAAGATGGCGGATTTCATGGAGGATGTCGGAGTTGGCTATTATCGATCGTTAGATCTCCCAAAGAATTTCGTTGTCAAGTAAGAACGCCATTTATTTTCAACATAACGCTTACAAATTCATTTTTATACGTGTAAGATATATATAAAAAAATTCAAGCCAGTCAGTTTGTACTGTTTATACTCAGTTGTCGCACTTGCTTGAGATTTCGTGTCACTTCACCAGGGTAAACCTACGGCGAGTAACAGCAGCGAGCTATCTTCCAGAGTTTAAAATCGGCTCACAACAAAATGTCAATGCTCAAGAAGGAGCTGAAGTCGCTGGTGAAGCAATGGAAATGCCAGAGTTAAGACGTGGTAAGCCATTGGTTCAATGGTGGTCATCAGCTACATAGTTCATGAATGAGCTTAATATATTTAATTTATTTTTCTGTTTTCACAAACAGACCATGGCAAACAAGACCAAGATTCAGAGGAATGCGTGTTTTATTGGCAGCAAAAGATGTTCTCTGAGGTAAACCAACATGATTTAGTGAAATAATGCAGTGTAATTAAGTTAAATTATCAGCACACGCTGCTCAGATTTTGATATTATCATACATATGTACTTCTGAATTTGAAGACACTGGAACTGTGACCTGTTGAGCTTTGCTTTCTGACACTGGAAATCACAAATCAAATTTTGCCATCAGAATAAGAAATGTTAATCAACTGGGAGCATTGCTGTTCCAGGCTCTCAGTCAGTGGGGACGATTGAAAAAGCAGGTGGGCGACAAGTGGGGTCTGGGGGAAAAAGGAGAGGTAATGAGGCTTTTAAAACAATGCATCCAGGCTCCTCTCCCACCCTGTCCTTTTCTCTCCTGGATCCTGCTCATCACTGATCCCACTTGTTGCCCGCCCCCTTTTTTTATCATCCCCACTGACTGAGAGCCTGGAACAGGCCACTGGGAGCATTGTAGTAAACAACAGGGGACAATAGTGGTGAACTGTTTTTAGTTTAGGGCTGGGAAATCAGTCACCCCAAAATGCAGACCATGCAGACCGCAGACCGTGCAGACCGTGCAGACTGTGCAGACTGAGTACTTTTTTTTCTTATTATTGATTTTTTCATATACTTTTGACTCACATATTTTTTGGTTCTCTTGAATTATTTATCGGAGTGTTTGTTATCCACATGTGCCCAGAATGTGTATAAGTTTATTTTTATGCTTGATTATACTATATTTAGGACCAGTAAAGGAAATTTCCCATAGAAAGTCTATTACACGCATGAATCAACAGTCAGATGTCGAGTTTGTGCCACCTGTGGATAAATAACAAACATTAGGACATACTGAACACTATTTTGTTACTATAAGCAAAAAATGTGAGTCAAGTGTTAGAAAAAATGTACTCCGTCTGCATGGTCTGCACGGTCTGCAGTCTGCATGGTCTGCGTTTTGGGGTGACTGCTGGGAAATCCAGGAAATCTTAGTTTGCTCAGATATGTGATGTCAAGAAGGCCTATACTTGATACTCACTAGTGCAAAAACAAGACCAGAGGCTGGATGGTGATATAAATAGCTGAAACTGAATTTAAAAACATTCACTTTATTTTGTGTTTCTAAAGTGGGAGATGGAACTGTATAAAGATTTACATAATGACTTTGGACCGCTGGAGCAGAAGTACCACGCAGAAATATTAAAATTGAGGTACTTTCTTAAAAATGTTCATGGACATTTTCATTTACCACAGTAAGAGAGCTGAAATCAAGTGAACATTTTAACATTGTTGTGACTGTAATTTGATTACTTTAGAGAAATAAATACTGGGGTTCTGCTTCCAGTTACGTATAAAATTATTAAATCATTTTATAATCGCGGCAGTGATATTACAGACCTCAAGCATAAAATAGTTGGTACAATGGAATATACTTGTTACTATAACCTAAAGCCCATGTTTGGGGGTTCCTCTCCAAGAACAGCCATTTCCCCAGTGAAAATCTTTCAAGGATCTTCAATTCGCAAAGATCCTTGAGGGTCTTTGTTAGGATTTTATTGAGAATCTTCTCAAGATCTTCAAAGATCCTGGTGAAAAGTCTTATGGATGAAATTTTTGCCAGGACCTTAAAGGTTCTTGAAAGATTTTAAAGCCCTTTAAAAATCTTTTTACCCCCCCCCCCCCCCCCCCGAATGATCGTGTAAAGTTCTTTTTTTTACCAGTGCTGTTCTTTATTAGCAGCTACTAAAATTTCAGACAACTTGCAGTAATAATTAAGAAATAGAAAACATGTACTGTGTTTCTAGCGAGTTATAGAAACACTAGCAAAAGTTTGGGAGAACGAGAAATGCCACAGCTTTTTCCAGTTCTCCCAAACTTTCACGAGTGTTTCTATAACTTGACAGAAACTCGGAGAACATGTGGTCTATTTCTTTTAGAAAACACCGCAACAAAAAAAGGAAAACACCTTGTTAACTTTGATTATCAAAATGTAAATTCTCTTTGCTCGCGCCATCATTACGTCAACAGCTCGTGCTAGTTCTGTGTTTCTATTGAGTTATAGAAACAAAATTTTTAACCAATCAGCGTGCGTTTTTTCTTAGGACTGTTTTCTAAACAATCATGTTTATCAAGATATAGTACTAGGCACTTTTTTGATGTCTTGTTTGCTATTTAGAAAGAAGGGTGGAAGACCAAACAAAAGATTGTTTTCCTATGTTGAGAGTGATAGTTTTGTTAACCTGGATGAGGTAGGTTAATGACATTTAGAAACCTTTCAAGTGGTTTTAGTCTTTGGTTTGAAATGTTCATTTAATTTATGGTTTCTGAGCAGTCGCTGCAATACAGTAATGTTTGATGTTTCATGTAACAGTGTACTTCTGGGAACTTGGTGAACACAAACTAACTAAAGGCAAAATTCCCTTGTCAGTTGAGAATTCCTGTCACCCATTTATTTGATTTTACAATTGATTTACATGCTGCCAGAGATCTAAAGATACTGATCAATCTTGAAACCTTTAAGTGTAAGGAATAATTTGTGAGTGAGTAACCAATATTAACCTTCCCTTATTATTGACATTAGGAATCAAGAACTCTTACAACTTGCCCTTCTGAAGTGCCAAGCTTCTTGGCAAAGAACATGACAAGCGTTAGAAGAAGAAATGTTGGAACCAAGGTCGATCGAAGGTCTGTTGTACTGGTCAAGCAATGTTTTTACTATGTTTAGTAAATAAATAAACTAAAGAACAGAAAAGCCTAGTGGTATGGAAATTTTTTTAATTTTCTTTTCCAGAAATCGGCCTGGAGGGTTTGCTTCTCGGGCCAATCCCGTGGTTGTCCATGAGACTGAGACAAGCAAGACAACAGCACATGTAATAAACATTCCTTACAAGACCATGCATATCATGGCAGACCTCTCTCCAGAAGGAAAGTAAGTGATTGTCTGACAGTGTGAATGTTACTACCATGGCAACCAATTTTATTGTGTGTTGATTCAAAAGAATAAAGGGAGTACATTACTTGAACCCAGCACACTAGCCTTTGGCATTGATCAGTAAATGTATGAGCAGAATCTGGGCGAAAATAATATATTCTAAACATGATACTTGAACTAAAAGAAATTTAGCATAGTGCAGTAGCATAGTGCAATAGCATAGTGCAATAGCATAGTGCAATAGCACAGTATGGTGCAGTTAGAAACTACATGACTGTGTAGATATTGAAAACACATTATAACTACCAGAATTCGCTCTATACCATTTGAGAAAAAAACTGTTGAATGTACTTCGTGTCTTTTAGAACTGAAAGCAATCAAGAGGATGAATATGTTCTTTTCTCTGTCAAGGTGAATGTAAAATACAAACATACCATCATTACTTCACCTTTCACCCAAACTTAGAAATACAAAACATAATAATTTAATGATTGCATGTTTTGCTGCTCTCATTCATAATACAATGACAACCAACCTTGAAAATAAGGAATGAACACAATGGATGGACGTCAAGCAATCACATGCCACAAATGTGACCATATGAAATTTGTTGAAGTAAACATTCTGAGAGGTCTGCTAAGATGACTGACGGCAGCAAGAAAGGCTGAAAGGCACAGTAAAAACAATGAGAAAAATTTTCTCTAGTAACCAGCTCCCATGGTCTTAGTTCCAGTAAAAGAACCTGCCTCCCTCCCCCCCCCTCCCCTCCCCCATGGACTACATATATCAAATGTTTCCTTCAATTAATTTTTTTGAATGCCTATTTTGTTTACATGTAGATTGATGTCAATGGCCAAATTTTTGTCAAACCTGATTTCAATGGGGAAAGACCTCCATATCGTATTGAGACATGTAATGATCTCAGAGGTATGCTCCATGTTATTATGTGTACTGTATAATTTATATTCTGTATGGATGTGCTTAATGACAACTATGCCAGCCCACTTCATCAGAACAAAAGAACTTGCCAGTGGGAATATTTGTGGTAAAATGGTTAATTTTCAGTGATGATACATTGTTATGCAATTTCATTCATTAGATCTATTTGTTAATATTATGCCCGGAGTCTAATGGTATTATTTCATGCACTGTCTCAACATTTGATACATGAGTAATGGCTTTAAGAATGTACTTATTAATATTATGCCCAGAGTCTAAAGGTATTATTTCATCGACACATGTGTAACGGTTTTAAGAATGTACTTCTCTCTTTCAGAGGTTTATGAATATACCATTGAGCACTGTTCCACGCAAATGACAAGGTATCCAAAAACACATATATTAAATTGTTAAGTGTATTTAACTTATATGGAGTATTGAATAAAATTGTTCACATCCTTCCGGTCCTGTATAGTTGCTAACAATTTTGTGAACAAGGCGTGCAATAATTTATTATGCCGAGATAGAGGGCAGGCTAGTAAATAAGTACTGTAAGTATACTAAGTAAAGCCTTCATTTATCAAGGGTTAACACATAATAGTGGACTTTCACTAACAAACTTTTGGCCCTCACTTAGATAAATCTAAAAATACAATACTTCACAATAGGCTCCTTGTTTGCGTAAAACTTCCAGTAAGGAATATTATATACCAGGATGTGAATTCCAGTTAGCATTAGGAATCTTGGAATCTTTGAATCAGGCCTCTGCTGCACTTTTGTGGCATCAAGTGAAATGGATGCTGATATCTCTGGATTAATTAGATATCTACTTCTCCCAGTTATGAATTTCTTGGTACTCATTTCATGACATGCTCTTTAACTGAGTGAAGCATTAAAAGTTTTCAACTGATAATTTCAGTGATCAAAGAGAACAAGAATTTAAGAGTTTCAATGAGGTATGTTTCTTTTAAATTGCCTGCAAGTTTATTAAAGAAATGTTAGATTGTTCCAAGATTATTAAATATTTATTACTACCAGTCTATGAGGAAATGCATTGTTTATTTTTCTGCAGCTCTATAATAGACATGCCTTGTATCTGGCCTCACAAGTTGGATCTGGCTTTGATCCTGTGGTAAGTTTGATGCATGTTAAGGTGACTACTGTTGAATACTATCAAGTACAGTCCATACAGGATGTATGACTTGATTTTATGTCTTTAAAAGGCTTTTGGAATTTTGGAAATAATCAGCTACATGAGTGAGTACTCCAAGCTGTGTTGGAGCCACATCATTAATTTGTAACATTTTGCAGTTTAATCAGCAAGCTTAATGCTTCAACTTGTTTTATAAGTGTTTTAACAGAATAATGTAAATGAAAAGTTTCATGGTGATTAGTATATTTAGTCACAGAGTTTTCATTTTTTAAAAATTACAGCCAGAACCTGGAGTTTTGAGGATGAATATTTTGGGGGAAATAGGTAAATTATTCAGTTCTTGAATTTGCTTTATGTAGTCTCGTTTATTCTTTTTTCCCTCTTGACACAAAATTTATACTATTAAATTATTATACTTTATTTTCTCTCAACAGTGTCTGCTAAAGGCTTTGACTATGATGGCCTACATGTGCACTTTTTTCTGGACTTGCCTCAAAGTAAGTCAACACCTAAATTTCCTGCAATAAACTGACAATGCTATCTGCCAGTAAACTCTGAATCAAAAGTATTTAAAGTAATTGTCAGGGGAATAACAAATATACTGTGTGGCCTGATTACTACAACGGACTAGCACATCATATCATGTTTAAAACTGTCAATGATGCTAATCGCATGGAACCACAGTCCAAGGCTTGCTCAATGACACTATTTTTGGGATGTTTTACAGGCATGTTTGTTTCTAAATTACATTGTAGATTGGAGGCCTATGGATGATCCAGTGTTGTCAGGAGTCACACAAACCTGTGTAACAAAGCTGGAAGGAGAGGTAATGAATGATACATGTTTCCACAGTGCTAATCCATCACATGGTAATTGTGTCCTGCGTTTCAGAGGTACACATCTTATGACAGGGATTAGTATGAAACAACTTTGATGTTGGTCAGGGAACTTTTCTCACCATAATTATCCATTATATCGGCAATTGGTTAGGGTTTATCATTTCATTGCTTGAAGCAACAGACAGAGGGCACTGTTTGGTTAACAGTTCTTGCTGCACCTTGCAATAACATTGTGGACTCTAAAATTCAAAGCTCAACTGGCAAATGGATTTTTCACTACCGTCAATCAAATGTTCTGCAGCTCCTCCCAGCTTCCAACTTCTGCCAAGCACTGTTTCATTGTCTGAACTGTACTCAACCAGTGGATTACTGCATGCTTGGCAGTAGTTGGAAACTGGGAGGAGCCGCCGAACATTTGCACACTTGCCTTGGTAGGTTGATATTTTTAAACAATGACTCTCACTGACTTAATTGGCATTTTAGGACTATGTTGCCCATTTCAGTTTTCCTTTTGACTTCTCAATAGTTTACCAAGAGGATGAAGATTCTGGTAAGTTTTGTCACACTTTTCTGTATGCTCTTGTCTGGATGCAAATGATAAATGTCAGTCTATCTTTTTTTTCAGATGATTTTATTCACTGGCCCACGCTATTTCTTGAAGTGCTGTCATTGGATAGCTGGGAAAGATTCAGGACTGAGGGTTATGCATACATTACCATACCCAATAAAGCTGGTGAGAGGATTATGCATACATTACCATAAATGTTCTGGTTTCAAGTAAAGGTACCCCTGTCAGATGGGGAGCTTGTTTTTGCCTGTGTCTTAATCAGAGCACAACACAAACAATCACAATGAAATCACTCAAACTCTCAATTTAACCAAGCCATTTGGCCACCAAGGCTATGGTGATTTATATGTAATAATACTGTCTATCATTTCACTCCTCATGGGAAGATATGAACTCAATTAAGTGGCCTCACTCCCAATGTGTGGCTTCATAGCTCAGTTGGTAAAGCATCGCACTGGTATCACGGAGGTCACGGGTTCGAATCCCGTTGAAGCCCTGATTTTTTCCAGGCTTCTTCTTTCCAATTGCTTAAATTGGAAAATTTACTGTGATGATCATTCTTCACTTTCAATAAATCCTTTATTGACCAAGCTGATTCAGTCAAGATGGCTGGATATTGGTTTTGTTCTTGTTTTTGAGTGTTTATGGACCTCAACTCCACAGATCTCAGTCTATGAAAAAAGAACTTGGCCAATAACCAGCCATCTTGACTGAATCAGCTTGGTCAATAACCCATATTATTAAGATGTTATATATTTTTAATATCTCAGGTAGTTATACTGTTGAGGTTAACACTTGGAGGCCAATAGGAAATGGTCCAGTTCCTGAGATGAGACGGTTCTTTATTGGTGGATCACCAGAACTGGAGGATCCTACTTATCCTCAAAAGCCTGCTATGGCTGATGTAAGGAATTATCTATTAATAATATATACTTTTACATACACTCAGCAGGTTTTGGTTATTTTTGGTGAAGTCATTTTCATTTTTATATTTTTCTTTATCTTTAACAACAGGAAAAAGTTTTGAGCAAATATTTCTTCAGGACAGCTGCTTCTGGAAGTGTCACTGTACAGTTTCATATTATGCAACAATGCCAGTATGTACTATCATTCTAATCTGCACCTTCTATGTATTTGTAATATAGGTAGGACCCTGCATGCACTCTGATTGGTCAAAAACGCATGTTGTATCAGAGTATAAAACACAGAAAAAGTGTTTTATTATTTTTGGTCACATAACCTCTCTATCATAAAACAAATGAAGAAGCCTAAGCCGTGTATTACACTGTGATAAAACACTCCAGACATTTCAGAACACTCGCGAAATGTAGAAAACACTTGCCTGCAGCTCATGTCTACATTTCCCTCATGTTCGCAAATGCCTCTTTTTTATGGTGTAATTCACGGCTTAGGCTTCTTTATCTGTTAAATAAATACTGGATGACTAGATGCTGACCTCGAGGAATGCTTGTGAAAACACTGAAAGTTTAAACTCTTCAGTATCACTAATGTCGGGTGCACTAATGAACACTTCAATGTTTTGGACTGGTGTCTGATACTATGCCAATATTGTGAATTCATTTTAAGATCTTTTATGGACTCAAAAACAAAGAAAACCCGGCGCACCAAAACCATACTGGACAGATTAGGGTAGGTAACTTATCTCATGCTTTTGACTTGATACATTATTAAAACACAGGTCTGTAAATTTATGTGTTCAAATAGTCTGCGAAAACAGCCGTTCTGAGTGGTGTTGTGCCAGGAGCAAAGAAGGACGGCTGTTTTCGTGGGCTAGTGTTCAAACAGCTTCAAATTTTCCTGCCAAGCGAGTGCCTACATTCATCACATCTGCACAGTCACCACATTTATAAGTTACAAAGCTACCAAGCATTGTAAGAAATAATTCATGAGGTGTTTTCAGTGCTTTTTGATTGGTGGATGTGGTTGTTACATTTTAGAGGGATGAATGCCCTGGATTCTCTGTCACAAGTTATGGGTGAGTTGAAAATCAGTTTAAAAAAGAAATAAATTTGGGTTTATTGGCTTTATGACTGCATGAAAGTTTATACCAGTTTATATTGATTACCTGCTCTATTTTGCAGCATACATGAAATTGTTGATGTCATTAGTATATTAATTAAAACTCATTCTTTTTTTTTTTTATTGCTCTGCCTTTATCCTCTTTAATTTTCATAGAACATAATTTTATTTCTATTTTTCTAATTAATGTCTATTTGCAGGGCCCCACCAGAGCACCTTTAGTGAAGTGGGCCTGTTGCTAAAATAGGGTTAATTTGTTATTACTATTCAATTGCTTTCTTTAAACAGATGCATTCCAAAGGGCAAAAAAACGAATGTTAGATGCACGTGAAGGCCTTCCATCTGTGAAATAGAGAAATGGTGTAGTTGGTCTTGAGTAATGCCAACATAAGGAAGAACAATGCAATTCCAAAAATACTTGGAGTCAGTCTGTTTGTGCTTGGGCACCTTACATAAACTGCAAAGCACAAGTGAAGATGTGTGCCTCAATACTATCATAGAAAAGTGAGCTGGACGTCAATCGAGGATACCTAATTCAAATGTCCCCCCACATGAAACAGCAGTGGAAAGTTGTAACATCATTCTCATCTCTTTTGCAGTGAAAATTGTTAAGTACATGTACATAGCAAAGATGTTTTGCTGTCAAAAGGAACTGGCAAACAACAGCAAAACAAAACTTTGTTTTAAAAAATTTAAGGTAAAAAAAGTCGTGATAATTATTGAAAAAAGGTACAAAATTTGTATTAGGTATACAGTATTTAAAAAATACAGTCATTTTTATTAAATTGCTGATTATAAGTTGTAAATACAGTACAAAGTGTTGTATAATTCTTATCCAAAAGCCTAAAAATATGTACAGTTAAACTGTTTCAAATTTAACAAAATTGCTACAGGTGTACAAGACATCTTTTATAAGATGACAAAAGTTGGTCTACCTTCAACTACAAATGGCTTGTACAATGCTCAGCAAAGTACAAGAAACTTTTTATCATGGTAATTTATAAGCACACAAAGCATCATGTCAACTGTTACAGAAGGGAACAAAGCAATATGTTCACTATCTTGAACTCTGTATGGCTTGTATTTTACAAAATAAATATCAAAATTTACTAAGAACTGAGTAAACTATGAGTTGTTTGAGATACAGCTTCCAGCCAGTTTGTGAAGCCAAGTTGTTCTGTTTGTTCACTAATCTTGGTTAGAGACTGTGCTAATCGTCTTCCATTGCTCTCCAATACTGCGGGTACCTGGTAAAACACAGATGTCTTACATTATTTAAATACAATTTATAGTTGTTGGTTATCCTGAAATTGTTGTTGGATATTGTCCTGCCAGTGCCTTGGCTGGACATAACCAATTCCACTTAACCACTGAGATGGAAATGAATTTCATGGGAGGTGTGCTTATTCAAAATGGTTATTAGATGAGCTTCTCACCTTTTGTCAGAAACCTACATAACCTTCAAACTAGATGTTCATCCTCTTTTATAGACTCTACAGTACAGACTTGCCAGTGCATAACATTTAACACGAGATACATACCTCAGAGACTGCGGACATGTTATATCCTTCACTTGACATGCTGGGAAGATTCAAAGTGTTCACAGATGTTTCTTGCAGCAGAGGATGAAGCTGTGAATCAATCAAGAAAGAAATACTAATCAGTTTTCTGCACTGTTGTTATTTGTGAGAAAACAGTGGAATGATAGCAAGGGGTAGATCGTTTGATTAAAACATTTCTCTGGCTAAAAAGATCAACAGGTCAGGACCTTATGTTGATCTTTGTGGAAGGTCAACCACATGGAATGGAAACAACTGATCAAAATTTAGCCTTGTGAACATTTCTCCATCTTATGCAAAGAATATGTGAAATATGCCACTCACCACTATAGAACTACTACTAATTAATTATAAGGATACTTATTTAAACTCCTACACTACAGTCCAAACTTCATTCAGAAGTCAGGATGAGACTGTTTTGTGTACGAAAGCTTTTTCAATAATTAGTTCTGTTTGATGTTCATTATTTTGCAAAATGAAATTTGAAATTTTAAGTATTTTTTTGGGTGACAGTCATTCCTGAAGCTTCACCTGTGTCTGTTCCTGCTGTCCTTCAATGTTGTAGCTATTCAACAAGTCTTCTTCCTGCTCAAACAACCTATTTAAACAGCAAATGACATTGTATGTCTGGAAAGGAAAATTTGGCTCTTTATCTTTATTACTATAAAGTGAACACAAAATCCAATCTCAATAAGTTCTAAATTTGATGACCTCCAAAGTTAGAATCAAAAATGGCCCCGATAACCAGTTATTCAGAACCTTTTTAGCCAGGATTTGAAAAGAGGCCGTACAAGAACTTTCCATACGGCTGTAAGGTGCCACACTCCTAGGGTGTCTGGGGCAAAATTTAAGAAAGTGAGATCTATTTCCATTGTTGCGAGTGTTGATCAAATTGACTCGTGTTGGAGATTTCAAATTTGCTAAAAAAAAACTACCTTCTCAATCCAGCAATTATATTAATTTGCAACTGCTTTAAAGTGGATCTCCATAGGCTACCCAGATGCCAATTTTGCATAATCATCTATTTTGGATGTTTCTGATATATAGGTTGTTCTTAGCGGAGCTCCGACGGCCCAAAGGGCCACCAAGCGGAGCCCCATACTCATATAGGAAAGAAAAGGAAACCCATGAGTTGATTTTCCCATGGTTATCATGGCTAGCGGTATTGCTTGTGGGCGCGTACGCACGACGGCGACGATGACGATGACGGAGTCGCGCAACATGGCGGTCATACTCCAAATAATCCGTAGACTGAGACATGCAGCCTTGATTTACCATGTACTTCATTGATATTGGACATCCATGTTATGATCAATTGACACCTGTCAAAACAAAGCATCCGCTGACCAGTATCACGTGACCATATCGCGGGCTCAAGTTTACAGCTCATCGAGGTCGCATGTTTTTTGAAGTTGACCGCTGATCAAGTGCTAGTTTTCGATTGGATCACGGGCTCATCTGAGGTTAAGTTGTTGAAAACAGGGCAGGATTGTTCGGAAGCCAGTTAACGCTAACCCAGGATTAAAAGTTAACCGAATTATAACTTTTTCTTCTATACAAATGTTTTTTGCTGCTTTGTTTTGTGTGTATAGTGATTATTAAAACTCAAAACAGAAGGCCAAACAATATACAGAAAACCTTAACGCAAAGTTTCAAAACTCAAATTGAAATTTTACCTTTTCCTGGGTTATTTAGCTCTGAACAACCCAGCTCAGGAGCTACGCTTTTAGGCTGGCCTAAATCTATATATTATGAAATGTTGATTCTAGGATGCTTTCTTCAACTGAAATGGTAAATCCAATGAATGAGAAATAAATAAATAAAGAACTTGACAGACAGTTACTGATATTACCTCCTTTGCTCCTCTATTTCCTTCTCTAAATTCTCCACTTGACTATTACAAGAAATCAGGGCATCTTCCAGTTCATGCTGCATTGAATGAAATGTGAATTAATTGTGCATTCAGTACTTTGAGTAGAACCTCACTGCAGGTTGCTACCAACATGCATTGAATGCATATTCAACCAGTATTATAGGCCAGTGCAATGCACACAAAAGTACTGCTACATATCCCTTTGTATGCTGGCTGGCCCATGATGTTATGGAATACACCATTCAATACATTCCGCAACACTTCTACATTCTGGTTGTCAGTAATATCCACCATGTGAACACATATTTATCATCATTGGCTGCCAAATCATTGGTCAGTTAAAGAGTGAATGTGCTTTAAAAATACTCTGGAGACTTACTGATTCAACTTCCATTTTGCTGTAGTCTCCTCGGTGTGTTGGTCCCTTCAAGCCGGCAAGTCTTTTAATAATCCTGTTGAAACAGATTCTTGATCAACTTTCATTTCCATAGAATAAGATGCAAACTTCAAGTGTGGTGTTTGCAAGGACATACCAGCTGATTTTAAGGGTAAGCCACCAAAACATGAATCAACAAAGAAAATTAATATTTACCTAAAAATGATACTCAAATTATACAGCTTATTTTAAAACATTAATGGAGTTTGATTTACATTTTATTGATAACAATACACACCTGTCAGATAACTGCTTTAAATGAACTTGAATATCATCCCTTTTGGATTCCTTATGAATGCTGTTTAGAACACTCCTACAAAGTACAAAAGATGTCAAGGTCATATATATTATTTTTTAAAAAAGGTTTTACTTTGTAATCTGATCTGTTTGTCATTGCAATAATGAACCTTAGTGTGTGACTACTTGAACTGGGCTACTTGGAAAAGAGTAAACCAATCAGACCTAACTTGAGAACAAAGGATAGCGATCTTTTTGTCAGATAAACCAATGACATTCAAGAAAACAAACAAATTATAGTTCTTTTAAAAACAAAATGGAAACCCAACAAAGTGCAAAGTGTTGCGAACCTTTCTGGGGAGCCTTTGCGGGGAGCAGGGTTGGTGCAGTGGTGAGAGCGCTCACCTCCCACCAATGTGTCCCAGGTTCGATTCCCAGGCCCAGCTTCATATGTGGGTTGAGTTTGTTGTTGGTTCTCTTCCTTGCTCCGAGAGGTTTTTCTCTGGGTACTCTGGTTTTCCCCTCTCCTCAAAAACCTACATTTCCAAATTCCAATTCGATTTGGATTATTGTCAGGCACTTTATCATGAGCCTCTGGCTTGGGTGATAATGCAAGCACTCCCTGTGTTTGACATTAAATTTGCATTTACTTTTTTAACCTCTCAGGAAACTTTGCCATTTCTTGATTGGTTAGTTTTGATCCTAAATTTTGTATGGTTTTCAACAGTTTCAGTTTAGTTGTTACAAATTGAGCAAATAAATTTCCTGAGGAGATTTATAATATTATTATTATGATAATTTGCCACCAAGGACTGAATCTCTGAGAGTGTATATCAAGCAGAAGAGTTGATAGAGTTTATATTTTCATGTAAAACAGACCATTACTTGCCGTCACAAAAAGCTACTAGTCCATTGGTCTCAGTTTGCGTTTTGATTGGTTAGTTTTCTTCTAGGTGGCCTGGTTCTACATGTAGGTCACACTGTAACATTATAGCTCTGATCAAGGTGGACAGAAGCCACCAAAAATTTAGAACAAAAAACAGATCAGATTACAAAAATCCTTTTAAAAATATCTATTACCAATGGCAACACTTGAAGTGGTCATATATTTGAGTTAAATTGTGCAAATTTCCAGAAGAATTTAGCTACTGACTCAAAAGTTTTTCTTCAAGTGACTGCACCTCCCAACAAACTTAAGAACTGGTAGGACATTACTTACAAAACTGTGTTGTCTATCATTTGCTTTGTGTACTTCTTTGTTGACAAGCTGAGAGGCTTCCACTTGGCATATGTTTTCCTAGTGATAGTCAAGTCTCTAATACGTTCTGGTATTCTGACTTCCTTCCCAGCTTGATTTTTATGTTGAAAAACTCTCTTTTTGACAACTTCCCTTTGTTTACCATGAGGTGACGCTTCTGCTTTATCTAAAAGAAAACATTTATTAAATCTGTTTAGAACAGTCATGCTTGTTTACATAGCCTAAGTGTAGCTGTAAGGCTAGGTTAAGGTCCATACAGAAAGTAACTCTAGCTTTCATAGTATGAAGGAACTTAGCATCCAGTAACAGATGTGATCAGTTTTCCTTTTCACATTGTCAACCATACCCAAAGAAAGGGGTTGGGGTGGGGGGTTGAGAAAAGATATGTTGATGTTGCAAGTCTGCATGGAAGACATAGAGTAAATAAGATCCAAGTTCATACTGTGTTACCTGCAAACAAAACTACTACAAATTACAAGACCCGGAATCGAACATTGTGATTGGTTTATTCTTCCGCTTCTGCTTGCGACTTCAACAATGCAGTTTTCAGTAGATCGTAAGCGACGGAGTCATAAGCGGATGCTGCGTTCTGCTTCTGACTCCGTCAGTTTGATTTTCACTCGATTGTCTCGCTCTACACTTCTGATTATGACTCCAACTACGACTCCGTTGCTAGTGAAAACCAGCGTTTATGAAGCAGCACCCTTCTAACAGCACATCAACTTTATTTCTGCATGATGAAACCATAGTTAGTACTAACTATGATGAAACAGCCAAGCTTTCGATCTTTCTATTTTGAACCTGATATATTAACTGTTATATTTAAGTCAAAGGATGTAATACCTTCATTTCTCTTATTCTTTAAAGCTTTGTGTGGAGATGATCCTGCTTCAGTTGAAGAATAACTTCCAGCCTTTCTTCTCTACAGAGCATAAATTAGAAAAAAGTATGGGTACCTGATGCTTTGTAATAGCCCAAAATAATTTAGTTATAGTTTAAATTTCCAGTTTAAAAAGAAGTTAAAAACATTTAATGGGGTTTGAATTGCACAGGATGCCTGGTCACCAATTCAGTTCACTCTGAGCCTTTTTCTACGATGACTGCAGATATTCTTGCACGCTCATTGGCTAATTTTCATTGTCAATAAGCGGACAGACACATGAATTTATAATTTATGCTATTCTGCAATGAGCGAGAACGGACAATTTGACAATTTGTTACAGTAAAAAACAAACTGACAACAGTTTTTCATGCGTCTGTCCTGTTACTGATCAGTTTTTCATGCTCCTGTCCTGTTATTTATCCACTCGGCTATCGCCTCGTGAATCCACAGCTACCTTTGACAAAGTTATGACGAAATTCATGAACAATAACAAGACAGATGCATGAAAAACTGACGCCTGTTTGTTAAGTTTACATCAAAAAGGACTTTGGTCACATTCCTCCAGTCCTCCAGTAAGCAAGCCCGTGTCTGAGGAGAAAACTTACATGCAAACTAAGTCCTTCCTTACCCTTGTTATTATTTGTAATTCAAGATAAGCTTACCTCCTCTGTTGCACGAGCAGGGTCTTCACTGCTACTTGACCGAGAAACACTTGTTCCCTTACTTCTTATTACTTTTTCTGTTGAGCCTGTTCCCTGTGCAGGAGCTGACTGATTCCGATCTGATCCACTTCTTTTGCGTCGCGACTTTGGTGCATAAGTTATTCGGCTTCTTCGTTTTGCCATCGAGTGGAAATTACGAAAAGACCGCCATGATAATCAGGGTGATAAGACGACTACCCATGATGCTTTGCCTCCAATCAAATTCCCGGAATGCAATGCTTCAGTGTTGCATGGAAAACTTGTAGAAGATGAGTTGGTTTTCTTCGGTGATCTCGCGTACTTTTTCTCTTTCTTCAGCGGCCAAGCTACCTGGTGCGTCTTTTCTTTTAGGAAGAGTGCTTCCTATTTTCCAACAGCCCTGTCGCTACACAAGATATGGCATGGAATATCAGCCGAATAACCTAAAAAGGAAACGAAAGCATGGTTACCTAGCCAGACTGAGGACACCGTCCGGGAGGAAGATTCTGGAGAGAAGAAGGAAAAAAGGAAGAAAATTTCTCTCTCACTGAAAGGAGTGACAATACCAAATTTACAACATGCGAAACGCTGGTCTGTGAAGTACGTGTGAATAAAGAAGTTTTGAGTTAAGTTGCTTCAAGTGCTACTAGAGATCAAAGCCTGGACACGAGAAAGTTGTAAGAAAACACTGAAAACTTAATGGAAGTTTGAGAATAATGTACAGGAAATGTTCGAGGACGTGATGCAAATGTGTTGTGACTGGTGAAAAGATGTGGTGTCTTCCTTGATATCCTTATTGGGGCTGTCATCATGATCATTGCCATTATCAGTGATCATCATCATTGCTATTTTTTCTGCAGGAAGGGTACAGATAGGTTTACAAGGGTACACAAGGTTTACAATAACCAGCAGCCGGCATAATTCCTTACCTTTCTGAGATTCCAGACAACACGCATTTCCAACAAGGATACAAAGCGTGAACAAAGATTGTGTCAGTATGGGAATGTGGTGTCAAAAGATATCCATTAAAGATAATCTCATAAATATTTGTACACTTGATACCTGACAAACGATTTTACTGTTTTTAAGTGGATTGCAGATCAGGAGGACCCTGAATAGGTCTTGCGCATGATTACCTCACCTGCTCAAAATTCACCACCAAGACTAATTTTTGCAAAATTTGCGCAAACCTCTGGCACCTTTGTGTTGTTTACATGTAAGATAAAGGTAAAGTCTGCATGCGAGTCAAGTGGCCCATCAGACTGGAGCTTATCCAGGTTTCTGTATCATGAAGCGACTAGGAGTATTTCTACTACCCCCTGGATGGACTGCTAGTCCATCAGGGTTACCCCCAGCATTGAGCTCGCCGGTACCCATTTATACACCTGGGTGGAGAGAGGCACTGTGTAAAGTGTCTTGCCCAAGAACTCAGCACAATGTCCCTGGCCAGGGCTCGAACCTGGACCGCTTGATCTGGAGACAAGCACACTAACCATGAGGCCGCCGTGCCTCCCCTTACATGTGCATACTCTTTAATCTTTGCTGCTTTGGGAATTCAATTTGTTTATGATGCGATTTACAACATGCATTTTCAAACCAATTTATGCTAGTCTGGTGTCATCATGCATAAGGGCTATTGAGGAATGACTGAAGCATTGGCAATTGCGGCTATCCCCTTCCCCCTTCGACATACACACAAGAGTTTTGTGGGCCACTGATGTTAGGCAAACAATTGTTTTAATGTGCTAGTGGATACAGTCGAGAGCTTTTAGTGCATTATTGGTTCAATTGCTGTCAAAAATTGGTTGTGGTCTGTCAAGACCACAATAAAGATATAGTCAGAGCTCTCTTAGGTGAACACCGTGGGAATTTGAACAAGTGACAATACCTAGAGCTGATCCTTTCCAACAACTATCTCTTTTAAGTGACCACACACTTAAACTACAGAGATTAGTCACTTACCAGAAGTTTTAGCATAAAGGTTTGTACCTTAGCCTCAGGGTAAAAATCATTCTTCAGCCAGTCATCTTGAATGTTTATTTTGAAATCTTCATCAACAACCATTAGCAATGTTATATTGTTTGTGACCATTAACAACAATAAGAATCTTTGAGTGGTCATTTACGAGAGCTGAAATAGGGGAAACAAACATTGAACAGCCACTTCCAAGAACCTTCCGATATCGGGTTAAAGTGACAGTTCAAACAAGATTAGTTCATAATGGTGGTTGTTAATGACGCAGGTAGAGCTTCGACTGTATTTAGTCTTGCAAAGTCTTGAACTTAACAATCAAACCTCTCAGAAGGAAAGAAATCAAAGTGTTTGTGGGAATCTAATCTAAATAATTTCTATTGAAAAGTATGGCTTTCAGGTACAAGATAATAGGCAAGGATTTGACTGATTAAATCTGTGCTAAAAAGTATGCAATTATATTTTCAGTTTTTCCTAGATTTGTCTCTAATGTTTTTTGTTCGACTGCCAACCATGGTTTTTACCAGGATTTGATACATATGTTCCAAACTTTCTATTAGGCCATTGCAAGTCCACAGGGTTACACACTATAAGCAGGACTACACTTGGTCAGTAAAATCTTTTCAAGTAACTTTATTTTGAAAGTCATCAATCCAATTTAAACACTGTCGGGATTTCACGGTGCTTACTTTCCCTGAGAACTTGGTACTAATACATCAGACTTACATTATTTAAGTTTGCTTTAATTAGTTGTCTCCCAAAAGTTATCTCTTCCCTTCTAAACTGTTAACATCTATTAAGTAACATGCTTTTTCATTTCTTTTCTTTTTCAAAATATATACTGCAAGATAACTTTACAGTAGTTGGTTTAAAGAGGATGTTACATATTTACATATAGAATTGAGAGTAAAAATGAAAAGATTTTAATTGCGCATGTTATTAAATCTAACATTGCCAGCAGCTGAAACTTGACTGAGCAGGTGTTTTTAAAAAAAAATTTTTTTTTTTTACAAATATGCAAATTTTAAAGATGAAAATGTTTACCCTCAGGCAGTGGGTAGGTCTAGATCTGTGTTAAGATTGTTTTAATTGGTTGAAGAATTTCCAGGTTCAGTTGCCTTTTAATGTGCCTAGAATGTTGACTTAGATAATTTTTTCTACTGATTTTGTGATCATTAAAGTAATCAGTTCTGGTCAAAAAATGTAGAAATATATCAAATAAAAATTTGCCCCGTTCATTCTCAAATTAACATCAGTGGTAAAGGTTTTTTCAGTGCTGTCTGCTGACAGCTCGAATAACCTTTGACAGTTGTCACGTGACTTCCACTACTATATAAACACGTGAAGGTCCCCCGAGCCAAGTTCTAATTTGGTCGTGGGAACATATTGCGTTTTGCATATTTTCAAACTTTTCAGGACTGCCAAAAAAAACCTGTATCTATTGTACCTAGAAAGGTCTATGTCAGTTCAGAGGCATTTTCTCAGGCGATGAACTCTCAGCTTTGAGGTCTTTCAGCGGTTGTCAAGTGAAAACTCAAGATAAACAGGGAAAAGGAAATATTGACTGAACGACCGCGAAGAATCCAAAAAACAATGTGAGTTGGTTAACAAGTCATGAAACGGATAATTCCGTATCAAGGGGTATCAATGGCGTTTCTGAACAGCTAGTTGAGAGACGGTACCCTTTTATCCGAGGTCTACTTTCGGTAAGCTAATCGGGATGAGTGTTTCAGCAGAAAAGCAGACCCATCTAAGCGGCCATAAGTGGCATATATCACGACTAGAATTTAGTCCTGGTGGACTGCATCTCGCGTCAAGTAGCTGGGATAAAACCGTGCAGATATGGGATCTCAGTACATTGGAATCTGTGTTTGTTTTACGGCACCATCGAAGCCCTGTAACATGTCTTTCATGGCAGCCAGGAGCGACGTCCACGGGTTGCCTTGGTGTGCTCGCATCGGGTTCCGCAGATAGCACAGTGGCGTTGTGGAGAGGAGAGACAGGAAAACTGCTGCAGTCTCTTTCACCTCATAAAGGCTGGGTGTTAGGCACATCCTTCTCAAGCGATGGAACTTTGTTGGCCTCTGCCGCTTGGGACAAGACTGTGTGTCTGTCGGATGCTCGCACGGGTCAAATGTTGCAGAGACTTACTGGCCATACGACAGGTGTATGGACTTGTGGGTTTCAACCGAGTTCTGGATTACTTTGTTCAGGGGCAGATGATGGTTCATTGAGGATATGGGACACACGGACAGCAACTTCCGTGATGTCTTTGATAGGAGGACATGAAGATAGCGTTAAATGCTGTGCGTGGTCACCCGATGGCGAATATATCGCTTCTGGAGGTGCAGATAGTAAGGTGAGAATTACGACCTTTTTATTGCCACTCGTTGCGGAAATCACTGTCACCTATGATAGACTACCTACCTAGAGGAACTGATTATGTGTTTGCGATCGACTCTATTGTATTTACAAGTCCAGATGTAAGCCGAAATTAGTTTCTTTCGCGCACGAAGGTACGTAGAGCGCGGAATCTATCTCTTTCAGACATGTTTTGACATGCACTTTCTTTGAGGAATGCAAAGTTACAAGAACTTCCGGACATAACTAGTTATGCTTCCTGTAGTTCTAAGTTCAATTGTCTTAACTACTTTTAGTTGTTCAAATTTGGGTTTTAGTTTACATTGGGGTTTGAAGACTTAAGTTAAGCTTATTGTGGTCTTTGAAGTTGCGCGTTCTTAAGTTGTCAATTACACTTGTTTATTACAAGAGTGTGGAATGAAAAAAAACTGTCTTAGTTGATTCGAATGCAAATTTGAACGAGTTGTCCGTCAACTGTCTAATGTTTTGTTGTTTTTTTTGGTTACCATCTTCTGGGAACCAAAGACGTCATACATAGACCTTGCCAACGCTTGACTTCTTTTGTTAGTCAGAACAAGAAAGAAAAGTCTAGTCATGTTGAGTGGTGATATTAGACTCGCATTTAGAAGGTCATATAATCGCGTACAATCAGTGGATGGTGTAATCGAGTATGATCTGTAATCAATTATTAATAGCTGGAGAAAGCAAACATGTCAATGATTCCCCCACTAGGTCAGTCAAAGTCATCTTTACCTTGTAAATTTTTGAACCAAATAGCGGAAAGTGAGTTAATGTCTCGTCATTCTGTACTTTTAATTTCTCCCAATATTATGTTTGATTTGTTTGAACTTTTGCATGATATCAGATATTATTTTCACGGAACTAAGACCTAAAAATTTCAAGAATACTTGGAGATTTGTGATAGGTACTGTAAAATTCCCCTTTCCTTTGATTGCAAGTGAATATACTTTTTAACCTAAAATTAGTAAACTTAAGTTTCTTTTTTCTTCCACCAAACTAGTTATTTGTGTTACTTAAATGGCATTTTGAAGAGACTGATTTCCTCTCCCCTGCTGTTTTTATTTGACTAAAACAATAGTTATTATCTGCCAGATTTCTTTGTGGGAACCAAGAAGTGGAACTCTGCTCATTAAAATTCGTGGACATGAGGACTCTGTAAATGAGGTGCAGTTTTATCCAGTGATCAGCAGCAAATCAGTTCCAATCATCTTTTCTGTTGGCGACAACTCATGTCGAGTGTGGCATCCCTTAAGAAAACGGGGCAAACAGCTTCAGATGATCAAACAGCACAGGCTGGGATTAGAGGTATGTCTCCAATTCCAGGGAGTTATTTTAAAATTATTTTTTTTGCAGTAATTGAAATGACTTAACAAATCACAACACGAGTGGAAAAACTCCACCATTGGCCTCAGTGCAAAAACCCTATCATTTTGGTTCTATTTAGAGAAAATTCCAGCATCTGGCAAATCAGTTGTTTCAGAATGTAGTGGAATGTTATAATGATGACATTCTCTCCTTTAGGTGGAGGCCCTAGCTCTGTCCCCTGATGGGACCCTGCTGGCCACAGGAGCACGTGACAAAGACATTGTGTTGTCCTCACTGGATGTCTCTCTCACTGAGGTTGATGCTCTTCCGATTGAAGATCAAAATGAAGCTGCCATTAACTATGGTGCTACATTATGGAAGAAATACACCCGCAAAGTGATGCAAAGAATAATTAGTAAGTAAATCAAAACATGAGACAGAATCATGATTGATTAAGTTTTATTTATATGGCTAGCTCCGTGAGCAGGTAAGATGAATCAAATCCTGTGCTGTGATTGGCTACCCGAGCGGGCAAGATGGAGGTATCTTGCCTGCTCGCAACTACCCGCCGTGTCCCGCAAGAAAAATTTCCCTTTCCCAAAAAGCCATAAAATAAATCCTTTATTGACCAAGCTTGTTTGGTCAAGATGGCTTGATATTGGCGTGGTTCTTTTTTTGTGAGTTTATGGACCTCGACTCTGTTTCGGTCCATAAACACGCAAAAAAGAACTTGGCCAATATCCAGCCATCTTGACCTTACACTTGGTCAATAACCCATACTTATTACTCACTGCCAGCTGTTAATTAGTGATGGGAATCTTGTCTTTGTTTTCATAGGTGAACCTGCTGGTACCGTGAGGGAACAAAGTGATGACTCTTCTCAGTCTTCAGATAATCCAAAAAATACAGCATCTTTGGTTGGTCGTGCTGTGCACAAGACTGAAGCCAGGGCAAAAGAAAATGCTATAAAGAAAGGAGTTATTATAAATGTCAATGAAACTGATAAGGATGCTCAGTCAGACGGCCTTTTAAGAGAGCAAAAGGCAAGATTACGCAAAAGTGCACGACATGATAACCCTGCAGGTGACGGTAATGTCGATGGTTCAACAAATGAGTTAGAAGAGGTGCGCCAACAGCTACGTCATGTACAACTTGACAGTCAGAAACATAATGGCTACGTGAATGGTCATCACCATGTGGATACAAATGATAAAAGTCCTGTCTTTGTTGAAAATGGAATATATGATAATGGTGAGATATCTCCCAAGAAAAATGGATATCAGAGTCATGGCGACAGCTCAAGTGTCAGCAGTAGCAGTTACTATGGTGATATCGAGGATGTTGCCAAGGAAATATATGATCTTGCAAACCACGTAGAAGATGCCAGACTTTAGACAAATCTATTTGGGTTTACTTAATTTTTCTAATATAATTTCAGGTACAGTACTGTTAACAGACAGGTTTCACCAGGTCAAGTAACAATGACATACACCTAACATGAATATAATACTGAATCAGTGCATAACTTAACATTCTCCTATTTTGGCAGAGTCATGAAATGAATGAACACCTCTTATAAACATAGTTTTTGTAGTTTTATATAAAATTCCTGATCATTGTTCATGTTCTTATTCAAGAACAACTCCACAGTTTATAATGCACATAAGTATGTACTTGTACATATGATTGACTTTTTCAAAAGCGCAAACACTGTGCTTGCTTCACCTTCAGTCAGCAAAAAGAAGTGCATCAGGTGCATGTTCTGGCATGTGTGGCGGCTTCTCATATGCAGACCCAGCGTCTTAAAAATGGCTAACACATAATAAAGTACAGTTCCATATATAATTCTCATTTTGTCCATATAATTCACTTGATATTTCTAACAAAATTTTTAACAAGACTAAAAAAGTTTAAAAGATAAAAAAAAAGACTAGAAAAGTTTTGAAAAGTTTACTTTTCAAAGTCTTTTAAATGTCTTTAGCCCTGTTAAGACTTTTGCTATAATTCTCATTTTGTGGGATAAGTTTTATTGCTTAGTATAAATACAACATTGCATATCTTACATACAACACTGAACACACTTAACACATGACAGGTATTTTTATGAGCTTTCACATTGGGCGTTAAAACAGATTATCTACACAGTCATGCACATGTCATGGTTAATGCTCACAATTTTGTTTGATTTACAAGTTGACGGCATCTTATGTGCTGGCATTGATGGTATGTCTCTGGTACATTTAGATGTAACATTAGATGTTAGATGTCACACTTTTCAAATTAGTAAATAGTGCTATTGAGTCCTTACCCTTGGCAAGCAGATCCAGTAATAACGTCGCTAGAAAAGCTTTAAAGTTTGTAGAGATTATTTATTGTTGTACAAAAATGCTTTTCCTTGAAAGTGGTTTATGAAAAAGAATAAATAACATTGAACCATAACAATATAGAGCTACTAACATTTTGTCTGGTGTATTGTGTATTTCTAGAAATAATCATTAGTAAAACTATTGTAAAACTCATTGATATACAGTGTAGCTACAACCCTCTAACCTGTTCATACATGAGACCTCAACTGACTGACTGGCTGACTGACTGACTGACTGTCTGTCTGTCTGTCTGTCTGTCTGTCTGTATTTGAAAAGTGTCAGCCTACTTTGTGAAGCAGAGGGGTGTATGGTTGTACTCTGAATAAACTTCTCCTTTCAGCGCCCCCCCTCCCAATACATCCTTTGTTTCTAGTTGTAAGAATCACAACCACCCTATATCTGGTAGTTTATTCTTTTCGTTAGGGATTCATAATAAGCAAATATAAAACGCTCTTAAAAATGAAAGATGTTGGAATCATGACAACTAATGGGCCCTTTGAAGCTAGGCCATCACGTGACCGAATTTTCATAAAATTATGGGCTGACTTAAAGAATGCCAGAAATGGAAAAACAACAGCAAAAATATCAAAATGGCAAAGTTTGAGGCCCCTGACATTAAAGAATGAGATTTTATGACAGTTAATGTTGCAGTTCCAAGGGAGTAATGCTTCAAATACCCCGACAATCACAAGCAATAAAACTTGTGTTCTACGGCGTAAAGGGGGAAACACCGCTCCGCAATTGGTGTGACACACGAACTTCCATTGCGTGATCAAATGCCAAACTTGTCTACCCAGTGGTTAATTCTGCACTGGATCCTAGAAGCCTAACTCTAAACAGCACAATGCACTGACCTCCGGTCAGCATTGTGCTAGAGTGTAGACAGTTCTCAAGCCTTACTTATCTCCCCAGCACTACGAGCCGACTCTGCCGGCATGTGCTCGATCGGACAAGAAGAGGCATAAAAGAGCGTTAAATAGCACCACTAAATTAGCGAAAACTAAGCTTGGGGAAGTCCCTGCAAGACTTAACTGCCACTGATACCTGCGGAGCAGGTATCCCCCCAAGCAAAAGAAGTGCCAAATTAAGAAAAGAGAATGCTGGCCATACGTGGAGCAGTGGACAACAGGACATTTTGAGGTGTATGGATGTACAGCTGGTAACAATCTGAAGACCATCTGCCAAAAACTTTAATTAACCAGTCTGGGAGACCAGCAGCAGCTGCTGTAGAGGCAGTGTCGATGCCAAAACTATGATCCTTAAGGGATTTATTGGAGAGGCCGGCATAATGGGCTGTGTCCCTAAGAAGGTGTACTACTGCCAACCTAGTAAGGTATTGGCCAGACTGAAATGAAAATAAGGGCACGCAGCGAGGAAGTATGAATGCATGGCAGTCGCTGCGCAGAGCGGTGAGGATGAACACGCAATTAATAGCCAGTGACCCTCCTGAAAAACATTGGTCCTAGAAGATTTAAGAATAATTGATGACAGTTAAAATATTTTTTTAAAAAATTAACTTTCTCTTCTTCTTAAAAGGAGATTTGTATGGAAAAAGTTGTTACAGAGCAAGACCAAAACCTTTGTCAAGTGCTTTCAGTTGCAAAGGGCCTAATTATCATTGGTGATCAATGTTAGTTTCTGGACACCCCTCCCTTTAAATAAACTTTTCTTTTCCATTTTTCTATCATTTTTATTTTGGATTCAGTATTTCATCTTTGCACAAAGAGAGCAGAGAGTGTGGGTATTATAAATGACCTTAGGTGTGGGAAATAAATGTGACCAATTCATATATAATTGTCTGTCAGGCATATTCAAGGTGTACTGAAGATAAGAAAAAATGTACTTGTCACTTAATTAGCTGTCCTGCAGAAGTTTTCCCAAAGGTGAATCTGGTGTTGGAATTGTGAGATGATTTCTGGCAGTTAAGTGTTAATAATGCCATTTAAATTATATATTTACATACTGCTTTGAACTTGGTAAAGTTTCTTCCTGCATGTTTAGGGTGTTTCTTTTTGATCCACTTATGAAATGGTCACTTAAGTTGTAATGTGCATCCATCAAGCACACAAGAAGAACCAGTTGTTTATAGCTTAGTCAATTTGTATTAGAACTGGACTAGTTTGAATGTCAAATGATATGCACCATTCCAATGGAAATCTGCTTGAATAGACTGTTATTGTTTTATTCTCCTTTCTTTGTTTGAATGGAGAGCACATATGTGCTGTTTCTATGTTGATCACATACACGTGGTGTAGCAGTTGTAGATAGAACTAGCACTCACAGTTCTGCTGTCTCACCACTGCAACCTTTGTTACATCCAGAAACACCTTTTCAATTGCTTGGCATAATCCAACGTCAGTATTATCAAATTCACTGTCCAAGATGCCTGTTTCATTTTCAAGTTTTAAGTCATTAGGTGACCAGGAGTCATCTGTGAACCCATGATCTTCCTGTTCAGAGGTTTCCTGCTGTTGTTTGGAAGACAGTTGATGTAAGAGAGATCCTGGAGTACCTGGCATGAAAGAATTAAACCTGCTTATTATTTATTTTATCTCATTATTTTGAGAGGCAAAAATGAATGTACAAATTAGCTGATCACCCAACGAACTAATAACAACAATGCATGGATCATAGTTCCCTTTACCACCCTGCAATGTGACAACCTTGCAAGGTGTGATGCACCAATGGCACATACCTAAAGTGAAGCCAGCAGATGCAGATGCATGGGATACAGCCACACGACCAAGCTCCAGCAGGAACCCTGTAGCGTCGTCACACAATGGCGGGAATGCACGACAGAATCTGACCAGGGTTGGGAGGATAGGGCTGAAAAATGGTGCACGCTTACTTGCAGGAAGTGTTGCCAAAAGAGAACTGAGCCGGCTAAGAATGTATCTGGCTACACCCATAGCTTTGGGGAGAGGGAACTGTAGACACAGATATGAAGCAAGCTGTATTGCAAACAACTGCAACAAAATAGTAAATAAAGAGTTAATAAAACAATTACTGTTTAATTTTTAACCCTACTCAAAACATCAATTCTTGTTACTGGTGGCCATACCTGTTTTTCCATGTGTGGTTGATTGACAAGCTCGGGAATAAAATCTAAACAGATGTGCATGGAGGGAATGCCAGCCACTGTAACTGGGAGAATTTCTACAGGGTAACCCTGCAGGGAAAACAATGTACATGTCAGTTTATGCTGTAGCCTGTCAGCAGGCTCTCATCATCAATGTCAGCGAAAGAAGCAAGAGTCGGGCCCTTCACCACCTCGTTTCGCTCGCTGACTCATCTTTTGCGACTTTGCTCATCAACTTTGCTCCTGCCCCAACACATGAGAGCCTGCTTGTAAGCTATTTACGTTGATTCTAGCTTGGAGTGCAATCATTACCAAGCAAGCCAGCAACTTTAACTTGGAAGAGTGACACATTTCAGTGAAAGAAACCTTTGTGTCCCTCAAAATGAAACAACCTTTGGTGCATTACCACTGACAGTGATGTGGATCTCATATAGTGTACGTCAACATCTGTACATCATCAATGTAGAATAACAACCTTTACCTGTAGAAAATGTTAAATTCCTGGCTAGGTTTTTTGTGCTTTATTTTGTAGTTGCTTTTTAAAGTAACAAAAAAGCACTGAAAATCATTTTAATTTACATACCTGAAAGTGCACAAGCTTTGCAATGTCTGGAACAGCAATAAACATTTGATGTAGCTGTGAACACACACAGCATTGAATTTCACGTAACACACCAGATCCACTGCACCCTGGCTGATCCTGCAGTGGAGAGAAGTCCGACATCAGCTGTGCCATCGATACAAATATGATACATTGTTCAGATGACAAATGAAAACATGGAAATCATCAAATTATTCTGGGAAATACATGTATAGGGAAAACTATTAAACATTTCTACCTTGAAAGAGTAATCTGAAGCTTAAGTATTGCCAAAAAGATCTGACCAGATTAACTGAAAAGCACTAAAATGAAGATTGATACTTCTTTGAAAGGTGGATTGGACTACCCACTCACTCTTCAAAGGACCGTTTCAGTCTGATGGAGGGAATTTTTTATGATTTTGACTAACACCGGATTGTATTGTAATTGCTCAATATTTACAGCCAGTTATTATTAGTAGACATTAATCTGAGAGCCACTCTATAGCAGAGGGAAAAAGTTTATTTCAACAGACCTGATCCTGAGGTGTTTTCACACAAACTTCTAACAGGATCTGAATAGCGGCACTCTCCTGTGCCGTAACAAGAGCTGCCTTCAGTTCCTCTCGCTCCTGTTCAACAGCCACCCCTTCTGTTCTTGATGCTGGGTGGGCTTGGAGGTATTGACTCAAAAGGGCCCTTGAACCTGCCAAGTATCCCATGAGCACTCTCACAAGAAGATCAAATAAAGGTGGACATCTGAAACAAAAGAATGTGAAACACTAATAAATTTATACCACAAGCAGGGGATGATACAGCTTACTAAATGCAGTTAAATGCAATTTAATGGAGTTAACTACAAAGAGCACCTCCATTCCTGTAGTTGTCAGCGGTGTCTTGATATGTGCACGCACCAGGATTCCATGTCCTACTAGACCGAGACGGGTTGGCAGCCTTCACATCCATAGCATTTAAAGTGAGCATTGTTTTGCATGGGAGCATGTCTTCAAGCATTCCCCCTCCCTTCCCTCCCTCTTTCCACTGTTAATTCACTGTGGCAGGTGCCTGTCTCCCCTTCTGCCTGGGGGCTTATGGCTCAGTTTGCAGGATGTGCCAGCCATGGCAGCAGTCTTCATCTAGGATCAGGCTGCCAAGAGTGCAAGCTCCTGGATGTCACAGGCACCCAACCTCCATTTAGCGATGCAGTTGTTAATCTGCATTGTAATTGTTTTACCTTCTGTCAGTTTTTTTTTCTATATAAAAAATGTACCTGAAAACCATTCTGTCACATCTCAGCACAGTCAGGGGATCCTTCATGATGTCTTCATCTGTGTATAGCTGAGGTCTAATGTGTGGTACGGGAGTTTCTGCCGGACATAGTGTGTTCACAGTGGCCAACCACAATCTGATAAACAAGCCCAAGCAACTTTAATTCTAATCTTTTTAGCATTAAAAAGCAATGCAAGGCTCAATATGTTTACTTTCGGGTCTGGGAATCATGCTTCACTGAAAAAATTACACATATCTTACTTGCGAGGTACAACTGTGTTAATTTTTGTCCACAGTTCACAGCAAAGCGTCTGTACCCGTCGGGGTACCCCAGGCTCCAACAATCTGCTCAGGGCCTGGACCAACACATCCATATAAGCAATCAGGGCACTTGGCTCTAGTTGTAACAGTCTTCTAAGTAGCAGCAGTGCTGGGGACGGATTGTCTGGCAGTAAATGCAGTGCTGTTGGATAACATTCAAAAAGTCGAAACTGATGTTCACTCACACTGGCAAGGATGGTTTGACAAAGATGGCTATTTACAACAGCTTGCTTGCTTGTGACTTTGAAATCATTTTCTAATTCTCCATGTTTCCTCCCTCTACAAAACTGCTATATAATCAACTTCCCAATTTGAAGCCAATCTGGAATCTGGAGGTTTGTCAGTTGTATTGCTAGTTTTTTAAAAAAATGCAATCATTCTATTTAAAGCATGTGATATGATCACATAGCTCAAGTCTTTCTTTGACAAGTAGTTAAAAGTTGCGCTTCTAAATGGATTAAAGATGTGATTGTTCTTGGGGCATCTTCCCCAATATGTTAGGTATACCTTGCTGTAAGTGAGCAGGTGAACACAACACACTCGGCAATGGAGATGATGATGACAGGCTTGGCGCAGTGAACACTTCCTCTTGTTTCAGCCATTCATCCACCAGACACAGGTGTGGCAAATGGGTGTTGATCAGCTGTAGTAAGGGAGCATAAAGGCCTTTGAATTCTTGACGTCGACTTCTGGCCTGCTCCAACAGATGTTTAATAGGAATTTGTGACAATAACATGGGTGATAACCACTGAGGCTGAATGTTGTTAGAGACTGAAATCATTAATTAAAAGGAGCTGAATCAATTTATTATCATAATTATAATACTAAAGAACCATGTTCTTGCTACTTTTGATTGCTTTTGTTGTGTTGCTTTGAGCTCTAGGATTGATTGGGGGTTATATGAACTATAGCCTCCATCTGGTGCGAAAATATGCTCGGATATTTATCCGCGGACATTATCCATTCCGAGAAGTGAACAGTTTTCTGAGAGCGTAACTCGAGGAAAACTGTGAGCTTTGAGGAACAGATAATGTCCAAGGACAAATATCCGAGCATGTTTTCAAAGTCAAATGGAGGTTATTGTGTTTATTATCCTTCAAATATTTTTCGCAACATGTGCAGTTTTAAAAATTGGGCAGTTTTAGCTGGGGAATATTTGGTCATGTGATACGTTTAGACCAATTGCATGCAATTGAAAATGTTTTATGGATTACAAAATGATTCATCTATAAGTCAGAGCACTTCAAGACTTTTAAAATAGATGGTAAGATAGCAAATGCAATTTCCTGTGCTTCACATGGTAGATTGCACGTTGTTGGTATTCAGTATATCATGTAAGGAGAAGTCAAACACTGATCACTCATGGAAAAAAAAAAATCAGATTTAAAGATATCAAAAAGCTTTTAATAATCCACCCACTGGTCTCTAAGTGCCTGGTATTGTTTTAAGTACCCTACCTAAAGACTTCATATTGGACAGAAGACAGTCTTGATATGTGAGAACATAGTACAACATCAAAATTTGGGATGTGAGGCGAGATGACATTTCAGTTGCCACATATACTGAACTCCTTCTCATGGGTCCCAGAGGAAGACCATGGATCCGGAAAGCTGTTCCTTCCTCCTATTGGTTTGACAGAACAGAAAAGAATAAGTGTTAAGAGTTGTCATAGCCAAAACTTACAATCATTGCCATCAACTGGCAGAAGCAACCATTGAAGGGACAAACTCAGTCTAGAACAATGTTGAATTATTTTGACAGTAACATTTTCATCATGGTAATACAAAATAAGAGAATGCAAAGTTGTGTTGTCGCCTTTTTTACTGAGTCACCTTCTGTACCATAGACAGCCAGAGCACCTGACTTTTAAGGTAATGTTTTTTTTAAAATCAACAAATTTTCACTGTGTAAGCAGACAACAAAAATATGTTAAATCACACACAAGCTAGGTACTCACTGTGCACCATATTTAAAACTGCTCAAACCCTCAACTTACCTGCTGATCTGCTGCAAATACTGACATAACCTCGGAATCAGTGAATCCACAAAGTGAAAAAGCAGCTTCTTTGTTCTTGGCTGTTTTGGAGTTTGATACAGGATTGATCACTGAGTGTACAAAAGCTTCAAGAAGAGGCACTACCAAGGGGTGAAGTGGAGTTACACAACAACAGATCTGCTTATAAACCCAGTCCTGAAATTACAAACAAAATAAAATATCATATCATATATTTGGAGGGTCGGTTTACATGCATGTTTCTCTGTACTTGTGGAAGAGATGTTTGTTAACCAATTAAAGCTGATCCACAATAACAGAAAGCTTTTATTTGTGTTGTTTCAATAAATTTTTCCTTTAAAAAACTAATTTTAAGTTACAGCACAGCATTGTCCCTTGGGAAAAAAACAAAAATTTGTTTAATTATTAATAAGCACTTCTAAAACCTGCATTTGATATGCATAAAAAAAACCCAAGATACATGATACATAGCAAGACACATGTGACAACTTGTAATGGACAGGCAAACAGCAATGTTCATTAGTTATTTCACACTACAGAAACCATTGACAGCAAGTGATAACTCTGATAATAAAACAGTTTTCTCTTTAAAACTAATTAATGTTCTAACCTTGACCGGTACAGCATGTTTGGTGAATGCTCTTGACCGGAGCAGCTGATGAACACAGTGAATAGGAAGAAATCCTGTGTCATCAGAACTCAGCTGTGGTGTTACAGGAACTGTTACTGCATGAGCTGTCACGACCTGAAATAAGAAACTGTTAGTCAGTATTAACAACATCTGTGGTTCGTACACTGTCTTGCTTTACTTGTTTATTTGTACTGTTCTTGTGTGGACTATTCCTATATATGCAGCTTCAGCTGTGTGCCTGAGTGTTGAGAATACCCTAGTGTTGGAACCAGAGAATTGAACTCATGTCAGAAACTGAGGCTAGCCATCATTGTTTTTAGTATAAATCTACTAACGTTCTATCACAAATGCCGTTCTCTGATTGGCCACGCTACTCACTAACTATTCTGTGATAGTTAGTGAGTTGCGTAGCAGTGTGCCTTTGTTAACACAATGACGGATGCATCTTGGCGTTTTCAAAGTGTCTGCGAAGAGGATTTAGATAAAGTTTTGAATGACCAATAGATTTATACTCGATTTCTATGCATGATAGTTGACTCTGGCTGCGCCCTCCTCAACTATCATGCAATAGAAATCTCGAGCTCGTAATCTAATTGTTTGGTAGAAAGGCCATGATCAGAAAAAACTATATTTGAAATGCCAAACCTTTTCAGGAAATATCTCCTGAGTAAAGAGTGTTTTCATTCTGGTCAATGAACCCAGCCTGATGTTCATGCCAAGCACAGAACACACAAGGTCAGCAATGGCCTCCACTTGACTGGCATGAAAATGTATAGCTATCAGAAGAAGGATCTCTCCAAATGATGCATGTACACCGCTTGCTGCTTCATAGTGAGCTTCTTCCTTTGAGAGCCACTTGATCCACTGGGTTGCCATTACCTCATGCTCTGGTGAACTGTTGAAGCAATAAGTCAAAAGAAAAACTTAACCTTTTTGAACATTTTTTTAAATTTTGTTTTATTAGTTACTAAGTAGTTGATTGTTCAATAAATCATTGTACACAATTTATTGCTATATTTTCTTCGCTTTCTTATTGTTGCATTTGTATTTTACAAGTTTTGAACTAAGGCTTGACACTTTGTAAAACACCTTTAGTTAGATCTCTAGATTAGGGCTTGTTTACCTGGTTTTTTTTTTTGGGGGGGGGGGGGGGGGGAACCCAGGTAGGTGAAGTAAGCCACCAAGGTGGGGTAACCTGCCTCTTCACATAATCTCTCATTTTTACTTAATTGTGTTTACATGATTGTTGGAGTAACTGGTCTAGGCTGGTCACCTGGTCTGCCTGTCAACTGGGATCACATTTTGCCATGTAAACATCTCAAGGTGGCGCAGCCTGCCCAGCCAGGGTCATAATTCATCTGTACAGTTCATTAGTGAGTTAGTCTTCCATTCCCTTTCTGGTAAAATTCCACAGTACAAGTTGAGCCACACAAGTCTGTTTACATGCTTAGCAACCATGCAGCAGCATCTAGAAACTTCACTCCGGTGTGCCTGGGTTGTAAGGTTACATGTAAATGTGGGCTATTTTCAACCATGGCCTGGCCAGTCATCCCACCTACCTGGCTTCCCCCACTTCCATGCAAACAGGCCCTAGGGTGCTATTTGAATATGTTATCATTAAAATAGGATTCATGTTGGCTCTTCTCTAAGGTATATGTCCAGGACTCACTACCTCAGTTACTTTTCTTTGCATATTTCTAGCATTTTAGATTTTTAAATGTTATTTGTTGACTAGAAAAAAATTACCACTACTGCAAAGCCCTCTCCCCCTACAAACACACTGACTTCACACCCACAAAACAATCAGAACATTTTAAGTTTCACTGCCATGTTCAATTTATTTATTCTCCTTACTGACTGCCATGTTTTGCCATGCTCACAAGGCAGAACATCTAAACCACAGGAGATTTTATGCACATGTTGACCTCAATTGATGTAACTGCAGTTCTGTAACTCATCAACTCACCTCATTATGTTAGAGCAGACCAATAGCGTACATAGACCAACCACGACAAACCTCACTCCTGCGGCAGTAGGTGGGGGATGACATGTCACCAGTCGGAGCAATGCCTCAGCCTCCTGTTGATTGAGCTTCATTCCTGCCAGTCTTTTGAGAGCACAATACAGGCGAAGTAAAGCAGTTCCCTGGATCACATCCTCATCTCGAATCTCTGCTGTTTCAATTATTTCTATATTTATCTGAGGAGTTGATGAACTTTCTCCTGTGAGTTCATAATCTGTGCTTACCTCCATGGCTGTGAAAATAAAAAAGAAATCAGTTATATTGTTTGTCAACCACATTAAAAAATTGCTTATATACACTTGCATCACCTAAAATCTTAGTTGCTACCATATCCCCTAAATTGCATAGCTCTGATTGGCTGAGGTAAAAAGAGGTGTGTCATGTTGACATTTGTTTTTCTAGTTTCGAAAAAAAAAAATTGTTCACTCACAACAAGATCACAAAATGAAAAATTTGGCTGCCAAAAATTACCTTGAAGTATCTCTAAAGTTTCTTCATCTTGATGACTGACATCATGTGCAGGGACTGTTTCCTGGACAGTAACTTCAACACCTGATTTGCCATTCTTCGACTTTATTCCTTTTTCTACACCACTAGGAACTAATGATGACATCTCCTTCAGCAGCTGACCTCTCAGGGAAGACAGGATTGATGTGTTGGACTGGTGTTAAAAGTGGATTGATTAATGAAGTTATCTGAAAATGATGTCATCAAAAATGAAAAAACCAAGCCAAATATTTTCATACCTTTTGCCCTATTCTGACAAATGACGAAAACCAGTTTCTGGCTTTTGTATCTCCTCCCAGGAGAAGACCACTGAGAAATGCCACTAGATCACTCGAACTCATAGAGCCTTCAAGAGAGAAAATACTTATTGTTAGTTGTAAACTGTAAGTTGAATTTGCTAAGTTCCATATAACATAACATTTACAGCTGTTTTGCTGTAACATTACGTCCCTGACTTTGCTTGATGCTGGAGTTTTAAGTTAAAAAAAATGGAATGTTTTCTATGCACTTGTTCTCCAGTTTCCTTGACCTTGCTAAAATAATGCACACAAAATATTTGTTAATAGCACTTACAATGTCTACCCTGGCTTGCTAACTAATTGTCATATTCATGCTCAGAATAAATGTGTACATGTACACAGTATTAACAAATGTACTGAGCAACCTCTTACCACTGTTGTCAACACCAAAGTCAAGAATAAGTGCCACAGCAAGACCAGGCATACGACACAATCTGAGTGCCTCAGAGTGTACAACAGGGGCAGAGCTGGGATTCATTGCACAGAGTTGTCGCAACGCTTGAGTTCGCACCATCCCACCGAGACCTCCCTCATCCTGGATTTCACCACGCTCCAACAATGAAGTACAAACTATAGACACATGTAGGCACAGTTACAGTCAAGGCTTATCATTCAATTCTTAAAATATACTCGTGACTGTAGTATTCCACGTAATTTTTGTAAGTTTTGATTTCTGTACTTTTTGCACCAAATATATCTGGTAATATTTTCTCAACACAAAAATGACATGGTCTACAAAAATATATTTTAAGGTCTTCCTAGAGAAAATTACATTACGTGAAAGTACTATCCTTATGGAACTTTTGGCCAGACATCAGTAAATTTATTCAATCTCAACACACCTCCATTTGTCCACATTTACGCAAGTTCTTCCCTTGGTACCTTGAAGTGACCATACTAAAAGTATTCTTCTCCAGCTAGATGGGATGCTACCCAGGGTGGGTACTCCCAGAAAAGTTAGGTGGGGGTGTGTGGCCCACTTCCCAAAACCCTTACCCTATTTATGACCAAAATTTGTGATTTACGCCACCCTTTTTATGACCTTGCCAAAAATTTGATACCCTGTTTATGATGGTTGCAACTGGCACAGTTGCCCTAAACATAAGTTATGAAGGGCTTTTCTTGATAGTCATATTGATAATGACGAAAAAGTAGCTTCTTCTAAGAAACATACCCAAGACTGGAGTGCTAAAACCATACCCTACTTAAGACCAAAATGGCCAAACTCAATACCCTATTTATGACCAAAACGGCTGAAAAACCCTACCGTTTGGGCCCCACATACCTATATAGCCAATATAAGGAAGTACCCTCCTGGGGGATACTAGTCCATCAGGGTTACCACCAGTGTTTAATTCAATGGTACCCATTTCTACACCTGCGTGGAGAGGGGCACTGTGAGAATTAAGTGTCCAAAAATACTAGCCCAAGGACGTAACAAAACGAACTCAGGCATGGCTCCAACCTGGACCACTGCAGGGGCGTAGCTAGGGGAGTCCTGGGGTGCCTATGACCCCCCTTTTGTAAGCCTTTTTTAAGCAAACAACCTACAACAGGTGGCAAAAATGACATGACAATCTGGTAAGTACCCTCACTTTGACACAGTGTGACCACCCCCCCCCCCCCCCCTTGAAAAATCCTGGCTACTCCCATGCTCTGGGTCTGGAGTTCAGAGTACTTACAATTACACAATTCCCACGATACACTGCACAAGTACCTCTATCAACAGTCAAACACCTCACTAATCTCTCCAGGATATCTACTAGCAGGACTACATTTCAACTTAAGTTAAACATGATATATATAGCCCTCACCTTGTTCAAAGCTATCAGGTGCATTGGCCACCAGTTGGCAAAGTAGCCATGGGCCATGTTTGACTCGAAGCAAGGCTTCAGCAAGCTGGTTCAGTGCAAGAAGTGATGGCAGCTCTGCCTGGGCGATACAGATCACGTCTGAAACCTCTTCTAGGTAAACTTCACTCTCAAACAGTTCACATTTCTCAGGAATGAACTCTTCTCTAACATCAACCTGAGAATTAAACATGAACAGATGTAAGACTGGAGCAGTTTCCTGAAAGTAGCGTTCTTCATTGTTGCATAGCAATTCCCAAACGGCTCACAGAGGCATGCCATTAATCACACATCACAGTAGCGCATTCATTGCCCCTACGACTCACCTGGCTCATAATACGAAGGAGCTCACTCAGAACCAGCCTAAGGCGCCTTGAGGGCTCACTGCGCTCAAACTCCAAAGCAAGACCATTTTGCAAGGATTCAACAAGAACACTAGAGGTTGCACTACCGCCAACCTTTCTCCTCAATTGCTGTTCTTTCAACGCGTCTTGCTCGAGGAGGCTAAAATCCACGGACAAAAGAGCAACAATTGAATTTACAACTTCTAAACCAGACAAGAGTTTCTGTACTTCCTTACGTGCTTCTGTCCATTTTGCACTTTCGTCTACTGGCGAACAAAGCGCCATTCGAACCAGACATGGCAGTAACGGCCTCAAATCTTCCTCCCTCAGACTAGACAGTTCACTGACGCTTACGGAACGAATTGCTTGGAAGGCTCGTGCTGAGGGTATTTCTAGTAACACCATTCCCGCAACCTGAATAAAGTGAAGTTACTGCGATAAAACTGTGAAAGGTCAGATTATCAACTTCTTTACACATGCACCTTCATCCGCCATCTTCTTTTATTGGACCCAGACCTCTTTTCAAGTAAGAGACATTTGGTTCCAGTACTTGGAGGAATTTTGTTTGGAGCACCTTCCATATAACTCCATACATTAATAGGCCCTTTGCAGCTAAGCCATCACGTGACCTATTTTTCATAAAATTATGGGCTATAACTTAAAGAATGCCGGAAATGGAAAGAGCGCATCGAAAATATCAAAATGGCCAAGTTTGAGGCGCCCATCATTAAAGAAGGAGATTTTATGACGCTCCAAATTTTTAAAAGAATAAGATTTGTACGGAAAAAGTTGTTGGAGAGCAAGGCTTTGCTCTCCAGCAACATTTTCCATACAAATCCTCTAAATTTTCCGAAAATTCAAACTGTCGTATAAACTTACTCTTTAATTCCATGGGCCTCAAACTTGACCATTTTGGTATTTTCGATGCGCTGTTTCCATTTTTGGCATTCTTTAAGTTAAAGGCCATAATATAAAAATGTTATAGGAAAAATTTGGTCACGTGACCCCAGCTGCAAAGGGCCTATTATGCATACAACTTGTTAACTAAACAGTAGCGGAAACAATGAAGCTCCTTTGAGACTTATCCGCTTTCAATAACTATAGAATTCAGGTGTTAGGTAAGAACTATACCCCAGTAGGTCTAGTGCAACACACTTCCTGCTCAAGAGATAGACCAAGCGAGTGTTGAGGTGTTTAGAGCCAGTTTCTTCTCCTTTGTATCCCAATAGTGATTCAGTTACATTTACTTCCTATTTTTCCCTTTTCATCCATTTCCAGATAACAAATGTAGATGTAGCCATCCATGATGTAGCTTAGGAAGTTGCCAGCCATAATTATTAAAAGCATGACAAATCGGCCGCGACACACCACCTCCCTTGCATGCAGGATTATTTACAACAAAGACAATAGCAGCTAGTTAACCATTCCAGCTTTATTTTATTCTTTGTCAGTATTGAAGTATTTCATATTTCACAATTTTTGTATCACATATTATGGTATACAGAGTAATGGACATTGTTTTCACTACAGTAACACTTTCACACTTTCACCCCCAGCAATGATCAACTAAGTTCTCGTGAAAAAGATTTTTGTTGTTGATTGCACTTAAGGTACAGTGATAACCAAGTATCTTTTGTCTCACGATGTCGTCACTTGGAATACGAATCGCACTTAAGATGAAAATCGGGTTGTGCTTAACATACCAAGTCACTGCAGCATGAGACAAACGATTACACAGTCTAGCTAAGCTCTCCACAATATCACCAAAAAAACTGTACAGCTAACAAGAATGATCAAAACGATCACACAAAAATATTCTGGCACCTGTTAATAAATTCTCCTCACTAATATCACTCAAACTGTATGGATACTAGAAATGAGAATTTGCATGCTGACATTATGGCTTGTGGCGCACTTGAGACACATCTGGTACATGAATAAAACAAGTTTGAGGTCAAAAAATATATTCGAGCAAACAGAATATGAGTGACGGTATAAGTACTGTAAAAATCTGCACAAATTAGTATTTTCTGGTGTATTTCAAATTAGTGCATAGAATGTAAAGGAAGGATAAAACTGTTCAAAAAATGGAAATTGATGCCAATGACAGGGCAATATTTCTTGATGATGGCAAATGTGGCACAACCTGCTAAGAAAACTGTTTTTCTTAAGAAAACAGGAGCATAGTTACAAACAGGATAAAAATAGAACAGATATGAGGCTTACCTCTAACGATGAGGAAACTGAAAACTGGTTAAGGATGACAGGTTTCAGAATTTTTAGTAAGAATGATAGATTGAAACAAATGATATTAGCGAGAATTTTGATAAATCGCTTTTAATTCCTGTGACAAGATATGTTTGGAAGTTTCTTCGACAGGACAACCAAGACTACAACATAATGAGAAATTACACCATTTAAGACATTAGCTTTAACAGAATATTGAGATAAACGTAAAACTTTAGATCACAAACATAAACAACAATATTAAATTACCCATTGATAATTTTGTACCTCGTTACATATTCAGGGTTCAAATGTTCAAGAATTAATTAATCCCCATAAATTAACCAAACATATAATTTATGCACAATATTTATTTTCAAAGTGGACATTATTTTTAATTTGTTTCCAATGACTGGAGGAAGGAAGGCAACATTGTCTCATTATCATTCGAGCCAGGGTAAATTACAGCTTACAGCGGAACAAAATCTTTTACGAATTAATTAAGTACAGAAAATTTCCCTTTTTTTCTCAGAGAATGGTAAATGCTTGTAATGGATGTGTGTAGATTGTTTCACCAAGTTCACAGATTGCGGAAAATGGATAAAACAAGACAACCAAGGACAACAAGGAAACAACAAAATCAATAAGGACTAGGGAGAGGGGACTTGGGAGCAGGGAGTCAGGGGACTAGGCAAGGGGACTGTGTTGTTCGTTCTCAGTCTCCCTGTTTTCCCGGTCTCCTCTGCGTCTATCATACCCATTAACCACAGTCAGTGAAGCCAAAGTGGGCTGTATTGATTTCTTTAAACTCCAAAACCCCCTTCTGTTATGAAATCTTGACAAACAGAAAATATGTGACTAATTACAATTTGTTACAAGTGATTTGACATTAAGATAGATTTAGAATGGATTCACAATTCTGTTTCTTCTCACTGTCTCTGTACTGGTACTGCGGTTAGTTGCTATCACTCGGTAAGATCTGTTGGAGGAACATATGTGAAGCCTACAAATGCATCATCTGGATCATCGACACTGGCACTCAAGAAAGCTGAGTCAGCAGATTTACCAACAGATCCTGTAAAAAAAGTAAATGTACCATCGAGTTCATTTCAGTAAAATCCTTTTGATATAACATTCCTTGTGTTGTGTGCATAAACAAAATATTAATAACTTCATAGTCACTGCTTTGAAATTTAGCTGTGATTTACGCATGCACGGCAGACCCCATTTTTTTTTTAAGTCTTCTTGTTTTCCCCATCACATGCACATACAACCATGTACAACCTGTAGACTAACTGAAGGAATTACCTTACATCTAATATCACTGAGTCAAACGTCTACTGACAGACCTTCATAAAAAAAGGAAACAGCTTTGGACAGAAATACTTCATTGATTCATTTGAGAAATACAAACCTGGAACAGGTTCACGGACAAACTCGGGATCAAAATGTTTTAGATCCAACTGGCCACTCTGTTGAAAAACAAATAGCACTGGTAAAATCACCATAGCAACAAACACTGTTTTGATACACTTCAACACTTTCAGTTGATTTGCGTTGTATAATTAACAATCTTTGAATTGATTAACTAATTTGTAATCAATTAATAATGGTAATTGAACTGAGTGGAGTGCAATTTGGTCTGAAATCATACGCGTGATTTCAAAATCGAACGAGCACGCAGCGCGAGTTCGATTTGAAATCACAAGTATGATTTCAGATCAAAATTGCACGACATGAAGTTCAATTGCCACTTTATTAGATCCATTTTGAAATCGCACAATTTTATCGCCTTAATTTTTAGACTTTTGGTGTATTGTTCCAGTAGCGGGTTTGTTAAAAAAAAAAGCGGAACCGGAAACGCCTTTACGTCTCATTTAGTATGCAAAACGATGTCATGTGACGAAAACTCATCCGAGCATGACAAAGAAACAAGCGGTTTTGAAGTCAGAACGAAAATAGTCTGCTTCAGGTATAAAAGTTCAATTCTCATCGGTTGAATCAATGATGGAAGGTCTTTCTTTCTTCTGTGGTTGAGGCTGAGACTTTTCATTGTCTTTGGAGAAGGAATTTGATGGTGCATCCTGCGTAATTCTGCGATGGATTTCTTTTGAGTTGTGAAACTCCCTCGAGTGCACGATGCCCAGTGGATGGTACGTTTTTTTCCTTTCATACCGTTTAATGGCATGATTTTAAGGGAGTCCAGCTCATTATCATCTCCGTTTCTTTTTGTGACCTCGGCGAAGGACTCAATACTCAGGACCTTGTCAAGTTCTTGCGGCGCCATTTGTTTCAAGATATTTCCAAGATGGTGGGACTAACACCAGCTTCGTAAGACGTTCATTCATTCACTGTTTTGTGGAGCAGGGCGTATTTTGACTATGTTTATTCACAGCGACAGAGTTGAGCTCTTTTGTTGCTTCGTTTGAAACTACCAGAAACCTGGAAACATCTACCTTCTTGAGATGGCCCTGAATTTGTTGTTGTGTGGTTTTCGTTTGTTTATGTTTTACTGGACTCGGTATCATACGGATTTTGAGCAGATGTTGAAGAAAAATCGCCAAAATATTCGTCAAAATGGACACTGAAAGTTGGAAACTTCCATTAAAGTTGGTGTTCAGCCTGAAGGAGCTGATAATCGTCATTTAGAAACTGTAATTAATTACATTCGTCAAGTTTTTTGGAAAAAAAAACACAATAACAACAGAGTTTTGGCAATACTAGTTGCTAAATTCTCCACACAATGGCTTTTTGCCTTTCATTTTCCTGAAATTTTATTGTTTACTTTAAACTAATATTGAAATCTGATTTGTTGTTTTGTTTTACTGTCCCATTCTCAATGGCTGAGAAAAAGATGTGATTTAGAGCAAAAAATAGTGCGATTCGTGAATAAATCGCACCACTGAGAGCCAATCAGATTGCAAGGATAGCCAGTGATTTCAAAATGGATTTAATAAATTATTTAATTGCCTTTGTATTCTTAGGGAAAGTGTTACATTGGTTCTTCCAAGCGAGAAAAAAAGGAATTTTCTGCAAAATTCCAAAGGAATCTATTGTTAGTCAGTCAATTTTTATTTTTACTTAGTTTTTTTTCCTGTGTTTCACACATGGACATGATATAATGGTAGCTAAATGGCAAATAAATGATGATAAATATGATGATGATGATGACAATGACGATGACGATGACGATGATAATAGGCTTAAACTCAAATACGTAAAATTCAGTCAGGAAAGTGATGCTTCCAATACTACAGGCTGCAAAACTATTATTATCAATTACACTCACCACATTAGGGTTGTATGGTGGGTCAATCTTCTTGTCATACAAAAGCTGCCAGTCAATTGTCGAGAAGAATGGATGACCCTTGATTTCCTCCTGTTGAGAAGCACAATCATTTTAAAGTCAATTTTTACTTCAGTTGGTTACTTGAGAAAGATGCAGACTTCCGGCTACTGATCCAGCTATGAACATGAGCAAAGTTCAGAACTATGATGAAATTACATTACTCTGCAATATTATTATTAAAGCTTGACTAATACGACAGCCGCCAGTTTTTTTTAGTATGACTAGAAATACATCAGCTGTCCTTCATGTTGGTTAACGAAAAAGTACAAGAGAGTACTCTGTATTTGACTATTTGATAATAAGCTTGACCAAAAAACCCATACCAAACACATGCAAAAATAATATAAAATAAAATAAGGACTATTAATAGTTAGTTTACTTACAAAATCATTTTCCCCCTGTCCAAATCTCTTGGTGCGGTCCTTCTGAAGAAGCTATGAGCCAAAAAAAAAAATATATGAACTGATTTAAAACAAGTAAGTTATACTTACTTACACTGTGGTATACACAGAAAGCACCAGCACAACTAATGGCAAAATGTACATGCAGGCATATCAGAGACTGCAGGTCAAAGTGGACAACATTTAGTTACAGTTAGTTAATCAGTTGCCCTAGCTACTGATATCAGTTATGTGATCACCTCATCCACAAGGTGTAAATAAGTTCATATACAGTTGGGCTCTTTTCACTAAAACACAACAGATCAAAATTTTTTGTAACCTTAACCCAAGCCCAAACATCACCAAAATCATGTTAAACTCCAGATGACTCATTTCCCCTGGGAAACTGTACCTACAGGACTATTGTAACCAGTTCTGCAGCTTCTGCTGCAGAAATCCTGATGAGGTGTATTCTTAACTGTGCCTACATATATACTATACTAACCCCTTCCAAGATATGCCTTGCACTGTGGGAAATATTCGTTCTCAGACGTAGAGGTTTATTCAAAATGTTGTCATACATTTCAGCTGTGTTGCGACTGTAAAAAGGGGGCTGTGATAAAAACAAGCAGTACAAACTGTTAATCATTTACACACCACATGAACAGATTTCAGTGCATTTTTGACAAAACAATCCTACAAAGTAGCAATAACCATTTTATGTTTCTTACCAGACCATACATCATTTCATATAAGACTGCACCAAGACACCACCAGTCTACAGTTTTGTCGTATTCTTGTTTTCTAAGGACCTCTGGTGCTAAGTACTGCAAACCAGAAAAAATTGAAAAATGCAACCTTAAATTGCAAGGATGACTAATGGAAGGGAAATTGGACACAAATGTTGATTTACAATCATCAGGGCCTTATTTTCTATTTTTCTGAGCAAACATGGCAAGAGGTTAATAACAGCTACAGGAAAACCTATATCAAGCAGATACCATCTATTAAGTGGATGCCAGATTGGGTCCCTTAATTTTCTTTCCACATTTACTGTTAAGCAAACCTGCTTCCAGAGGACTGACCTCTATTACATAGGCATGGACACCAATATTAAGCCATCTCAGACTCCCTTAACATTCTTCAGCAATGCTGGTTTAGAACTAAGTAGAATATGCTAGATTGATGCATTGACTGACTGGACATTGTGCTATGAGCAGTCTCTTATGTTACTGGCCTTAAGGGGTTCAGTCACAGTATTTTGAGTTATTTTGGCCACATACAAAATTACCTTTAAATAGTAGGAAACCTGAAAATAACCGTTTAATAAGATAGAAAAACACCAAAGAGATAATGATAAACCACAAAGGAACAAGGATGGCTAAGGATTGAGAAGATTACAAATGATGAATTTGAAAAATTGAGGCTAAACTTTTCAATATGCGCAAAAAACCAAAACATAGCTACTTTAGGACTTTATAAGCTCTATACTTTTAAAGACTTGTTTCAGTCACAAAATACTGATTGCAAATTATCAATACCCTGCAACCAGGTGCTACTTTTTTGCTTTGTTTTAACCGGTGAAGAAATAAGAAGACAGCGTAGAGGGAAAGATCGCAGGTTGACAATTCCTTGCTGGGAAAGAGCTAACAGCACACCTTGATGAAACCTGAATTGATGCATGCCCTGCCTACCTCAGGAGTTCCACAGAATGTTGATGTTGTTCCATCAGGTTCTATTCCTTCCTTGCAAAGTCCGAAGTCTGTTAAAACTATATGGCCCTACAAAGAGAACAATAAACACTACATGATTGACGCATGATTCTTGGAACCTAATGTGGAAATACAGGACACAAATGATTGTCTAAGATAATTTTTGCTATGGTTAATTCATCAGACAGTACTACTTATCAGAGTAATCTTGTCATGAAACCATCGTTAGTACGCAATATAGTCTTGAGATAAATCCGATTGTTCTGATTGGTTCTTTCTTGGTCAAGATCTTGTGATATGGAACATTTCCACGGCGTCAACAAAACCTGGATCGGACCAGACCGGATCACGGATTGGATCACGGACCGGATCACGGATCGGATCACGGATCGGATCACGGATCGGATCATGGATCGGATCACGGATCAGATCACGGATCGGATCACGGACTGGATCAAGGAAAAAAATTCAAAATTTTGTTGAGCAAATTGCACCAGAGTGACTACCGTGAGCAGAAAGTTTTCTTTAATTCAGGTGTGATATTCCTTTATTCTTTTATAATATCAAGCCAACTGGGAGCTGGTCACAGATGAATTTTTTTCAGGCTGTTGGGTTTTGATTGCGATGATCAATCATGTCTTCATATCTTTCTCCGCAGTTCAGATAAATGATATTTCGTGTATTCACTTGCATCAAAGGTAAACTGTCATAAAACGAGTCAGTATGGTAATAATAGGACGAACGTATGAATAGAAACACAAAAACTAAAAACACTAAAAGATTAAACACCTGATGATTTCAAACAATTTCCGTTTTTGAGACAAGTCTATACTTTTACAAGATGCAAGTTTGGAATACGATATTTTGCACTGGAATAAAACGAAACAAACCATTTGTATTTCAAGGAAATATAGCTGTTTTACAAAAAATTCTAGGAATGACATCGATAGTGTGAACGATAACGCAACCCGAGAATAAACAACATTTTAGGAGTTATGTCACGATTTTTAGAGTTATTTTTAGGGTCGTAAAGAGTTACCTTTAAATAGAATAAAACCTTAAAATGATCGTGTTCTAGGATAGAAAACACTTAAGAGGCAAGAACAAATCAAAACGGAATGAGGACCGTTAAGGATGGCAAAGATTAACGGGGATTGCAAATGACGAACTTGAAAAACTAGGCTAGTTTTTTCAAGATGTGCAAATCGTGACGTAGCTCCTTCAAAGCAAGTCATGTCCTTAAGCTTTCGTACGTAAGTTTTCTCATTAACCGTAATGCCAACTGCAACGCTCACATCTGACAAGAAAATGTAGCCGAGAATTAGCCACTGATAACAATTTCAAAAACGAGAATGGGAGGTTCACGCAAGCTTCGAGCCAACTAACGTTCAAATATAACTACATCTGCCTGTTCATTACAATTTAAATTCGTCGTAAATTAGACGCTTATGTGGCTTTTTAAATGACCTCTTGTCATTCTCTGTAATTAACATGTCATTGCATCAAATTCAGGATTCTTATTTTCATTTAACATATTTTAGTTTTCCACTTTTATTTTTTATTTATTATTATCTTATAAACGGTTTGATTTTTGTTTTTGATTTTTTTCTTTAAAACTTTGGTTTTTTTTTTCTGTGATCCGATCCGTGATCCGATCCGGTCCGATCCAGATTTTGGCGATGCCGAACATTTCCATGGAAATGACCATAAGCCATGTAACTTCAAAAATCTCAAGAGCATAGAGATTTTTGATGTAATGCACTAAAAATAAATTCTTATTATTCTTGTTATTATTATTCTTATAATGATAATAATAATAATAATAATATTATTATTATTATTATTGTATTTTTATTTATTTTTACTTCTTTTATTTTTATTTTTTTAATTCTGAAGCCAGCAAATTCAAAACAAGTACCATGTAATAAACTACTTACTAAACTACCTTGCTTGAACCATACTGGGGAATATCAGACGTTGGTCATTTTTGTAAGGGACTCACTGCACTCGGTCCATACTGCCATGACCTCAGGCCAACATTCCTCAGTACAGCTCTCACATGCTCAGTCAGTAAAAGGTACGTACTAACAAAACAAAACAAAACATACGAACCCTAAAATCTAAAAGGATATTCTCTGGCTTCAAATCCCTGAAAAGATGATAGCAGAAACTTACTAAATAATACGCATAGTAGATAAATTTACTCCACCTATAGTTAACTGTAACAAAAAATTTTGAACGCTAATACTGACTGTACTGTATTGATTAAGTGTTGACCCCTGAATAAATTTCTGGGGTCCAACAAAGAGTTGCAGATAAGACCCTCAAATAGCATTCAAGGTTTACTACCTTTTAGGTACAATGGCAAGATATCTGGCTGTATCAAAAACAACGAATATAACACCATGTGTGAATAAACTGCACAGGTAAAATAAATGCCAAGTCCACCCAGCCATATTTGCAGCAAATGTTGAGGGTATCTCTTTGAGAAAATCAATATCAGATAACAATTTGATAATCATGTACAATGTGGGAAAAAATGCATTTTCAAAGAAATGATAATTATTATTAACTTACCTATAAATGATTGAAAGTGCATGGAGATAACCAATTGCAGAAGCAATTTCTGCAGCATAGAATCTGGCCCTGAAAACATGTTAGGACATGAAAACTGAATCAGTTTCATAATGCTAAATAAATGTGAATGAGGCCCGTATGTGAAGTAACAGAACCTACCTTGATTCAGGAAAATATCTCTCTCTTTGCAAATGGAAGAAAAGCTATATTATAAAATAAAAAATCAAAGAATTTTAAAATGTGATAACTTCAGGTACTAACTACCTAGTGTGAAGCAGAGTTTTTAAAAAATGTCAAACTTGGCATTTTTTATGCCACAAATCTATGTGTGACTGCAGACAATGCCAGTCATTTTTTACTTCAGAGTAAAGCAGGGGTAGTGGATTGTAAATGTGAGACTTTGAGAGAAGGCAAGACTAGCCCTTTTCCTTGTGTGCTTGAGACATTTTGACTTTTTAAGTTGCAAGACTGAGACTTATGTTTTAAATGTGAATAAGAAATTCAGACAGTTTACAAAAACAAACAAACAAGCGAACAAACACACTGGGACTTGAAGACTTTCTTAGCCTTCCAAAACATTGAGACCCCAAGCCAGTTTTGTAAAAAAACTGAGACTACATGACCCATGAAATTCAACGGAAAATTTACCGTGACCGATGGTCACCCACACCTTGAAGCCTTAAAATAATTCAGTTGCATCTACTTGCTAGCCACCATAACTCCTTGAACTAAAAGATGGACTTATCACTCATTAATCAGCTAGGTCACTGATGGTACAAAATCAACCATTCTAGCCAGCAAGCTATGTTCTGATGCATCTTAACAGTCAAGCTTGACTAGTCAAAGGCTGCACATGCCTCCATCCAGCATAGCAAATGTTTCACAAGATGACTGAGAATGCAAAGGTGTAATTCTCACAACTTTGGTTGCAATAACATTGACAAAGCTACCTCGCCTCCATTCACATAATCCAGAACAAAGTAGAGCTTATCCCTAGTTTGGAATGAATAGTGAAGGCCCTGCATTGAAAAAAAAAAAACTTTCTCATTATCACAGCTTTTCTGATTTTGTAGAATATTGCAAATTTATTTGAGGTTAATGATCACAGCATAGACCCTATTCATAAATGGCTGCCAATTAACAATTCTTTTGTAGGCATTTAAATTAACCCAACTAAACTCGTTTGAGAGCAAAATTTTTTTGAATTATCAACTCAAAATGAGGTTAGTTGGGCTAATTTTAATACTTTCAAAACAATTTTTAATTGGCAGCCATTCATGAATAGGGTCTATTAGCCTACTTAAATATACATTATATGTTTCTTTTTTTGTAAGTTTCATAATACTACCATTCTTAATTAATTAACATATTAAGTAGCCAGCAAACGTACCACTAAAAATGGATGCTTAATATTCTGCAACAAGACATTCCGTTCTGCCATGATATGCTTTGCCTGAAATACAATGATTACATTACATTAATTTTACTGACAGCTACAGATTTTAACTCTCCTTTCTAAAACAAACTATGCTCATAACATTAAACAATACATGAAAAAAATAACCACAGTGACTGCCTTTATTACCAAGCAATGCTTGTAGTTCAACAGTGTACTATACAGGAAAAGCACTTATTTATCCACCTTGTTTGTCAATTGTATTTACAATGTTATGATTGCTTCTTATTGTTAAGAAAAGCCAGTTGAGTTAGTTAACATGCCTGCTTTGTTTTTTTTTCTTAGCTCCATCCCTGCATAAGTACCTGATAAATTATAAACTGATGATTAAGCAACCACCAGGAGCATTCTGCCACACTGAAATAGCAAGTCATATAACAGGTGCCAAGAAGGACGCCAAGAGAACTAGAGGACTTGATAATACCACATCATACAACATAATGTAACGATGGTCAAGAATACATTCAAGTTACCTCATTCCTTTTCCTTATAGCTGCCTTGTTCAGAACCTTAATAGCATAAAATTTATCCTCGGCTTTGTTCTTGGAAAGAAAGACCTACAAAGATATCAGTTCATTATCAATTTGATGAAGATGTGAGACGAACAGATCAAAATAATCACTGGCTGGCTTTCTGACAAGATTTTAAAAGAGTGTTGACTGACTGTCTAAATAAGTGACTGACTGTCCAACTGTCTGTCTGTCTCTGCTTGACTGACTGATTGATTGACTGACTGACCAACTAGCTGGCTGACTAGCCGACTGACTGGCTGACTGGCCCACTGGCTGACTGGTGGACCAACAGATTGACAGACGGACAGACCAACAGTCAGATGGACTGATGGACTGACAGAAGGACGGATTGACCAACCGACTCACTCACTTACTCACTCACTCACTTACAAACTGACTCACCGGCTGACTAATCATCTGACTGACTTTGTCAGACTGTCTGACTGACTGACTGAATGACTGACTGTCTGTCTGATCTGACTAACCCTTAGACTAACCGACTGAATGACTTGTCCACCAACCCACTGACTGGATAGACAAGCTCCAGTGATTTAGTGGCTGACTGACTATCTCACTCACTTAAACACTACATGAGTTATTACTAAAGGACTCTTTTAATGTGTCTTTAGTTAGAATTTCACTAACTTGGAAAATAAACAACAACAGACATGTATTCAAAATGAGCTTCATTTAGTTCCTCACCTTGCCAAAACTTCCTTTTCCAATGACTTTTAAGAAGAGGAAATCACTGGGTTTTGCCCTAAAATCAAGTCATATTCACACGTTTGAATAGACAAAGACATATTTTATCAACTGCTTACATTTAATATGCACTATTAGGTTTGAAATATATATACACAAAGTATTAGACTCTTTTAGTGCATTAACCATCATCTAAAACAACAACCAACATATCTATATTGAGTTGTCAACTCATATGACACCTACCAAGTCCACTCGACATTATTGATATTGTTAGGACAAGTCAAAGCCACTTTTAATTATATTTGATAATAATGATAATGATAATGATAATGATAATATCTATAACAAAATTCTTGATCGTAATTGGTTCTATGAGCGCCTATTTATCATGTAAACAGCGTGCGATCACATGGGTGCCCAATTACAGGTGTCACAATTTCAACAGGTCGTATTAGGATACCTTTGCCACTGCTCATATCAATTACCTGTGCTTCAATGGCTTTATTCTTAATATTTCTTACAGTTATGGAAGGCACTTCTCACTTTTTTGCTCAAAGGAAATTTTGTTTTTGATACGATTAATTAGTAATTGGACCTCAAGTTATACACTTCAGGGAGTAATCGTGTTCGTAATTTCAAATTGGCCTCACAATTACTCCCCTGATTACTCCCTGAATTGCACTCCACTTGGTCCAATTACTGTTACGTTGTTGTTAATAATCACTATAATCATCATCATCATCACTTTTGAACAACAACTTACTTGGGATTGTTTGTACCTCCTAAGTCAATGCCATCCATATCTCTACCCTGTCAAATATAATTATAAAAAGAATCATTGCACACAGAATAATTAATATTATATATAACCTGATGGTTACAGCACTAGAAAGATACTAAAATGCAAATAACCGACAGTGTTGGCTATCAGACCTTGAGAGGTCTAAGCAACAACCGAGATCTTTTCAAATTCTACAGTATCACTTGTTAGTCACCTGACTGTCAGACTCGTCAGCTCCAGGCTGATCATCATCATCATTAGTTTCAGCATTTTTTGGATTGTCCAGTGAAAAGAACTCCCTCACATCTGGGCTGTGAACGAAAGTTAAGAATTAGTTCAAGGATTAACAAATTACACCTTAAACAAATACAGCTTGAAGATAGAATGTCAGAAAATATATGGTTAACTTACTGGTCAATAGCTTTTGGATGACTCATAATCTTTTGCGTAACATCATTTAGACCTTCCCGTCGTATCTTGATAAACTCTATAGAACAGTAACAAACTTACATTGTACCCTATTATTACTGTAAAAAAACAGCTCGAACAAAATGTACTAGTTATTCCCATCGAACAATAAAATTCAACCAGGGTGCAGGGTTAAATATACCTTGGTAATCGACCAAGCGCAAGGTCAAGATGGCTGAATATTAGCCAAGTTCTTTATTTTATGTGGCTAAATATCATTTAGGCAAGGTTAGACTCGAGCTAATGCAGCCAGCTAGTGTGCCCATCCAGCTAATATCATTTAGGCAAGTTAAATATGAGCTTATGCAGCCAGCGGTTTCCACGTTTGGGAGTACGTGACCTGTGGGGCAGCCTTCAGGGGTTTTGCAGGGGTTTATGGTTCATTGCATAATATTGTTGTAGTGTACTCTGCTGATTGTTGCAGATCAGTTGCACTGCTTTGCTCGCGAATCATTGCAGATTCTTGCACCCTCTCCTCCCTGCCGTTTTGTTCTTGGTCAGGGCAAGTATTCTTCAGGTAAGTAGTTTCCACTGAATTTCTTTCAGTGTGACGGTGCCGGTTAGCGGACGCTCGTTGGGTGGTTCCTGCTTTCCAGGGTTGCCATGGATACCTCCTAGCGGCTTATGGCTTTGGCACCCCGCTAACCTTTAAGGCACCAGTTCCCAAGCTCATCTATTTGCGATGAGTTTAATGCATGTTTATGGACTGCAATGAAGTTGGGGTCTCTAATCTCGTGAGAAAAAGAACAAGGCCAATATTCAGCCACATTGACCAAACAAGCTTAGTCAATATAAGTCCATATTTATGTATCAATGGCTTTCAGGGAAATGTTTCTTGCGGGACATAGCGAGTACTGGCAGTCTAGAGTGGGTAAGATGGCACCATCTTGACCACTCTGGTAACCAATCACAATGCAGGATTTGGTTCATCTTGCCTGCTAATGAAGTTAGCCATATAATAAAATTTAATTTATACTTTGACTTCTGCTTTATTTTAAGTTATTAAAATTTTCAATTGTTGTTATTATAATAATCATACACATTTGGATTGGCAAGTCTTAATACAGCCCACCACTCCTAACATTGTGATTCATAGCCTACCAATACTCAAAAACACTCTGCGTCTGCTTGTTACAAGGCTTACGACAACACATGTTCATTTACTAACGGTTTGCAAAAGAGAAGAAAAAATATTATAATGTAGGAATTAATATAAGACCAGAGGTGGTACAATTCTACAGAGAATTAGTACAGTCTAAGGTTATCTAGCTGGGTGACTAATCTGACGAATTGAAGGAAAAAGATTGATTTTAATTAATGATATTAACCCAAGATTGAAAGATAACTTTAAAGCATAAAATTTTCACATTCTAATTCAAGTTGTGGTTCGAGTTTAGTCAAAATAAGCAACAGACGAATATTATGACTGCCTATAAATATATTTAGGACCTAAGTCATCATGCATATTTGAGAAATTATCAGACTGACTGACAAAATTTAAAGTTAACAAAACATCCTGAATTATCTTAATCATGCTTTGTATGACCAGGCATTAAACTTGTTGACTTAATATGACAATAAAAATAATTGTTTTATAAGGATATGTACAAGTATATGTAAGTGGACTGTTGTTTAGCAACTTCCTTAAGAGACAACACACATGCAGAGACAACCTTAGGAGGGGGACATGGGAGGGTTCTGAACACCGCAACACCGCAAAAAAAATTAACAAACACTGCATCACCGCAAGAAAAGTCAACGAAACACTGTCACTGCAACACTTAGCGCCATGATCTGTTCATCTAAACTTAAAATAATACTTTTATACCTTAACAATTTTCCACAAAATAAACACATCACAACACTTTTCATTGTGCACATGTCACTACTGCTGATGTCTGTAAATCAGTTTTCCTGCTCTTGTGAAGAAACCTTGCGTGAAGTTAGGAAGCGGACGAAGAAAAAAGAGAGGAGCCTTTACCCCAGATCCCTCTCTTCTTTTACTTTGCTCACTTTTCTTCGTGTATAAACCCACTGCCTGAAGCCCTATCTCAACTGAAAGTATTACTTTCCAGAGCTAGCTGTGTTTGCGTTCGATATCGATAACCGTTTGAAAAAATAGAAGGTCAAGAAAGACGCAGGACCTTGGAGCGGGTATAGACCGGTATCAGAATGACCTATAGACAAAGCCGAATAGCAAAAGGAAACAAATAGCAAACATGTGTAATTTACAAAGCTTCCTTAGCTTAGAGAGCCTTCTTTCTTCCCTGACGACGCGACAACTGAATATATTTTGTGGCCGGTAGTTTTCACCACCTTTTCCTTTTTTCGTAGAAAAAAAGTGCACAGTCAATAATACATTATATTCTCACTGGCAGGACCAAAATAAAAATCCAGACGACACATAGTGAATTGCATGTAACTCACTGGATTCAATTAATCCAATTCAAGTATGGAACCTAATCAGCCCTAAGTGCTCACCAGGATCAAAGTTATTTCCAAGCAATCTTTTACCAGGCAGCTTGATGTGTAAGTCTGGATATAGCTTTTTGAGCTGTAATAGAAAAAATTTAATTAGGGGAGTAAAAAGAATATGTCAATATGTGATAAATGACTCTGCATGTTAGTATTGCTATTCTCAAGTTTTTCTCAGTTCTGCCATATACAGTACAGTGTAAATATACTGTTATTCTCTCGCAGCCTCTTATTTAACTCAGCTTAATAGAGATGGGCTTTGATGAGATGGGGTGGTGGGTTTACATGAAGTCACAGTTATGAAATTTGATGCTGAAACATTCTTGGCAATGCCAATGTACTGGTAATAACTACATAACATCATCTGTTCATAGCTTGTCAATGGTTGCTATTTTGTGCTCTGATAGGTTAAGCATGGGCAAGGGGCTTAAAATGCAGTGACAATGTCACATCTATAAATTTGTGATACGACTTATATCTAGGCCCGGTTTTGATCAAGGCCCTTTTAATTTCACGATGTAGTGAGCACATCATACAGCCATACAGAATGCAAAGGAATACAGAATGCAAAATGCACGCAAGAAGTACTCAGTACAGTTTGATACCATTAGGTTAGACTTCTGAATCAACTTTCCAGCTTAAATGATTTGAGTTGGCTCGAAATCGATATTAGGTTCAGCACATGTAAAGTTCAACTCTTGCACCAGGCCTTACAGATACAATGAATTGTAGTTCTACCAGCTGGGATCTCCAAGATATTTCTGCATACCTTATCACACATTTGATGAAATTCATTGTATCTTCTAAATATGAAATAACTCCTTCCATCTGGTTGTTTTATTAGTACTTTGTATACCTGGGGAAAGACAACACAGCACCATTTATTTGCTTCGAAACATTTTGGAAACATGCAAGTTTGGCCAAGATGGTATTGCAAGAACTAATGCATAGATTTAGCCAAGCCTAAAAGTAGAGCTCCTAGGCCAGGTTGCTCAAAGCCCTATTGAGCTAACCCAGGATAAGCAAAAAGTTTGATTTGAGTAATCCCAAAATACATGAACAAAAGCAGTGAAACAAATTTGTATACAAGAAAAATTTATACTTCAGTTAACTTTTAATCCTGGGTTAGCATTAACTGGCTTCCGAACAACATAACCCTGATTACAACACATTAACTTGACATGAGCCTGCAATCCAATAAAAACCAGCACTTGGTCAGCAGTCAACTTAGAAAAACCATGTGATCTTGACGAGTTTTTAACTTGAGCCCACAACATGGATATGTGATACTGGTCAGCAGATACCTTGTTTTGACAGGTGTCAATTGACCATAACATGGATGTTCAATACCAAAGCAGGACACTATAAACCAAGGCTGCATGTCTCTGTCAACCTATCAGCTAAAGTATGGCTGCCATCTTACATGACACTTTTATTGAGCATACACGCCCACGAGCAAATATACCGCTAGCCCTTTTTACCATGAGAAATGTGATTCACAGGTTTCCGTGAGTATGGGGCTCTGCTAAGCGGCCCTTTGGGTCACTGGAGCTCTACTATAAATTGACTTCTCTTTGTTCAGTCTCAGGATCAACAATAATCATTGTTCAAAATAAATAGACTGATAACTTTCTAACTTTTCCACACAGAATTTTTTACATTAATTGGATTTATTTAAAAACATAATGAGGAAAATGTCCGACATAGTTTGTATAGGTGGAAGAATCAGCCAAGCAACTTCATGCCTGAATAAGAGTGATAATCTACCAGAAAACATGGTCATTGGTTTACAATGTTGTATGATTGTAAAAATTCAGGGGTAACTGGATACACAGAGGCATAATTTATGTAGAGAATAATTCCCACGTCTGTTCTGAAGTGTGATATGTACATAGAATGCTTATTAAAATCCATAAACTCAGAGAATTCCAAACACAGCTTGCTCCATCACTGACACTTCCCAAATTGAGGTCAGAGGTATTTAATTATATAAAGGTAGTTCAAGAAAACAAAGTATCATTTTAAAGGCCACAAGAATATGAAATCTCATGAAAAACAATTTGTTTACGAAAAAATTTCTTAAGGTTATAACAGCATTTGCCAATTTTCACCTAAACATGCAAACCACATGAGGCTTGGTGAAAACTCTTCAGGAAATTTGTCAAAGCATCTGTTACATGTACTGTACCACTCAGTGGCTTTGTTAGATAAACGAATCAATTTACAAGATTTTCTAGCAGATCAACATCAAGGTCCATACAACATGCACTATGTAGCTAAGCCAAAATAAAATAAATTAAGTGATACGAGAAAGGTAGGAAAACCCTCCATCAAAATTGTTTACACTGTATATCGAATTGTACAAACATTAAGACAATGTTGTTTTATTCAAAGCTATTTTTTGAAAAAGTGAATTTACTGATATTTGGTGAAATGTTGTGTTCTTAGCTGTTTCATTTTTATAACAAAACGTTTTGACCACAAAATGGACACGAGCATTTTCTAGGCCTAATATGATAAAATCAACCAATTATTATTTTTTTGCTTTCCCTGGCTAATTTCTCAATCGAACCAAGAAAAACACAGTCGAATCTTTAAACTTTGACTCCCAAAACAGATGGATCAAAACAGAACATATGCCACGATCAATTTTTAAGTGAACGAGAGTCTTTAAAATGTTTCGCTTCATTTTCTAACTCGTGCAAAACTTGACATGTCTCAAAATATATGATTAGCTTATAGATAACAAGATCTTTAGTTATTACTAAGTCAAAGCATGATGGATGCTACTGGAGAAAAAAGTAGTAACGTGAACGGGTTTTTGGTAAAAAGACTACATAAACCTTATCCAGAACCAGAGTCCGTCTAAATATCAAATGGTTAGCTTAAGTACTGTTAATTAGCCATCAGATTTTGTCATTTCAAAACTCCTCAGTCAGTTCGTGTATAAAGTGTTGGCTGTAGTTGTAAGCTTGAATTAACAAATGTACATGTACATTTCTATGGGGAACAAAAAATCACTGAAAGCGTTAAATTAATAGTAACAGCAAGAAAGAGAAACTAAATAGCAGCAAAACTGTCCATTCCTCATCGAGTTGTAATGAATGGATACCTTTGGGCAATTACGGGATAAACATGACACAAGAAACATGTAAACCTATTTGACAACAGTACCTAGACAAGCATCCTACTAAGCCTAACATTTCTTTCGACCCTGTCTTAAACGGCATCAATAAGCTTGCATAACGATTCTAAGATACAAAACTAGGATTAGCTTTTCACATTATAACAATCCATACCAAATAGATTTTGTCGCTACAGTGGCGACGAAACGCCTACGGAAACGTGAAATTCGATCGCCGCCAACGAAACGCACAGCAGAACAAGATCTCCCCTATTTCTTCAACGCGGGAGCTTCATAGATGATCTTCGAGCAACGAACCTTTGCTGCTTTTCGTGATATCTTCTGTCGGTCGTCACAGATTGAACGGAGAACTGCGGTACAATCTTTGCATAGCTGTTTGTTTTCATTTTAGAATAATCATCGACAAACAGAGCACAGCAGAATACGTAACAAGCAAAAAGGCAAGTTAATGCTTAACACACAGTTGATGATGAATCGAGAAGAACAAACCTTACCGTAAAACGCTTTGATTTCTCTGAGCTCAATGTTTCTGAGTCAGGTACCGTTACATCTATCTGCTTGGACATCGCATTTGCTGGAAAATGCTCCTGCGGTTGAAAATTATCACTGGACTTCGTGACAGATCGATAGCTACGGCGCTGTGGTTTTGCTCTTAGGGGAAGGTCGCGCTCGTCGGAACTTGTAATGCTTTCCCTGTGAAAGAAAAGCGTGGGATGCTACGTCGTTTTATCAAAACCTAAAACCCACAGCTAATTTTCTCTAAGATTACTAATGAGCGTCCAAGAAACAATAGATGGAATAAAAACACTACTGCCCTGGGAAATAGCTATGAATGCAAAATCCCAATAGGACAACTCAAAAGGAGTCTGGGGTCAACATGTCATGTCACACGCCGGAAGAGAGAGTTGGGAGAATTTCTATTGTTATCAGGTGGTAAACAAGAGGTTTATTTTTGGCGCTTATTTCGGAATACTAAACCTAATAAAATATTTCGAAAAAGAGAAAATTTCTAAGCATGAAATATCTGTTTGATACGGAAATAAAAAAAAATTGAAAGGGAAAGCATTTGAAAATAGAAATACTGTAAGCTTGTAATATCAATTTCGAGTTTTGTCTAGAAAACGTGGGAATAGGCGAATCGTCTTTTCCGATCACGTCCTTAATTTTGCATTCATTATCAGATCATTAGAGAATTCGAGTAGGCAGAAGAAAAAATATTTTCAAACTCTTATCAGAAGAGTCAGCTGTGGGAGGCAGACGAACGAATATAAATTATTGGTGAAGAAAATTGTTTTGATCTCAAACAGCCACCCAAGAATACAGATTTGCTTCAAAAGCGAGAATGAAGAATCCAGAGATTTCAGCCGCCGCCTCCGCACGGGCTAATCAGAGAACGGTTAAGAAGCAGATTTTTTATCCTGTCTGCTTTAATGTCTGGTTGACTGAATAAATATAATGCCATCAACTCTTTCAGTAAGCTATGTATTTCGGTTAGACGCGCAGTTTGTTCAGTCTTCAAATCATAGTTAATAGAGGGGACTGGTTATGAAGCCCGGAAAACATCAAAGGAGCAAACAAAGATTCCAAGATTTATGTTGGAAGGTCCACGACCGTGCACAATCTTTTGGTTTCAATACCCTATGCAGGACTTACGTAACCAACACGTTTCTATTGGTTAGTTCCTCAGTACGGAGTAAACAACTATTGTGTTTTGTACATGGGTCAAGGCTAAAAAAGCGAACAAAAACATACAACAAGGAACTTTGTCGGGTTTCATAACCATTCCCCTCTATTAACTATGTTCAAATTAGGCTTCAATGCTAATTTCAAGCGAAAAAAAACAAAAAAAACCGGAACTGTAGAGAAATAATGTGGCAGTATCGAGGAGGCAATTTAGTCCGGGGGTGTGGGTTAGATAAAAAGAGTTTTATGACCGGAATAACAGAATAACGCATGGCAATTTTCTCCATGAAACATCATGAGAATGGACCGCCTGTTAACATCGTATTTTTTGCGTGGAAAGCTTACAGAAATCTTTAAGTGTATTTTTAACAATTAAATCAATTACTCATGTGTTCACCATGACAGAAAGGCCGAAATGTTTACCTCAACCACAATATAACTCCCTGCTAGTCACGTCCATTATGAGTAAAACAGGAAGAACGGGCACCGTAAGATGTGTTGAACACAGACAAATTAATATCACTACACTTGTTTGGTCGTACAGAGACAAGGTAAACAGAGGTAGCATTGTGATAGTTTATCATTGTAAACCATCTTACGTTAAGTTTTTTTCCGTAAATAGTATGCGATAATAAAAAACTGAAACTGAATCCATGATCCGCTGTTTGGTGGACAACTTATATTTTAACGTCATGTATTTTTAAGACGCCAAACGCGTTCTGGATATTAGCCATCAAGCTGAATGGTCCGTCCTAGCCTGTAGAAATAAGTTTTTACCTTCCTTTTTTTCCCTTAAATATCGCGTCCGAACAGCCAGTTTTCGACTTAAAACTACAAAACCGTGTTTGAAAATTACAACTCGTTTACTTTTGAGGAGAATGTAAGGGACAAACTCTTTAAAACTTTGAATGTTGATTGTTCAAAATAAACAAGAACTCTCCACGACTCGCAATCATCTACAGTGTACTACAATCTGAAAACTTCGAAACACAGATAATGTCCAAAGACAAATATCCTAATCTATTTATTATTCTTTGGAGAAAAGTCGTGGAAACGAGTCGGACCATGTCTCTATTTTGGTGATTTCGACCAAGCTGTCAAATTTTTTTTTGAGTTCAAAACATTGATAGTCATTGACAAGTACAGCGACACATTCATTTCAATTTCTCAGTCTAGGACAGAAAAACCCGCGAGTTATCAAAACAGCGGGATATCCTCAGAACATTAGTTGTGTCACGTGACTTGTATTTGAACCAATCATGCGCGATATTTGACGGCATACAGAAATTCAGACCATATCTAGACAACTTATTTTATAATGGAAATACGCAGAAAAAAACAGTTTAAATAAACTGGTGGTAGAGATTATTTTCGTAAGCCCTGAATCAACATATTTTTGGTGAATCAACATATTTTTTTAGTTGATCTTGGATTCTGGCCATCACCATGTGGTTACGAGAAGAATAATAAACTTGGTTAGACTTAATAAAAACAAACAAACAAAAGCTAGCAAGCTGATATACTCTTCAGATCTCATTGACCAGACATTATTGACACGAACATTGAATTTTAATAACTCTACAAAGAGAATTTTATTTCAAGTTTTTGCACCTTGTCACGTACCGATAAAGACTGACTGTAACTTAATATAATCCAATAATGTCTAATACTTAAATACAACGGTCTTTCCAACTCTATAGCTCTAATGGATCCATGGAACCACAGCAAAATTATCAATAAGTTAAGAACATTTCATGAATTTGAATGATTTAATCATAAATCGTAATAAATTAGGGTGTTCAGTCGATCATATCGCTGAACTTTGGTGAACTTCCAGATGTCTCTCAAAATGCCACATTATTAATTCGTACCATTTTGTCAAACGTATGAACTATAAGTTACAAGACTTTACTGAAGCTTAAAACTCTTTTGGTTTTATTTAATAACCAATTGGTGCAAGCAAAGTGTGTCACTGCAGAGTAAAAATGAAATGTTTTAAGACCATTTTTACCTAAAGTCTACAATTGCAGGTTGCGTTCCCTAATGAACTAAAACTAAAGGGGGCCCATCATTGACCGCACATCAAAACAACGCAATCGTCAAAATCAAACTCGGAACCAAGCACGAAAAGTGGTCACAGCTGGTTTCCATATTGCCCTTCATTCTGATTACCTCGAGCCATTATTTGAACCTAGTAATCACGATAATGACTTTCCACAGTTTTGAAAACAGACAATTTCCCTTTACAGCAGTCAAACGCACTGCGCACGTGCAATTCCCGACAAACTTTCAGAAATCCTCCATTTTCAGCTCAGGCGATGAAACAGTCACCGAATAGATAAGCCATATACAGCACATATTCATGGCTAATTGTTACCCGCTTAGTTTATCGGCTGGTAGTTTGGTTTCCAACCGCTCTTTTTATGACGTCTTCTTACACAATTTCGCTGCAAAGTTTCAAAGAACTTTAGAGGGTAGTATTACATGTTTGCGTTTGACCGCTGCAAACGTTTTGTTGGTCCAGTTCTGGCTCTCTCTCTGTCACGCTGATTTTTAGCGAGTGCAAGGCGTAGCATTGCGTGACAGCATGAGGGCCATATCTGGACTAACGTTTTCTCTGTCTGTGATAACTCGCGTTTATTTTTGTTACAGTGCAATGTTGCAGGACCGTACTGTAGACTGTGTTGTGATGTGTTCGAAGAGAGCGCTTTATACTATAGTTCTACACTGTGCATCTAGCTTAAAGCAAGAAATAAGTTACACATTATGTTACAAGTCATTCGTGCAGGACTTCTTCCATTGGAGCAACATAAGTGAAACCAACAAATGCATCATCAGGGTCATCCACACTGGCACTTAAAAACGCTGAATCAGCAGATTTACCAACAGATCCTAGCGTGAACAAAACAGAAAATAGAACAGCAAATATTAAATCACAATCAGTCATTGTTGTAATTCAGTATAAAGAGCGGTTTACATGATTTAATAATGTACATGAAAAAATTACTCGATTCTGATTGGCTGAGAGCAGTGCAGTTCAAGCGTAACACCAGTGCAAAAAATGTAACACCGGTGCAAAAAGTGTAACACCAGTACAAATTACACATCGTAATTCTGGATTATGATTGGCTGAAAGACAATAGGAAATTTTCGAAGCCAACGATATTACGTAGTTTTGAGCGGAAACTTTGAAAAAAGTTTTCTCGAATGCGAAAAAATGGCTTCAAGAAAGGTCTTCCTGCCGTGACTTTCTCCACGCAAATTTTTTGTTTCTATTATTAATAAGTAATCATACGGTTTTTCTCGTTCAATTTGGAATTAATTTGCACTTGTGAGTTTTTCAAAAAGCTGAGATTGTACTCGCCGAAGCGGCTCGTGCAATTTCAGCTTTTTGAAAAACTCACTCTTGCAAATTAATTCCAAATTGAACTCGAAACCGTATGATTACCTATACAAATCACATATAAAGAAAATAACAAGAAGACCTCAGGTGATGTTGAACGAACCGATTTTTAATCCATGTTACACGAGACAACTTTTAACGCAACTTTCTGACGGCAGCTGTCGGCAAAGTTAAGTTACACGAGAAGATTTTTAAAGGCGCAACAGGCAAAATTCGGGCAACAACAATAACAAAAAACATGCATGCAACATGTTGCAACAACGAAATGTTGCGTTAAAAGTCGCCCTTAGCGCCATGTTACACGACATCGATTTTTAACGTAACAAAATCGGCGTTAGCAATCGGCTTGAGTAACATTACTTTGCAGGTGATTCCTCAGCATGGCATTGAGCGTCCCTACTGCGCATGATTTTGGCGTCATTAGCGCGCGCACACGAACGCGTGCACATGCACAACATCTAGAGATTTCCTTCAAGCCAAACTCGACAAGGAAATAAATGCTAGATTTCTCTTAAACGAACATGGTGAAATATTTTTGGATTACACAATTCAGGAGTAAAAGTTATTCTCTTCAAGTCGGAATATTAAAAGAGAATTGTTCGAAAGGAAAAGAGATAAAGCCAAAAGCGTGTACAAAAACGTTACTTAAGGATGCAAACCTTGAAAACAACTACTCGAGGAATGGTTTGAGTCGATGTTATTTAAAATTGTTAATTTTTTCCATAATATATATATTGAATTGTTACATATGCTCGAGACTTACCTATCAGGTATTCTTCAAGTTTTTTTTCAAGTATATCTTCAACAAATTATGCTTCCAGCTACCGCGAAAAAAGTGCTTGGAGGGGAACATTAAGGGAACGTTTTTTAAAACAATCGTTAAGCCTTGTTTCTGTAATATTTGAACGTTTTGCCAATATTGTAATGAGAAACTAAATGCTTATCACCCATGCTTTGGGGCTTTGATACCAAGACGCCATACCTGGTACTGGTTCACGGACAAACTCCGGATCAAAATGTCTTAAGTCAAGCTGACCTGTCTGTTGGTAAACAACAAAACAACAACAACAGATTGACCAAATAATACTTTACCAACAACAACAACAACAATAAAACATGCGGGCAACTTCATATCCAACATTTGTTCCCCTGCACAGAGCTTTACTCACCACATTGGGATTGTACGGTGGCTCGACTTTCTTATCATATAACATTTGCCAGTCAATGCTGCGAAAAAACGGATGGTTCTTGATCTCTTCCTATGATGAACAAATTGAAAAGGAAATCATATATTACTACTGCAAAAACGATTGATTGCACAGAATATTATGAATGGCTTTGCGTATCTATACACGACTGCACCTGGAGCACCTCAACCAGCCAAATGCCGCAGGTTAACCTGTGATAAACTAGTATCACATCTGACAGAAAATTCGACTTCTAGATCCTTGCTGATTATGAAAATCAGAGCTCAACCGTGTTGGTTCAATATTGTGTTGAACGCATTATCGTCTCAAAATGTTGCTCAAAATGACGTACAAACTTACGTAGTCATTCTCTC